>NC_064923.1:512364871-512693443 GCF_023897955.1 Schistocerca gregaria
AAACAGGTTCTAACTCATAACGAACACATTTTGTAACAAAAAAATTGGAAACCAGAACACGGCAGATACTGTTGAAACCGGGTTGTCAAATTGGCTACAGAAATTTTGCAAGTAAGAGACAGCTCTTCATTTCTCAACATGAGTGATCTCAATTAGGAAATTACATTGTTCAGAGGAACGTCGATATATTCAGGTGCTAAAGAAATTTTCGGTCCACTAGAGTAAACGTATATATGAATGAACAGAACGAATTTTATCACATTTTGATACAGTATATGATAAAACTGATCGTCCTAGACTAACATCTGAGTTGACATTAAGTGTGATGTCCACAGTATGGTGTAGGAAAGACACTGACAAAAATCTGGACTAAAATGAAAGTGGAGTGTTGGTTACGGAACCGAACTCAGTACATAGTGTTCAACAAATCGTTGTGCTGCGGCCAAGACATTTTTCGTTGCATCCTACCTCACGTGTTAATCCAACAGTAAGAGAGATTGTGTGTAGTCTGCATGAGAGGGAGCGAGGCGCTATCAAACTGAACAGATAGCTCAGCCGATAAAGCACTGCACGCCTCAGAAAAATGACGTGCTGAAGACTGGTACACAATTCTTAGACTCTGTCAGGAAGATCCATTCCAGTGTACATTGTGTAGCAATGAGGCAGTTTTTTCATTATGGAGACTGGCCAGATACAGGGTATACAGTGAAGGAGTACTTGATTTCAGTATCTCTCGAAAACGTAAGATCGATAGAGAAGTACAACAGTGTTTTATGAGAACTCGAAGAATTTATACAGAAGTTTCGAGAGAGAATCCAGGAGGACGACGGTTCAAACCCACGTCCTGCCAACCTGATTCACCATTTACGTGATTACCCTAAATCGGTTAAGGCAAATATGCCAAGATGGTTCCTTCGAAAGGGCACGCCCCCTTTCCTTCTCCATCCTTACCTAATCAGAGCTTGTGCACCATATCTAATGACCTCTTTGTCGATGGGACGTTAAACGCACCGCAGTTCAGAGCGATAAGTTTCTTCGTTAAAATGTTAAAGGTAGTTAGCCTACCAAAGAAAGAGTTTAAAACCATGTATTTAACATTGTTCTTCTGGTAATGGAATACCACAGATCGTATTCTAATCCTACGGCAATGAGGCGCATTTTCAAACATATTTAATATTTCAAAAGGACTCTGTGTCAGTCGTTCTCAAGCTCTTTGCTGAATTCCGGCGAGCAGGCTGCGTGGCTGAAAATATAGCGAGGAATGTTGGCACCTGGTAAACTGTAGTTATGTTTCTGAAATCATTGAGAAAGACCCTAGGAAATCCGTCGGAACAGCTGCAGCTGCTAAAGCGTTACTGCACGCAAAAAATGACAGCGCCCCCACATGTTCCCATTCAGAATCGAAAAGCTGTAAGTAGGCTGTTAAGGTTTTTTATATTGGTAACGCCACGTAGCGCTCTGTATGAAAATCACTGGCTGTGCTGTGTGCAGTCAGTGACTGGTTGCCATTGTTGTAATACTCGCCATTGTAGTGTTGGGCAGCTGGATGTTAACAGCGCGTAACGTTGCGCGGAGGTGAGCCGCCAGCAATGGTGGATGTGGGGAGAGAAATGGCGGAGTTTTGAAATTTGTAAGACTGGATGTCATGAACTGCTAGATATATTATGACTTTTGAACACTATTAAGGTAAATGCATTGTTTGTTCTCTATCAAAGTCTTTCATTTGCTAACTATGCCTGTCAGTAGTTAGTGCCTTCCGTAGATGGAATCTTTTATTTAGCTGGCAGTAGCGGCGCTCGCTGCATTGCAGTAGCTTGAATAACGAAGATTTTTGTGAGATAAGTGATTTGTGAAACGTATAGGTTAATGTTAGTCAGGGCCATTCTTTTGTAGGGATTTTTGAAAGTCAGATTGCGTCGCGCAAAAAAATATTGTTTCAGTTTAAGCAGAGTTATATATAATTTTTCAAAGGGGACGTTTCAAAGCCAACAGGTCATACCTGTGTAGCGGCAGCCGCCGAGCCGAGAGGACGCGCAGCAGAACAGCAGCAACACTTCCGATAAACTGTAAATGAATTCAGTCTGTTTTTTGTTCACGTGCTTCTGCAAAGTACACTCCTGGAAATGGAAAAAGAACACATTGACACCGGTGTGTCAGACCCACCATACTTGCTCCGGACACTGCGAGAGGGCTGTACAAGCAATGATCACACGCACGGCACAGCGGACACACCAGGAACCGCGGTGTTGGCGGTCGAATGGCGCTAGCTGCGCAGCATTTGTGCACCGCCGCCGTCAATGTCAGCCAGTTTGCCGTGGCATACGAAGCTCCATCGCAGTCTTTAACACTGGTAGCATGCCGCGACAGCGTGGACGTGAACCGTATGTGCAGTTGACGGACTTTGAGCGAGGGCATATAGTGGGCATGCGGGAGGCCGGTTGGACGTACCGCCGAATTGCTCAACACGTGGGGCGTGAGGTCTCCACAGTACATCGATTTTGTCGCCAGTGGTCGGCGGAAGGTGCACGTGCCCGTCGACCTGGGACCGGACCGCAGCGACGCACGGATGCACGCCAAGACCGTAGGATCCTACGTAGTGCCGTAGGGGACCGCACCGCCACTTCCCAGCAAATTAGGGACACTGTTGTTCCTGGGGTATCGGCGAGCACCATTCGCAACCGTCTCCATGAAGCTGGGATACGGTCCCGCACACCGTTAGGCCGTCTTCCGCTCACGCCCCAACATCGTGCAGCCCGCCTCCAGTGGTGTCGCGACAGGCGTGAATGGAGGGACGAATGGAGACGTGTCGTCTTCAGCGATGAGAGTCGCTTCTGCCTTGGTGCCAATGATGGTCGTATGCGTGTTTGGCGCCGTGCAGGTGAGCGCCACAATCAGGACTGCATACGACCGAGGCACACAGGGCCAACACCCGGCATCATGGTGTGGGGAGCGATCTCCTACACTGGGCGTACACCTCTGGTGATCGTCGAGGGGACACTGAATAGTGCACGGTACATCCAAACCTTCATCGAACCAATCGTTCTACCATTCCTAGACCGACAAGGGAATTTGCTGTTCCAACAGGACAAAGCACGTCCGCATGTATCACGTGCCACCCAACGTGCTCTAGAAGGTGTAAGTCAACTGCCCTGGCCAGCAAGATCTCCGGATCTGTCCCCCATTGAGCATGTTAGGGACTGGATGAAGCGTCGTCTCACGCGGTCAGCACGTCCAGCACGAACGCTGGTCCAACTGAGGCGCCAGGTGGAAATGGCATGGCAAGCCGTTCCACAGGACTACATCCTGAATCTCTACGATCGTCTCCATGGGAGAATAGCAGCCTGCATTGCTGCGAAAGGTGGATATACACTGTACTAGTGCCGACATTGTGCATGCTCTGTTGCCTGTGTCTATGTGCCTGTGGTTCTGTCAGTGTGACCATGTGATGTATCTGACCCCAGGAATGTGTCAAACTTTTCCCCTTCCTGGGACAAGGAATTCACAGTGTTTTTATTTCAGTTTCCAGGAGTGTAGTTCACTGTACAGGTGTATTTTACTGTGTAGACTAGTGGTTAGAAAATTCATCTCAGTTCTTCGTTTTTGCGTAAGTCTTGTGAATATCGTTGTGTAGGGCGGCCTCCTAGTGTAAATTTTCCGCGCAGAGAAATTTCTCTGTTTAATAGCTTGCGGTCTGAGTTCAGTCAGAAATCTGCACACCAACTTCTGGCGTAACTTTATTCTCCTTTGGTATATTTTCAAACTCAGTAGCGCCATTTGAGACCTCATATCTGTTTTATACTCAGTAAGGTTGTATACATGGAAGGATCCTGGATATACTAAAAGGTATCAGATAGATTATATAATGGTAAGACAGATTTAGGAACCAGGTTTTAAATTGTAAGACATTTCCAGGGGCAGATGTGGACTCTGACCACAATCTATTTGTTATGAACTGTAGATTAAAACTAAAGAAACTACAAAAAGGTGCTAATTTAAGTTGATGGGACCTGGATAAACTGAAAGAACCAGAGGTTGTAGAGTGTTTCAGGGAGAGCATAAGGGAACAAATGACAGGAATTGAGGAAAGAAATACAGTAGAAGAAGAATGGGTAGCCCTGAGGGATGAAGTAGTGAAGGCAGGAGATCAAGTAGGTAAAAAGACGAGGGCTAATACAAATCCTTGGGTAACAGAAGAGATATTGAACTTAATTGATGAAAGGAGAAAATATAAAAATGCAGTAAATGAAGCAGGCAAAAAGGAATACAAACGTCTCAAAAATGAGATCGACAGGAAGTGCAAAATGTCTAAGCAGGGATGGCTAGAAGACAAATGTAAGGATGTAGAGGCTTATCTCACTAGGGGTTAGATAGATACTGCCTACAGGAAAATTTAAGATACCTTTGGAGAAAAGAGCCACTTGTATGAATATTAAGAGCTCAGATGGAAACCCAGTTTCAAGCAAAGAAGGGAAGGCTGAAAGTTGGAAGGAATATATAGGGGGTTTATACAAGGGCGATGTACTTAAGGACAATATTATGGAAATGGAAGAGGATGTAGATGAAGACGAAATGGAAGATAAGATAGTGCGTGAAGAGGTTGACAGAGCAATGAAAGACCTGAGTCGAAACAAGGCCCCTGGAGTAGACAACATTCCATTAGAACTACTGACGGCCTTGGGAGAGCCAGTCATGATAAAACTCTACCATATGGTGAGCAAGATGTATGAGACAGGCGAAATACCCTCAGACTTCAAGAAGAATATAATAATTCCAATCCCAAAGAAAGCAGGTGTTGACAGACGTGAAAATTACCGAACTATAAGTTTAATAAGTCACAGCTGCAAAATACTAACGCGGATTATTTACAGACGAATGGAAAAACTGGTAGAAGCGGACCTTGGGGAAGATCAGTTTGGATTCAACAGAAATTTTGGAACAAGTGAGGCAATACTAACCTTACGACTTATCTTAGAAGACAGATTAAGGAAAGGCAAACATACATTTCTAGCATTTGTAGACTTAGAGAAAGCTTTTGACAATGTTAACTGGAATACTTTTTCAAATTCTGAAGGTAGCAGGAGTGAAATAGAGGGAGTATAAGGCTATTTACAATTTGAACATGGACAAGTGAAACATGGACGATAAATAGTTTGGACAAGAAGAAAATAGAAGCTTTCGAAATGTGGTGCTACAGAAGAATGCTGAAGATTAGATGGGTAGATCACATAACTAATGAGGAGGTATTGAATAGGATTGGGGAGAAGAGAAGTTTGTGGCACAACTTGACCAGAAGGAGGGATCGGTTGGTAGGACATGTTCTGAGGCATCAAGTGATCACCAATTTAGTATTGGAGGGCAGCGTGGAGGGTAAAAATCGTACAGGGAGACTAAGAGATGAATACACTAAGCAGATTCGAAAGGATGTAGGTTGTAGTAAGTACTGAGAGATGAAGAAGCTTGCACAGGATAGAGTAGCATGGAGAGCTGCATCAAACCAGTCTCAGGACTGAGGACTAAAAAAACAACAACGATACGGCTAGGGACTGTGCTTGTTGTGAGCAGACACAAGGATAGTTGGCTGCTGTCGGTAAACAGCTGGAAGCTGTGTTGGCTACTGTCGACAAGCTTCTTGATAATGCTCGGGGCGCCAGTGAAGAGACGTTCTACACCTTTGGTGTCGCTGGAATCCCCTGGTTGCCCTGATGTCACTGCTGCTTCCGATACACAACATCTACCTGGTCTGTCCTCACTCCAGAGTGGATGGCAAGCAGTGGTGGGTTCACGTGTCACTGGGTGGAAGGCGAAAGATGGAGCAGGCTGTGCAGCTGGCTCCCTATGTCTTAGCAACAGGTACGAGATGCTTCCTAGTGTTGATGACAAGTCTGAGCTAGCAGTAGTCTGCCTCTCCTGTTGGGCCAGCTTTCGATTTTCCTGCCCAGTCCAGACAAGTATAGAGGGGTGGGTATGCTGGTCATTGGGAGATCCAATGTTGGGCGGGTGACGGAGCCCCTCTGGGAGATATCAGGCAAGGCGAGAGAGAATACCGGTGTCCATTCGGTACGTTTGCCGGGAGGTCCCATCCATGATGTGGAGGAGGCCCTTCCAGCAGCTGTCGAGCATACTGGGTGCGACCGACTGCATATAGTAGCACATGCCGGCACGAGTGATGCCTACCGCTTGGGTTCTGAGGCCATCCTCGGCTCCTTTCGGCGGCTGGCTGATTCGGTGAAGGCAAATTGCAACGCACAGGGGGTGCAGGCTAAGCTGTCTTTGTAGTATCGTACCCAGCTTTGATCACAGTCCTCTGTTTTGGAGCAGAGTGGGAGGTCTAAACCAGAGGCTCAGACAGCTCTGCGACGATATCAGATGCGAATTTCTCAACCTCCGCTATCCGGTGCAGTATAGATAATAGATCGGGCGTGCACTACATGCAGGAAGCCGTCCCCCCCCCCCCCCCCCCGCCCCCTGGGGATCCACAACTCTTTTGTGGACACGTGCGTAGCGAGCACGGGACGCTGAGCTAATGTGGATGTGGCCCTCCTTCCTTTCCGGGCTGCATACCTTCCCTTTTCGCATCCTTCCCCATCCCCCATCTTGGCCCCCCCCCTCACCTCCACCTCTTTACTTCCCTTTCTCCCCCTCTGGGAGTATGTTTTGTGCCTATGTCCGGAGGTAGACAATCGAAAATGTAACACATTCTTTGCTTTCTCTGGTTGCAAGTCTTCGTCCTTCCTTTGTCCTTTTCTTTTCCTTACCTCTTCTCTTTGCCCTTTTCTCTGCTGCGGCGTTTGAGACCTCTCTTCTTTCCTTTCCCTTTGTTCTTTCCCTTTCTCTTTTTTCCTCCCTGTGCGTGTCTGAAGGCCGACCCACGCATTTCCATGTGTAGCCGGTGACGGGGTAACGCGTAATTCCCCGCCCTGGGTAGACAGGTAGGACATGTACGTACCCCCTGGTAACGGCCAGGCCCAGGGAGGGGTGATTACCCGAGCTGATACCTTCCGAAAGTGCCGATTGGTCCCTCTGTTCGTTTCTCGGGAGGTGTGACCTGAGGTGTGAACAATCACCTAAGGTGGGAGTGCCCTCAGAGAGGGCCCCCACAATGAAGGAGCACGCCATCAGAGACGCCAGTTATCATGGGGGATACTTTTGCAAAGGTTTCCTCATCTTCTTCTATGTCTGCTCACAAGCGTAAGTTCAATGAGTCTCAGCCACAGACAGTCCTGCCATCGTTGACACAGTTCCTTGTTGTTTATCGGTCTGACGAAGGTCACGATTCCTCCACGGTCAACCCTTTCATTATTCAGAAAGGTGTCGACGCAATTGCAGGTCCTGTAAAGTCTTGTTCCAGATTACGTAATGGCACCTTGTTGTTAGAAACAGTCAGTGCCTTCCAGGCACAAATTGCTGCATACTTCACTGCTACACACCTTTCCTGTCCGGATGGAAGTGCACCGCACTTCAAATTCATCACGTGAGGTCGTTTATATGCGCCCCCTCGAAGGATTGCCCGATGAAGAAATTAAACACTACCTGTCTGAGCAGGGCGTAACGACTGTTCATAGTCATGAAAAGGGTCGACACGAACATCATTTCAAACCGTACTGTCTTCTTGACATTTGACAAACTTCAACTCCCATCGAAAATCAAAGCGGGCTATGAGATTATTTCCGTTCGCCCTTACATCCCAAACCCTACACATTGCTATCAGTGTCAGCGGTTCAATCACAACAGCCAGTCCTGTTCCAGTCCGGCCAAATGTGTTACGTGTGGCAAGGATGTCCATGAGGGTGGCTCCATCCCCTCGTTGCATCAACTGTATGGGTTACCACGCTGCTTCCTCTAGAGATCGCCCCATTTTTAAAGACGAAAAGCTCATTCAGGAAATCAGAGTGAAGGAAATGGTGTCGACCTTTGCTGCTCGAAAATTATTCGCCAGTCTAAAGCCCATTCTGCCTCATACAGGTAAATACAGCACTGTCCTTGCCTCTCCTCGGCCAACAAAGGAGGCCGCCACGCAGACTTGTGATGTCACCTTCAGTGCCACGGTCGTCAGATCGGCCAGCGCAAAGATCGCCCATTCAACCTCCCCACTTTGGCCTGCTCACTCTATGGCTCACCCTTCACCGGGTTCTGCTAAATCTCGAGCCCAAAAGTCAGACACTAAGACTTCGAAAGAAGAGCATACTCATGAAGATTTTTTACGTACCCCAACTTCACAACCATCGGTTCCTCCTTCAACTAAACATCATGTTTCCAAGAAGGCTAATAAGAAACCCAGTTCCTCTCCTTCTCCACCAAGGCGTGTCTCATCTACAGCACCACCTGGCAGTAACTGCCCTCGCCCGTCTTCTGTGTCGCCGAGGCGCACTGCTGGCTGATCGCTGGTGGCAGGAGCAGCTCCTGAACAACCTATGGATCAGGATCTTGTGCCTTCAGCTGAATGCCGTTCCATGCTGTCGGTCGCAAGCTCTGAGCAGTCGTTGAGTTGACGGCAACCTTGGCCACATTCCTCCACCTTCTGTTCACCCTATGTCCATTATCCTTTGGAATATCCGCGGCATTCGAGCCAATCTGTATGAATTGACGATCCTCTTAGGATCCTACTAGCCAGTCATCTTCTGTCTTCAGGAAACAATGCTGTGTTCTCGCGACTGCTTTGTTTTCATCCATTTTCAGTCAGTCCGATTTGATCTCACCTCTGTTGAAGGCACTGCAGCATATGGACAGGATTCTTCTCCATAATACTCTCCATTGTCACCCAATCCCCTTAAACACTTCATTCCAAGCAGTCACTGTCTTTCCCTTTCTGGATACACCTTCTCTCTTTGTACTGTATACATTCCATCGTCCACACCAATGGCACGAGCTGATCTCCTTCATCTTCTTGGTCAGCTTCCACCCCCCTATTTGCTGGTTGGGGACTTCAATGCCCACCACCCACTTTGGGGATCCCAACATCCTTGTTCGCGAGGCTCACTATTGATAGACGTCTTCCACCAAGCGGATCTTGTTTGCCTGAACACTGGGGACCCTACATTTTTGTCTGCCTCCACGACAAATTTCTCTCATTTGGACCTTTCGGTCAATACTGTTCCGCTAGCTCGGCGCTTAGAATGGTTCGCCCTTGCTGATACACACTCGAGTGACCACTTTCCATGTGTCCTTAGATTGCAGCCACAACTGCCATATATGCGCCCGCGACGCTGGAAGTTTGCCCAAGCCGAATGGACACTTTTTTCTTCTCTAGCGACATTCGATGACCGTCAATTTTCTGGCGTCGACGATGAGGTCACACATATTACAGACGTTATTCTTACAGCTGCGGAATGTTCAATACCACGCACCTCCGAATTGCCCCGGCGCCCCCCCCCCCCCCCCCTCCCGTTCCTTCGTGGAACGAGGCATGCCGTGACGCAATACGTCGGCGGTAACGTGCTCTTCGCGTTTTCCGAGACCATCCTACTTTGGCCAACTGTATCCGCTATAAGCAGTTCCGTGCGCGATGCCGTCGCGCCATCCGCGATAGCAAGAAGGCAAGCTGGGACTACTTTACTAGCTCATTTAACATCTTCACTCCCTCCTCAGAAGTTTGGAGTCGGATTCGACGGTTATCTGGCGCGCCTAGTTTCTCCCCGGTCTCTGGGCTCACTGTCGCGCATGATACGTTAGTGGACCCCGTCGCAATTTCTAACTCCTTGGGTCAACACTTTGCTGAGATGTCGAGCTCTTCAAATTACCCGCCAGCGTTTCTCCCGAAGAAACGTGCAGCGGAAGTGCAACCTCTTGCTTTCTCCTCTCAAAATCGCGAAAGCTATAATACTGTTTTCTCCATGCGGGAACTCCAACATGCACTCTTCCTCTCGTTCCTCCGCCCCAGGACCGGATGGTATCCACATCCAAATGCTGCTGCATTTATCATACCATAGCCTGCGTTACCTCCTTCGCCTTTATAATCGAATCTGGACCGACAGTACCTTTCCAAGACGATGTCGGGAAGGTATCGTCGTTGCTGTTCCGAAACCTGGAAAGACAAACATCTCCCCTCTTGCTATTGCATCATTTCTCTCACGCGTAGCGTACGTAGGGTTTTGGAGTGTATGGTGAATTGCCGTTTAGCTTGGTGGCTGGAGTCCCGCAGTCTTTCAACACCTGCCCAATGCGGTTTCCGAAAGCATCGTTCTGCAGTTTACCATCTTGGTGCTCTCTCCACTTGCATTATGAACAATTTTCTCCGGCAACGCCAAAGAGAAGCAATTTTTTTTATCTGGAGAGAGCATACGATACCTGTTGGAGGACAGGCATCCTCAGCACACTGTTCTCTTGGGGCTTTCGAGGTCAGCTACCCCTTTTTCTTCGCGAATTTATGGCAGAGCGCACATTTCGAGTGCGAGTGAACACTACTCTCTCCCATACCTTCTCCCCAGAAAACGGGGTACCCAAGGGCTACGTGCTAAGTGTTGTACCGTTTGCCATTGCCACAAATCCAATTATGGACTGTCTCCTTCCTGACGTCTCGGGCTCCCTCTTTGTGGACGATTTTGCGATCTACTACAGCTCTCAACGGACCAGCCTTCTTGAACGACGTCTTCAAGGATGTCTCGATCGCCTCAACTCTTGGAGCATCGAAACCGGCTTCCGCTTTTCTCCCGGTAAGACCGTGTGTGTTAATTTTTGGCGTCGTAAGGAGTTTCTTCCACCTTCCTTACATCTAGGACCTGTCGACCTTTCGTTTTTGGACGTAGCTAAATTCTTCGGTCTTATGTTTGACAGAAAACTGTGCTGGTCCTCCCACATTTCCTATCTTTCGGCTCGCTGTCTGCGATCCCTCAACACCCTCCGTGTCCTGAATGGTACCTCCTGGGGAGCGGACCGAGTGGCCCTTCTCCGCCTCTATCGCGCCTTAGTGCGATCGAAATTGGACTATAGAAGCATAGTTTACTACTCTGCTCGGCCGTCTATTCTTCGGCGTCTCGACTCTATCCACCACCGTGGATTACGTTTAGTGATTGGAGCTTTTAACACCAGCCCTGTGAAAGCCTTTATGCTGAGACTGCTGAACCTTCGCTGTCCAATCGGCGAGCAGTCCTTCTGAGTCGTTGTGCCAGCCATCTGTCTTCGGGCCAATTCCATTTTTTTCGACGCCTCCTTGGATGTAGGATATGCAGGCCGCCCTTCCTACTACCACCGGGAGTCCGCTTCCGTCAACTGCTCCATTCTCTTTCCTTCCGCTTTCTTAAAACCTTCTTGACAACTTGGGGTACAGCACCGCCTTGGCTCCGTCCCCGAACCTGCCTGCTCCGTGACCTTTGTCAGTTTTCCAAGGATGGTACCCCTTCACTTGTTTATCGTCGGGCATTTTCTGCTCTGTGCACAAATGAAGGAAGCCCCATTTATTTACACTGATGGCTCAAAAACATCGTTTGGTGTAGGGAGTGCCTATATTGTTGGCGACACCCCACATCGATTTTGGCTTCCCGACCAGTGTTCGGTTTATACTGCGGAGCTTTTCGCTGTTCTCCACACTGTCCAATGCATCCGTCGCCATCAGCGGATACAATATGTTATCTGTTCAGATTCTCTCAGCTCTCTCCTCAGTATCCAAGCGCTCTATCAAGTCCACCCTCTGGTACATCGGATTCAGGACTACCTCCACTTACTCCACTTGGGGGCCGTCTCGGTGGCGTTCCTCTGGATCCCAGGACACGTTGGTATCTGTGGAAATGAGGCGGCCGATATAGCGGCCAAGGCAGCAGTCTCTGTTCTTCAGCCAGCTATTCGCATGATTCACTTCGCCGATCTACGGAGCGTTCTATGTCGTAATGTTGCTTTTTTATGGCACGCACATTGGTCGACACTTCCCAATAATAAATTGCGGGACGTGAAAGCTCTTCCCTGTGCTTGGACCTCTTCCTCCCGAACGCGTCGTCGGGAGGAGGTAATTTTAACTAGACTCCTGATAGGGCACTGTCTTTTTAGCCATCGACATCTTTTAAGCAGCGAGCCTCCCCCACTCTGTCCCCACTGCTCTCAGCTGTGGACGGTAAGACACCTTTTAATTGAGTGCCCCAATTTTACTCCGTTACGCGCCCATCTACAGTTGTCGCCTGATATATCGTCCATTTTAGCAGATGAAACGCGCTCAGCCGATCGCGTTCTCGAGTTTATTAGTGCCAGTGAGATGACGTCAGTTATTTGAAGCTCTTTTTGGGGACAACAACCCCGTTATATAGTGGTTTTTTAAGCTTTTCTTCTGTTTTTAGTTTCTCCAATTTTTTGAGTTTCGTTCCCATTTCTGCCTTTTCCTAAGTCATAATGGGAGCTAATGACCGTAGCAGTTTTGCGCCCTAAAACCATAACAAAAAAATGCAGGAAGCCGCTACCAGAGTAGCGGAGTACGTGTGGCGTGCACATGGGACTGTTTTAGGTTAGAAGACCCCTTGCATAGGATCAAACACGATTTCCCTGTTAAGTCAGCCACAGTGATCTCAGAGAATCTTGGTCCTCACAGACCAGAGATAGAAAAGATTAATATGGTTTTAGTAAACTGCAGGAGCATCCAAGGAAAGGTCCCAGAATTAGTATCGCTTATTGAAGGTTATAATGCACAGATAATTGGTTGAAGCCAGACGTCAATAACGAAATTCTAAGTTCAGACTGGAATTTTTATCGTAAGGATAGGTTAGCCGCCAATGGTGGCGGCGTGTTTATTGCAGTAAAAAATTCGATAAAATCTAGCGAGGTTATCACGGATTCCGAATGTGAATTAATCTGGGTGAAATTATCAGAGAACGGTCACAAATGGTGATCGAATGCTTTTCTGAACCACCTGGGTCAGGATCTGTAGTTGTAAAGCGCTTCAGACAGAACTTGAAGAATATCATCAGTAATTTTCCTGATCATGTCGTTGTAATAGGGGGTTGCTTCAACTTGCCAGGTATAGACTGGAGTGTTATGCCGTCAAAACTAGTGCCAGAGAAAGGGAATCGTGTGGCATTGTTCTTGATGTCTTGTCCGAAAATTACCTTGAGCAGATAGAGAACCAATTCGTGAGGGTAACTCTTAGACCACCTGGTGACAAACAGGCCTGAACTTATCGAATCAGTTAACGTAGAGGAGAGTATCAGTGAGCATCTAAGACGACGGGCCTTACAAGGAATGTTAAGAAAGGTAGGAAGATATATTTGCTCATCAAGGGTGACAGGATAGAAATTTCAGAATATATCAGCAGTCAGTAGCAAATATTCGGTGATGAGGACGAAGATGTGGAGAACAAATGGAAAAGATTCAAATGCATCGTTCAATATGCCCTAGAGAAGTATGTTCAGAGTAAAGTTTTAAGTGATGGGAAAGATCAACGATGGTTTAACAGCCGTGTTACAAAACCGCTACTTAAACAAAAATCACTTCATCTCAGATTCATGATAAGTGAAAACCTAGCTGACAAAAGAGCTGCACGAAGCGAAAATCGGCGTAAGGGGACAGAGACAGAGACAGAGACAGAGACAGAGACAGAGACAGAGACAGAGACAGAGACAGAGAGAGAGAGAGAAAAAGTGTTAAGTGATGTCGAAAGTAAGACGTTGTCAACCGACCTGAGTAAAAACCGTAAGAGGTTTTGGTCGTATGTGAAATCAGTAAGTGGGTCAAAATCATCTATTCGTTCTCTCGGCGACCACACCGGCACCGAAACGGAAGATAACAGATAGATGGCCGAAATACTGAATTCCATCTTCTGAAGTTATTTCACCGCGGAAGATTTTACTGTCCCCCCTTTCAATCGTCGTACGAACGCCGAAATGGCAGATATTAAGATAACCGACTGCGGAACTGAAAAGCAGCTACAATCGCTTAGTAGTGGAAAGGCTTCAGGACCAGATAAGATTCTATAAAGATTGTGCGAAAGAACTTGCTGCCCTTCTAGCATTAATTTATCATAGATCGCTTGATTTACTTAACGACCGGAAAAAGTGCAGGTCATTACTGTTTTTAAGAAAGGCAGTGAGACAGATCCACACAACCATAGACCTATATCGTTGACGTCAATCTTCTAGAATTATGCAATATGTTTTATGCTCAAGAATTATGACGTTCTTGGTAAATGAACAGCTTCCCTGTAAAAATAAACATAGGTTCCGCAAATAGAGATTCTGCCAAACTCAGTTCGCTCTATTCCTCCATGAGATCCACAGTGAAGTGGACAACAGCGCTCAAGCTAATGCCGTATTCCTTGATTACAGTAAGGCATTTTACACCGCCCCGCATTGCCATTTAATGAAAAAAAAAAATACGAGCTTACGGAGTATCGGCGCAGATCTGCGATTGAATTCAGGACTATAGCAGATAGAACCCAAATTCGGAGATAGGCAAGCATCAAAGTGCAAGATAGCGCAGCACGGCGTCGATCGAAATAAGGATGTTAAACATTTTGTAAACGGCAATAAAGGTTTCCAAAAGCAAGGCTTGCAATCTGTACGCAGTTTGAGTTACCTCCCATAATCTCTTCCGTCAGGAGAGAATATACTGACGAGGTGTTTCACTAAATGTTAGTACAGAAAAGCACTTGTTCTGTGCCGAGAGTATAGCCGAGCCCAGTGGAAAGGGGACACATGCCATCTGCGCAGTGATTTTGTGATTTTGGTACAGGAACACAGCCATCTAGTATCGTAGGCTGAAACTTATAGCTCAGTGGCATGTGCCAGTTCCTTTAAAGATAGCGTATTTGCTGTTATTCAAGACTGACACATTCCTAGTGGAAGAGGCCCATGCCAATAATGCCGATTTGTCACATAGCTTGACTTGGTTTCGGAAAGTCAATCAGAAAGTTTCTCAAATGTTGTTCGTATGTTTCCAAGATGGCGGCAGCAGGTGTTGCTATTAATGTTACGAAGAAAATGCAACAGTACATGCAAAAAAATTCGTAAAGTAAATGAGTGGAAAGATAATGAAAGGAAGAAGTTAGAAACAATGGAAAAGAATATAAATCCCAAAAAAATAAGATTGTGCCCGAGAAAGTGTTTCGTAGTGCCAGAGATCCATGCTATAGTTTCTGCAAATACTCAACACTAAATGAAGTACAGGAGGAGGCGACATTTATTGAGTTTTATCGGCTGGGAGATTATATAATGTGCAAAATGATGATTTGAATTAGTGCGGCCTAATAAGTGCAAAAAAGTGCATCCAAAAAAGTAAGGTTCCAACAGTAAGCCAGGGGAAGGTTTCTTTCAGGTGTTTTATAAGTGACACTCCAGTTACTGACCTTGAAGTACGTAGGCTTACATTTTTAGCTGTTCACGTCATTTCTGTTGAACGTTTGAGGGCTGTCCATAGCAACGAAGGTGACACTGAGATCATGAATCTAAAACACTTGTTGTCGTCGTCGTCGTCGTCGTCGTCGTCGTCGTCGTCGTCGTCGACTTCAGTCCTGAGACTGGTTTGATGCAGCTCTCCATGCTACTCTATCCTGTGCAAGCTTCATCATCTCCCAGTACCTACTGCAACCTACATCCTTCTGAATCTGCTTAGTGTACTCATCTCTCGGTCACCCTCTACGATTTTTACCCTCCACGCTGTCCTCCCAGTACTAAATTGGTGAGCCCTTGATGCCTCAAAACATGTCCTACCAACCGATCCCTTCTTCTAGTCAAGTTGTGCCACAAACTTCTCTTCTCCCCAATCCTATTCAATACCTCCTCATTAGTTACGTGATCTATCCACCTTATCTTCAGTATTCTTCTGTAGCACCACATTTCGAAAGCTTCTATTCTCTTCTTGTCCAAACTAGTTATCGTCCATGATTCACTTCCATACATGGCTACACTCCATACAAATACTTTCAGAAATGACTTCCTGATACATAAATCTATATTCGATGTTAACAAATTTCCCTTCTTCAGAAACGCTTTCCTTGCCATTGCCAGTCTACATTTTATATCCTCTCTACTCTGACCATCATCAGTTACATTTCTCCCCAAATAGCAAAACTCCTTTACTACTTTAAGTGTCTCATTTCCTAATATAATTCCCTCAGCATCACCCGATTTAATTTGACTACATTCCATTATCCTCGTTTTGCTTTTGTTGATGTCCATCTTATATCCTCCTTTCAAGACGCTGTCCATTCCGTTCAACTACTCTTCCAAGTCCTTTGCTGTCTCTGACAGAATTACAATGTCATCGGTGAACCTCAACGTTTTTACTTCTTCTCCATGAATTTTAATACCTACTCCAAATTTTTCTTTTGTTTCCTTTACTGCTTGCTCAGTATACAGATTGTATAATATCGGGGAGAGGCTACAACCCTGTCTCACTCCTTTCCCAACCACTGCTTCCCTTTCATGCCCCTCGACTCTTATGACTGCCATCTGGTTTCTGTACAAATTGTAAATAGCCTTTCGCTCCCTGTATTTTACCCCTACCACCTTTAGAAATTGAAAAAGAGTATTCCAGTCAACATTGTCAAAAGCTTTCTCTAAGTCTACAAATGCTAGAAACGTAGGTTTGCCTTTTCTTAATCTTTCTTCTAAGATAAGTCGTAAGGTCAGTATTGCCTCACGTGTTCCAACATTTCTACGGAATCCAAACTGATCTTCCCCGAGGTCCGCATCTACCAGTTTTTCCATTCGTCTGTAAAGAATTCGCGTTAGTATTTTGCAGCTATGACTTATTAAACTGATAGTTCGGTAATTTTCACATCTGTCAGCACCTGCTTTCTTTGGGATTGGAATTATTATATTCTTCTTGAAGTCTGAGGGTATTTCGCCTGTCTCATACATCTTGCTCACCAGATGGTACAGTTTTGTCATGACTGGCTCTCCCAAGGCCATCAGTAGTTCTAATGGAATGTTGTCTACTCCGGGCGCCTTGTTTCGACTCAGGTCTTTCAGTGCTCTGTCAAACTCTTCACGCAGTATCTTATCTCCCATTTCGTCTTCATCTACATCCTCTTCCATTTCCATAATATTGTCCTCAAGTACATCGCCCTTGTATAAACCTATATACTCCTTCCATCTTTCTGCCTTCCCTTCTTTGCTTAGAACTGGGTTTCCATCTGAGCTCTTGATGTTCATACAAGTGGTTCTCTTGTCTCCAAAAGTCTCTTTAATTTTCCTGTAGGTAGTATCTATCTTACCCCTAGTGAGATAAGCCTCTACATCCTTACATTTGTCCTCTAGCCATCCCTGCTTAGCCATTTTGCACTTCCTGTCGATCTCATTTTTGAGACGTTTGTATTCCTTTTTGCCTGCTTCATTTACTGCATTTTTATATTTTCTCCTTTCATCAATTAAATTCAATATTTCTTCTGTTACCCAAGGATTTCTACTAGCCCTCGTCTTTTCCCTAGTTGATCCTCTGCTGCCTTCACTACTTCATCCCTCAAAGCTACCCATTCTTCTTCTATTGTATTTCTTTCCCCTATTCCTGTCAATTGTTCCCTTATGCTCTCCCTGAAACTATCTACAACCTCTGGTTCTTTCAGTTTATCCAGGTCCCATCTCCTTAATTTCCCACATTTTTGCAGTTTCTTCAGTTTTAATCTACAGGTCATAACCAATAGATAGTGGTCAGAGTCCACATCTGCCACTGGAAATGTCTTACAATTTAAAACCTGGTTCCTAAATCTCTGTCTTACCATTATATAATCTATCTGAAACCTTTTAGTATCTCCAGGCTTCTTCCATGTATACAGCTTTCTTTTATGATTCTTGAATCAAGTTTTAGCTATGATTAAGTTGTGCTCTGTGCAAAATTCTACTACGCGGCTTCATCTTTCATTTCTTAGCCTCAATCCATATTCACCTACTATGTTTCCTTCTCTCCCTTTTCCTACACTCGAATTCCAGTCACACATTACTATTAAATTTTCGTCTCCTTCACTATCTGAATAATTTCTTTTATTTCATCGTACATTTCTTCAATTTCTTCGTCATCTGCAGAGCTAGTTGGCATTTAAACTTTTACTACTGTAGTAGGTGTGGGCTTCGTATCTATCTTGGCCACAATGCGTTCACTATGCTGTTTGTAGTAACTTATCCGCGTTCCTATTTTCCTATTCATTATTAAACCTACTCCTGCGTTATCCCTATTTGATTTTGTGTTTATAAGCCTGTAGTCACCTGACCAGAAGTCTTGTTCCTCCTGCCATCGAACTTCACTAATTCCCACAATATCTAAATTTAACCTATCCATTTCCATTTTTAAATTTTCTAATCTACCTGCCCGATTAAGGGATCTGACATTCCACGCTCCGATCCGTAGAACGCCAGTTTTCTTCCTCCTGATAACGACATCCTCTTGTAGTCCCCGCCCGGAGATCCGAATGGGGGACTATTTTACCTCCGGAATATTTTACCCAAGAGGAGGCCATCATTTAATCATACAGTAAAGCTGCATGTCCTCGGGAAAAATTACGGCTGTAGTTTCCCCTTGCTTTCAGCCGTTCGCAGTAACAGCACAGCAAGGCCGTTTTGGTTAATGTTGCAAGGCCAGATCAGTCAATCATCCAGACTGTTGCCCCTGCAACTACTGAAAAGGCTGCTGCCCCTCTTCAGGAACCACACGTTTGTCTGGCCTCTCAGCAGATACCCCTCCGTTTTGGTTGCACCTACGGTACGGCCATCTGTATCGCTGAGGCACGCAAGCCTCCCCACCAACGGCAAGGTGCATGGTTCATGTATCTGTAGATTACCTAGACAGGATAGAAGAGGCAAGTATTCGAACAGACCTCATGCCATTGATAACGAGAGAAAAAATAGGGTTAGAAATAACATCAAAATGTTTCCAAGGTACACATCACATAGTAGAACGCAGAATCCGAACACGTCCTACATAACCTCTGTTCACTCGATAGGTGGCATGTATCGTTTGTACTGTGAAAAATACACAGTGCCAGTGAAAAATGTGTATGAAACCATTCGCAACGCGGAATATAATATTGGTTTTAAAGTGCCGTCGAGTGATACATATCGTATTTGTGATTCTGTTCAGGCACGTAATAACACCGAATCCACATACCTCAAACCACACCTTGAGAAAGCTGCAGCTGCATATAGTGCTCTGAATGAGTCAAAACAGGATGGTAGTGATGCTGTCGTTTTCTACATGGACTTATTTACAAGAAGCATTGCCAACACCATATATTTCGACGGGAGCAGTTTTTTTTAATAAGAGACGGCTCTGGACACACAATTTCTGTAATCACCGTTGTAGTGATAAGGCAGTGATGGGTGTCTGGTCCGAGAATGTCGCATCTACAGAAGTAGCTAGCCGCGTTTTAAAGGCTTCAGATATGGTGAAGGAAGAACATTTAAGGCTTATCATTTATTATGATTCGTGTGTTGGACAAAATAAGAAGTATATTATCTTAGGTATGTGGTTGCACTTCCTAAATAAAAATGTTTTGATGCTGTTAAGTACAAATTTCTCCTCTCCGGTCACACTTTCCTGCCATGTGACAGGGATTTTGAAGTTATTTAGAAGCTGAAAAGAAAGACTGTGCAAAACGGGTTGAACGTATAAGAAAGAGAAGGCAAAAGAATCCATTCATTGGAGTTGAAATGAAGACATCGTGTATTTGTCGTCTACAATAAACAGTATCGTCAAACGTAACGTTACTGTTGACAAAAAGCCTGCAGACATCAGAAACTCAATTATTGAGCGGTGAACATTCTGTATATGTCAAATATTCACAAGCTGAGAAACCTGTGCGAGTTGGTTAACAGAAGTGTTGTGGACGATTTACGAAGCTTGAAGACTGCCAGTTAGTTCCTAAGTATCCAAATGGACGTCAAATCAAGGCAGCAAAAATTAGAGGACCTTCAAAGCTTAGTGCAATTTGTGCCTCCAATATATTAAAGTTTGTCAGTCATTGATAAGTGATAGTAGTGACGATACAATGCAACAGGAAAACATTGGAGGAGTTTGACTACTAATGTCGTGCTATGTAAAGTCTACATGTCTAGGATTTAATTTTCTTTACTTTAGATTGTAATAAAGTGGCCTAATATTTAATAGTATTTGCAAGACATCTAGTTGCTGTAACAACTGTTGGTATCACAGAAAGAGTTCACCTTACGATACAGAACCATATTTCCTTCAGTCCCATTTCCTGAGGCAACATACTCTGGTGTTGTGTGCCCCTTCTCCACTGGGCACCTCGTAGTGGATACACTAGCACGTAGGTACACTTGAGAACATGTCGGTCGAACCAACGACTGTGGGTAAAATAGAATTGTCAGTCCGGGTGGAAACTTGAGTTGATATTGTCCATCAGTCACACTAGGATTTTAGTTCTCAAAGAATCGTGATTCTTGAGCGTAAATATGCTCCATAATTCTAAAACAGATTGACGTCAGCTATATAGGTCTGTAACTTACGTGTGTACATATACCCTAGGCCCTTCTTGAAAACGGGAATGACCTGACCTTTTTCCCCAGTTTCTGGGTACTCGTCGTTGCTCCAGCAATGTACAGTAAACTATTGATAGAACGGAGCACAAAATTCTCATTTTGCCCTTCTCGAAACCACACAGTAAGTGTGCTGCGGGAACTGCGCAGCTGCAGACGTCTTTGCACTTGAAACGATACGTTAGTGAATGCTTTAGTTTCTATCGGCAGTATTCGGCCTATATCGGATGCGCTTTCACCATGGCACGGATGTAGACTTCGCCATCAGTTCCGTCCAACATGCAACAGCAAGTTGGGGGGTAAGACGCTGCGCGCGAAAATGAACGTGTTAAATGGCGCACCTCTTAGACTTATTACCGCCAGAGAAAAATTCATTTCCGTGCGTTTATTCTTTTTTTAAAACATTCAGTTCACAACTCTCATATCTATATAATTTCGGCCCTTAAGTTCAGAGATGGCATATGCACTTCGTGGCGTGTAACACTACGGACACCACTGAGAGAAGCGGCGTAGTGATAAGACCCTGGGCTCACATTTGGAGAACAGCGATTCATTTCCTTGTCTACTCATCCAGATTTAATTTTCGCAGTTTCCCCAGTTACCTTAAAACAAACTGGGATGGCTCTTCTGGAAAGGACGCGCGACTGTTTTCCGCGAAAAATTTTACCTCTTGCTCTTTGTAATGACCTTTCCGTCGAAAGGACGTTAACCCAAACTTTCTTCTTTTTTGGTTTCCGTACCTCAGTCAGAACTGGATTCTTTGCCTGTCTGTTAAAAACCAATTTTCTCAGGAATAGGTGGACGTAGAAAGTTGAAATTTATCACATAGAACATCTACCTTCCATTGGCGGTGTGAAAGACTGAAGCTACTAAGCCAAGACATGGCCTGACACAAATTTTGTTACTCGCAAACTTTCAAGACCTACAGCGGCACTTACCATTGATCTAGAATCATGAAATTTGACAAGAAGCAACGTTTCATAGAACAAAGGAAAAAAAATCCCAAAGTTGTTAATTTGTAACTAACACAGAAAATAAATATTTCATTTCATATGTTACTAGAGTCCAAAATTAGAACAACCTCGACAGGTTTGGAATTGCAGGGACCGCCGATATCTTGCCAGTATCAATGTCGATAACAGGCAAACATCGGAGAGGTTCTCGATTTCCGGTGTGGATAAACACTATACACATTAGTTCACACGGCGGCGCAATTTCTACTCGCGCTTGGTTATTTTTTTTAAATTGGTTAATAACATTTATAAAGGAAATGGAGCATCAGTACAAAAGTGTACAGATTACTTTTATACTAAGACGTCCCTTCTTCCATGACCACTGACACAGAAAACAAAATACTCAGAGTTACGATTTGTGAACACGTGTTTACGTTCGCTGACGGCCTGTAACTGCCAGTGATAAGATTGAGGATCCAGATAATTTCCCCCCCCCCCCCCCCCCTGTGGGTTCGGGGGTAAGAATAGGCCCACGGTATTCCTGCCTGTCGTAAGAGGCGACTAAAAGGAGTCTCAAACGTTTTGGCCTTGTGAGATGGTCCCCTAACGGGTTTGACCTCGATCCTTCTAAATTTTCCGAAGAGCGAGCCGATTGGGGAAGGGCGCCTTACAAGGAGCGATGTGTCCATCAAGCATTACCATCTCTAGCCAGGTTTGTCGTCATCGCTTAGCAGTCCCGCTCACCTACCATCTCTTGGGCGTGGATTTGTTCTTGGGTGCGGTTTCTTGCAGTCTGCTATGCTGTGTCGCTTTATGCGCCAATGACGATATTGGACTACATCACCTGAAATCCAGCACGGTAGCCAGTCCGTTGTGGTGGGGCCGCCATGTACCCTGTTGGTTGTAGCCCCCTGACTACACAGGGATCGCTCTGCTGATGCCAGCGCCGTTAACTCCCCACGTATGCCAAGGAGTAGATGCCTATCTCCTTGGGGCATTGGGACTCCCGGCAATGGCCATCCTGCCAGGTGGTCGTTGCTGAGGCTGGGTGGCGCCCGTGGGGAGGGCCCTTGGTCGGAGTAGGTGGCATCAGGGCGGATGACCCGCAATGAAGCGTGGTACATCATCTCTTGCTGGTGGCCAGCCGCCAGCAGTCTCTAAGCGTTCCAGGGCTCAATACAACGCAACTACATATGACCCCAAATCGTTCCCCTCCCTGGCTACACCATGGGAGGAACGAAAGACTAAGGATGCCAGCGAACCATACTCGCCCCGCTACCTGGTGTGCACGAGAGCTGATGGTGAATCCTTTACATCCATGAAGCCTCAGTTCTTCGTCGAGCACTTAGAGGACAAGTTCGGGGAGGTGGAGGGCTTGTCCAAAATGCGCTCGGGCTCGGTTTTGATCAAATCGGCGTCCTCCGCCCAGTCCCGCCGGTTACTCGATTGTAACAAGCTGGGGGATGTTCCGGTTACAATCACGCCCCATAAGAGTCTTAATATGGTCCAGGGCATAATATTCCATCGGGACCTTCTATTGCAGTCCGATGACGAGCTTCGCGCCAATTTAGAGCGGCGAGGTGTTCACTTCGTCCGGCGCGTACATCGTGGTCCAAGGGATAAGCAGGTTGCCACCGGTGCCTTCATCTTGGCCTTCGAGGGTGATACTTTACCTGAGAAGGTCAAGGTGATGGTCTATCGTTGTGACGTCAAGCCCTATATCCCTCCCCCGATGCGGTGCTTTAAGTGCTGGAAGTTCGGGCATATGTCTTCCTGCTGTACTTCCAGCCTCACATGTCGAGATTGTGGACGCCCATCACATCCCAATACTCCATGTGCTCCGCCTCCCATCTGTGTAAACTGCGGAGAGCACCACTCACCTTGCTCGCCGGACTGCAGGATCTACCAGAAAGAGCGCAAAATCATGGAGTATAAGACCCTGGACCACCTGACATACACTGAGGAGGCCAGGCAGAAGTTCGAACGCCTCCATCCTGTTCGAATGACTGCCTCTTACGCCGCGGCTACTACTGTTATGGCCCCATTAGCTCTCCCTCAGACTGCCACCTCTCAGAGCCGGAATGCTACACCTGCCCCCTTGATGGTGGGGGGCACTTCACTCCCTGCTGCTCCTGCACTACCTGCCTCAGGAGCAGCAACCCCCCAACCATCGGGGACATCAGTCCCCACTTCTAAGCTGGGGAAGCCTCAAACTTCCCCTGCTCGAATAGCACGGAAAGGGTCCCTTGGGTCCCTTCCTTCCCAGGTTTCCGCCTCTGGGAAGGGTGACGTCAGCCAATGGAAGAAAAGCAGACCAGCGGCTGATCGCAGGGCTTCCCACTCCTCCTCCGTCCCGGAGACTGACTCGCTGGAGCCCTCCCAGCCAATAAAACCCAAGGACCAGAGAGACAAGATGAAGAAGAAGACCTCTAAGGCCAAGGACCACGCGGTGGCATCCACCCCACTGCTCCCTACAGGCTCTGCGTCCAGGGATAAGGTGGAGATCCGGGCGTCCGCTGAGGACCTGGATCTCGCCGGACCCTCAGACGCCATGGAAGCAGATTGTACTGGTCCTCCATCGGTGGCAGCAGGTGACCCAGTGGCGTGATCTGCCTCCTCGGCCCCTTCACGCCTTTTTCGGACATGGACAAAGCAATACTCCAGTGGAACTGCAGCGCTTTTTTCCACCACCTTGCTGAGCTTCGCCAACTCATCAGCTGTCACCCTTTCCTCTGCATTGCCCTACAGGAAACTTGGTTTCCGGCAATGCGGACCCCTGCCCTACGTGGGTATCGGGGTTATTACAAGAACCGGGCAGCTTATGAGAGGGTATCTGGTGGAGTCTGCGTCTACATCCTTAACTCTGTCTACAGCGAATGTGTACCTCTTCACACACCTTTAGAGGCTGTCGCTGTAAGGATGTGGACGCCTCAGCCTATTACTGTCTGCAGTTTGTATCTTCCGCCAGATGGTGATGTCTCGCGTCATGTGTTGGCTGCATTGATAGCACAACTGCCTCCTCCTTTTGTGTTACTGGGCGACTTTAACGCCCATAACCCCCTGTGGGGTAGCGCCGCGATTACTGGCCGGGGTAGAGATGTCGAGACTCTTCTCTCGCAGCTTGACCTCTGCCTCTTAAACACTGGAGAGCCGACACATTCCAGCGTAGTCCATGGCACATTTTCGGCCATCGACCTTTCTATCTGCAGCCCCGGACTTTCACCATCCATCCACTGGAGTGTCCATGACGACTTATGTGGTAGTGACCATTTCCCCATCTTTCTGTCACTACCACAGCGTCACTCTTCTGAACGCCCCTCCAGATGGGCTCTGAATAAGGCTGATTGGGGCTTGTTCTCCTCTCTCGCCACTATCGCAGCTCCTTCCCCTGACACCATTGATGCGGTGGTTCAGTCGGTCACCACCGGCATCGTTTCTGCGGCAGCATCTGCGATTCCCTGTTCATCCGGGTCCCCTCGGCGGAGGACTGTGCCTTGGTGGGCGCCCGAGATCGCAGAGGCGATTAGAGATCGCCGGCGGGCTCTTCAACGCCATAAGCGGCACCCGTCCTTGGAGAACGTCATCGTTTTTAAACAGCTCCGTGCCCGTGCCCGACGCCTTATTCGCCAACGGAAGCAGGAGTGCTGGGAACGGTATGTTTCCACCATTGGCGTCCGTACCTCTGCATCACAGGTTTGGGCTAAGATTAGGCGACTCCATGGCTATCGGCCGCCTGTCTCTGTCCCTGGGCTTTCGCTGAATGGAGTGGTGTGTACTGACTCCGACACGATTGCGGACCGGTTAGCAGCGCATTTTGCTCAGTGTTCCGCATCTACGTATTACCCACTGGCCTTCCGCTCCCGGAAAGAGCGGTTGGAGAGTTGGAGGCTTTCCTTTCACACGCGCCACGCGGAGTCGTACAATGCTCCTTTCAGCGACTGGGAATTCCAGAGTGCCCTATCTGCTTGCCCTGATACGGCTCCTGGGCCAGACCGCATCCACAGCCAGATGCTGAAACACCTCTCTGTGAATTGCCAGCGACGCCTCCTAGATGTTTTCAACCGCATGTGGGTTGAGGGTGTGTTCCCGTCTCAATGGCGAGAAAGCATCGTCCTCCCCGTGTTGAAACCTGTCAAGAACCCGCTGGAGGTGGACAGCTACCGCCCCATAAGCCTCACCAACGTTCTTTGCAAGTTGCTAGAACGTATGGTGAGCTGGAGGTTGAGTTGGCTCCTCGAGTCTCGAGGCCTTCTGGCTCCGTCTCAGGGTGGGTTCCGTAAAGGCCGCTCTGCCGTCGATAATCTGGTCTCCCTAGAGTCTGCCGTCCGTACAGCCTTTGCACGCCGCCAACATCTGGTTGCCGTCTTCTTCGACATGCGGAAGGCGTACGATACGACTTGGCGATATCACATCCTGGCCACACTTCATGGATGGGGTCTTAGGGGCCCGCTCCCGATTTTTATTCAGAATTTTCTGTCGTCTCGTTCCTTCCGCGTGCAAGTTGCTGCGTCCCATAGTTCCTCCCGGGTCCAGGAGAACGGGGTCCCACAGGGGTCTGTCCTCAGTGTCTCCCTGTTTTTAATTGCGATCAATGGGCTCGCTGAGGCGGTGGGATCGTCCGTCGCAGCTTCGTTGTATGCAGACGACTTCTGCCTCTACTACAGCTCCGCTGGCATTGCAGTTGCTGAGCGCCAGCTGCAGGGCGCTATCCGCAAAGCGCAGTCGTGGGCTGTAGCGCACGGCTTCCAGTTTTCGGCCGCTAAGACCTGCGTTATGCATTTCTGCCGGCGTCGCACGGTTCACCCTGAGCCACGCCTTTACCTTGACGGTGAACCTCTTGCTGTGGTAGAGACGCATCGGTTCTTGGGACTGGTATTTGATGCCCGGTTGACTTGGCTGCCTCATATTAGGCAGCTTAAACAAACATGCTGGCGGCATTTAAACGCTCTCCGTTGCCGTAGCCACACCGGATGGGGTGCCGATCGGTCCACCCTTCTCCGGCTGTATCAAGCGCTGATCCAGTCCCGCCTTGATTATGGGCGTGTGGCTTATGGTTCGGCGTCGCCATCAGCGTTGCAATTGCTGGATCCCATCCATCACTGCGGGATCCGACTCGCCACAGGAGCATTTCGGACAAGCCCTGTTGACAGCTTACTTGTGGAGGCTGGTGTTCCTCCATTGCGGATCCGGCGCGACCGACTTCTGGCCGCTTATGCTGCCCACGTTTGTAGCTTGCCAGGGCATCCCAACTACCGTCTCCTGTTCCCGCACTCGATCGTCCATCTTCCAGACAGGCGGCCCCGGTCAGGGTGTACGATCGCAGTTCGCATCCGGGCTCTACTGTGTGGGATTGAGTTTTTTCCTCTCCCGCCTGTTTTCCGGGCCAATCTCCGTCTGCCCCCTTGGTGTGTGCGCCGACCATGCATTCGGCTGGATTTGGCACAGGGTCCGAAAGACTCGGTCCCTCCTCCGGCCCTCCGCCGCCGCTTTGTTGCTCTCATTGCCGAGTTTCCCGGATCTGCCGTGACCTATACCGACGGTTCGATGGTCTCTGGTCGCACTGGTTACGCTCTTACTCTAGAGGATCATTGTGAGCAACGGTCGCTGGCACCCGGGAACAGTGTATACACTGCCGAGTTGGTTGCCATCTATCGCGCCCTAGAGTATATCCGCTCCCGCTCAGGTGAGTCCTTTGTCATCAGTAGTGACTCCCTGAGTGGTTTACGAGCTCTTGACCAGTGCTTTCCTCGTTCCCGTCTGGTGATGGCCATCCACGAGTCGCTCCATGCTCTTGCCCGTTGCGGCCGCTCCGTGGTCTTTGTTTGGACCCCAGGTCATGTCGGCATCCAGGGCAATGAGCGGGTTGACACGCTGGCTAAACAGGCAGTGAGTTCACAGGCTCTGGAACTCGGCCTTATGGAGTGTGATCTCCTGTCGCTTTTGCGCCAGAAAGTGCTTGGTGCCTGGGGTGACGAGTGGCGCACCCTGCCCACGCCCAACAAACTTCGGGCGGTGAAGGAGACGACCCGTGTGTGGCGCTCCTCCATGCGGGCCTCTCGGAAGGACTCTGTCGTCCTCTGCCGGCTGCGCGTTGGCCACACGTGGCTTACGCACGGCCATTTGTTGCGCCGGGAGGACCCACCGCTATGTCGCTGCGGGGCAGCTCTGACGGTGGTCCACATTTTGGTGGACTGCCCGCTTTTAACAGGACTCAGGCAGACGTTTGCGCTGCCTGATACCCTCCCTGCCCTTTTATGTGATGACGTTGCTATGGCGGACCTCGTGTTGAGTTTTATTCGGGCAGGGGGTTTTTATCGTATGATTTGAGTGTTTGTCCTTTTATTTCCTGTATTGACTTGGGCCTTTGGCCTGTGGTTTTAAACTGTGGGTTTTAATGTCATTTGGTGGTTGGCTTTTCCTTATTTTCATAGTCGGCCAACCACCTTCACACTCGGTGCGATTTTAGTTCCGTTTGTCTGGTCTTTGTCTGCCTTTCTTGTATTGTGTCGTCCCTTGTCTCAGTTCTCCGTTTTTAACGACTGACAGTTTTTATTTCGTGTGATTTTATCGTGGAACAAGGGACCGATGACCTTAGCAGTCTGGTCCCTTCAATCCCACACCCAACCAACCAATAATTTTCCCAAAGGCACAGCTACACTCCTTGCTATAGCTACCACGAAGAACTCCAACTGAGACTACAGGTCCGTCGCGTACGTAAACAGTAACATCAGATAATAAAGTTTTGTGGCTCGATGGTGAGGCGCAAGTATTTAAACTGGACGCCACTTCAGCGACTTGTGTGTCTCCAATCTGCCCACTAACAGGGGAATTGATTTGCCAACGTTTCCACAAGACTATTAGTTTTCGTGGCAGAGAATATAAAGTGTAACAAAAAATAGCTGAGCGTCGTTAACTTAAGGCACAAGATTTTATTTTCTCTCTGAAATTAAAAAAAAACACTGTATACTCTACAGAAATAGTTGGAGCCGGTTGCCTATACTAAATACTCACTTAGTGTGGCATGAAAATCAGGACCAATTCAGCAGTATATAAGAACTCTAAAATATTAAATTCAAATTGAATTTTCATCTGCTGTTATAAAATGGGCCCTTCTGTTTTAATCTCTCGTAGAAATATAACCACCTGACAGATTTTTCACATTTTTACTCGATGCCGAGTTTTCACTGCGTGGAAAGTGTATAAATTAAAGAAATCGGAACGAAAAAGCGGAAAACTGGAAAACAAGAAAAGGTACGCTTTTATGGATTCTAACTAAATCTCTGTAACAGTTACGTCACAACGGGTCTTATCAGCAGCAGTAAATTTTTGATACTGTTCTAATAGCTGTATCACTCGATCTGTAAATAAAGAAATGAGTTACTGTTTCTGGCATTTTTGTGTACTTGCGGCTAAAGAGACAGGCGTGGCCTTGGGCATGCAGAAGTACGCACACGTAATTGGTTTCCCCTCGGCGTGCAACTCTGAATGCGCTCGTAGCGCCTTTGAGGAGTTACGTAATTCAGTTGCTGACAAATGCTGGAATATCCGCACCATCCAGAATGTACTTCGGTTTTTGGTCTGATGAGCCCGTCACGATTTCCTCCCTTCAAACATTCTACTTGACGTAGCGCCTCCACCCACTGTCCTCGCCTATTTCTTCTACACATTCCAATAAATACATCATACAACCACTTTTCAGCAAAATCTCGTAACGTTCTTGATTGACTTACCTCGAACTCAGAGACGATATTCTAATACACATCAACAATCCAACCCTTTTAAAAACAGTAATGTACTGAACCATGGACCTTGCCGTTGGTGGGGGAGGCTTAGGTGCCTCAGCGATACATATAGAAATACCGTAGGTGCAACCACAACGGAGGGGTATCTGTTGAAAGGCCAGACAAACGCGTGGTTCCTTTTCAGTAGTTTCAGGGGCAACAGTCTCGATGATTGACTGACTAACCAAACCGGCCTCGCTGTTGTGGTTACTGCGAACGGCTAAAAGCAAGGGGAAACTACATCTGCAATTTTTCCCGAGGGCATGCAGCTTTACTGTATGATTAAATGATGATGGCGTCCTCTTGGGTAAAATATTCCGGAGGTAAAATAGTCCCCCATTCGGATCTCCGCGCGGGGACTACTCAAGATGACGTAGTTATCAGGAGTAAGACAATTGGCGTTCTACGGATCGGAGCGTGGAATGCCCGATCCCTTAATCGGGCAGGTAGGTTAGAAATGGGGAAATGGATAGGTTAAAGCTAGATATAGTAGGAATTAGTGAAGTTCGGTAGCAGGGAGAACAGGACTTCTTGGTCAGGTGAATACAGGGTTATAAATACAAAATCAAATAGGGGTAATGCAGGAGTAGCTTTAATAATGAATAGGAAAATAGGAGGGCGGGTAAGCTACTACAAACAGCATAGTGAACGGATTATTGTGGCCAAGATAGACACGAAGCCCACGCCTACTACAGTAGTACAAGTTTATATGCCAACTAGCTCTGAAGATGACGAAGAAATTGATGAAATGTATGGTGAAATAAAAGAAATTATTCAGGTAGTGAAGGGAGACGAAAATTTAATAATCATGGGTGACTGGAATTCGACATTAGGAAAAGGAAGAGAAGGAAACATAGTAGGTGAATATGGATTCGGGGAGAGACAGTCTTGACTAAACTCTACCATCTGGTGAGCAAAATGTATGAGACAGACGAAATCCCCTCAGACTTCAAGAAGAATATAATAATTCCAATCCCAAAGAAAGCAGGTGTTGACAGATGAGAAAATTACCGTACTATCAGTTTAATAAGTCACAGCTGCAAAATACTAACGCGAATTCTTTACAGACGAATAGAAAAACTGGTAGAAGCCGACCTCGGGGAAGATCAGTTTGGATTCCGTAGAAATGTTGGAACACGTGAGGCAATACTGACCTTACGACTTATCTTAGAAGAAAGATTAAGGAAAGGCAAACCTACGTTTGTAGCATTTGTAGACTTAGAGAAAGCTTTTGACAATGTTAACTGGAATACTCTCTTTCAAATTGTGAAGGTGGCAGGGGTAAAATACAGGGAGCGAAGGGCGATTTACAATTTGTACAGAAATCAGAAGGCAGTTACAAGAGTCGTGGGGCATGAAAGGGAAACTGTGGTGGGGGAGTGAGACAGGGTTGTGGCCTCTCCCCGATGTTATTCAATCTGTATGTTGAGCAAGCAGTAAAGGAAACAAAAGAAAAATTTAGATTGGGTATTAAAATCCAGGGAGAAGAAATAAAAACTTTGAGGTTCGCCGATGACATTGTAATTCTGTCAGAGACAGCAAAGGACTTGGAAAAGCAGTGTCTTGAAAGGAAGGTATAAGATGAACATCAACAAAAGCAAAACGAGGATAATGGAATTTAGTAAAGTCGGGTGATGCTGAGGGAATTAGATTGACATGAGACACTTAAAGTAGTAAAGGAGTTTTGCTATTGGGAAAGCAAAATAACTGATGATGGTCGAAGTAGGGAGGATATAAAATGTAGACTGGCAATGGCAGGGAAAGCGTTTCTGAAGAAGAGAAATTTGTTGACATCGAGTATAGATTTGTCAAGAAGTCGTTTCTGAAAGTATTTGTATGGAGTGTAGCCATGCATGGAAGTGAAACGTGGACGATACATAGTTTAGACAAGAAGAGACTAGAAGCTTTCGAAATGTCGTGCTACAGGTGAATACTGTAGATTAGATTGGCAGATCATATAACTAATGAGGAAATATTGAATAGAATTGGAGAGATGAGTTTGTGGCACAGCTTGACTGGGAGGGATCGGTTGGTAGGACATTTTCTGTGGCATCAAGGGATCAGCAATTTAGTACTGGAGGGCAGCGTGTATGGTAAAAACCGTAGAGGGAGCTCAAGAGTTGAATACACTAAGCAGATTCAGAAGGCTGTAGGCTGCAGTAGGTACTGGGAGAGGAAAGAGCTTGCACAGGATAGAGTAGCATGGAGAGCTGCATCAAACCAGTCTCAGCACAGAAAACAACTACTACTACTACTGTTCACTATCGAAATCAACTGCGAGAAAGAAAATGCTATGTTGTGCTGTGAAAAGATGTGGTTTCGTTTTTTTCTCGCCGTCAGTTTTAACTATGATAGCTGATACTTTCATGGGTAACATTGTAATCCCACCCTTTCGTGGACTAGATCTGTCACTGAAGCTGTTATCCTCATTGATCCAGCAGCTTGACCAATGACCCAAACATATCCACCCATTCATTTCAAGCGACTGCAGCTCCCAGTCAACATTTCCTTTGCAGTAACAAAACACATCGTTCAAGGTCACAGATTGGGAGGGTGACATTGTCTGACATTGTCATACGAGGAGCGGGGGAGGAGGAAAAGGAGACGAGGGGCCAGAGGAGGATGAAGAGGACAGAGGGAGGAGAAAAAATTTAGGATGTATATCCAATTCCCATACATATTCAGCAATTGCGAAGCACTGCCGCGTCCCTTGGCCAGTTCGTGCACGGTACCTATATATTCCAAAAAGCAGCGCATGGAAATGCGATTTTTGGGTGTCTTATCTCAGGTTCTACTGGTTAGAGTTAAGGGGTGAAGTGTTTCGGATATCTGTCGGCCTAGCAACAATTTGTATACCCATTGAAGAACGGAGGTACTGTAACATTCCTACAGTACATAGTTAAACTTCAGTATACCCATTCTCCAGCACAGGGAAAGTGAGCAAGTCAGTTCTTTCGTATTCGGCGTTTAGGGTGGACCTTAAACGGCTTACAAAAGCACCATTTCTTCATGGGCAGTTAATCCGTGAACCACGATAAACCAGGATTTTTCGATAAGAGACGTACCAATTGTGGGGATGGCGACTTCTATCATTTCTGTACTTTCAGATCATCGACATTTTTACCTTATGTTCTTAAGATGATCTCGGGAACCTTGAAACTCTTTTATATATTATCCATTTCTGAGATCCAGAGATTCGAAGTTACGCTACTTATGAACGTAAAATATACACACAATATCCGGTATGAGGTGTAATGTAATTTTAACTGATGTAGTGTAGACATGGCAAGAGTTCTAAGGTCACCAAACTGTTTTTCAGCGTTTCTCACCAATAAAAATTTTATGCACTGTAAGTATATTGGGCACTTCACAACTATACTGCAGTTTTGGCCTGGAAATTATTCGATCGTACCACCTGACAGCGTAAGCACCTTACAAAAAAATTGACAGAACTTCTTCGTTCTTCCAAATCATCGCATTTTTGGAGTACTACGGGAGCAGCCTAAAAATGTGCATTTTTATGTAAAGCAGCGTAAAATGAACTTGGGTTGGCTGTATCATGCGCTCACTTCAAACTAGAGGGAGCATGTATTTTGTGGTGTGGTCACCTTATACCGTAGATTTGTAGTATCGCTTTAAAATCCTTTTTTATTCCTCAGCAGACATGTAATTTTTTCATTTGGCGTAAGACTCAATTTGTGTTCGTACGAAACGCACGGCGATTCTCATTTCGACTAAAAGAACGCCTATTGTCCGTTCTGGGAAAATCTTAAAGACTTGGTAATCATCGCAGCTCACGCTGTTGTAGAAGGGGAAAAAAGTGAACCGACAGAAAAATGCTTCTGTTCAAGCACAAATGGCGAATACGTTCCTCCCTGATACAAAAGTGCGAAACAATTATCTCTATTCTCTTTCTGCTTTCCCAACCAAAAATTCTGACATGCGAACACACTCGCGCACTTTTGTGCTAAATGCTAGCCTGAGAAAGACAGTGATGGTAGAAAAGAGTGACAGTGGAAGAGAGTTACATTAATGATGGGAAAGAGAAAATCGAAACGAAAGGCTGAAGTCAAGTAGTGGTATTCAAATAGGAGACAGTGATGGTCATTCAGACAGTGGCAGTGAAAGAGAGGGAGATAGCAGTGGGGGAAAAAAGGAGATAGTGGAAATGAGAGATGAGTGGCGACCATACACAAAGAGTGGCAGTGGGGGAGAGAAAAGAATGAGATAGGCAGTGGCAGTGGGACAGTCAGTGAAAGAGCCAGGAGACAGTGGCAAGGAAGAGCGAGAGAAATGGATGAAGACAGCGATAATGAAAGAAAGTGACAACGGGAGAAAAAGGAAACTGTGATAGGAGGAAAGATACAGTGGCAATGAGAGGGAGACAGTACGAGGCTTAGACTGGGCGAAAGGATATAGACTGTTCTATTTTAAGAGCACTATGCAAAAATTTTTCGTGAGGAAGGCAGGATGAGGGTTCAGGGAGCTGATTTCCCACTTTTGTCGATCTTTTAAAGACGAACATTTCGTCTTAGTGCTCCAACAGGAACATTTCCGTTGGTTCTTTTATATCTACTCCAATTTATCTTGTACAATTTTTCCGTTCACGGATTTCTGTAGTATAAATGAAGTTAATCCTTGATATCTTAGTACTCACATCACACCGTCCCTTTTTGTAGTCAGTGTTTTCCATGTACTCCTTTCCTCGCTGATTCTGCGGAGAACTCGTTTCCTATCTTTGCCCAAAACTCATACAAAATGACGTACATGAGACGTTGTATTTGATTTAAGAAAGTACTGTGCCTGAGAGCACGATTATCTTAATAAAGTAAGCGGACAGATGTAAGAATGTGTACATACATAGAATCACAAATCGTCATGACCGATTTTTTTAAGAGGAGTTAAATTTGGAACAGTATTTCTGTCGTTAACGCATCACCGAGGCTAATAAGTAAAATTCTTTACATTTCAGTACTTCACCTCAGTGGGTGTTCAACGGCCTTCATTTAGGACAATCCGCTGTCTCGTTCAGACATTGTTAGTAATTAGTGTTGTCGACCGATAAGTGGGTCGACGTACTTTCTTTCCGCTTTGCAGTACTAGTTGAGTTTAAATACTGGCACTGTTCTTAAATGAGAAGTAAGGTATTTTCGCAACGGTAGATCATTGTCTTTTGGCAGAAAATTTGTCGAAAACCTAAAAAAAAGCTAGTTGGCAAATACTTATATATGGAAAAACAAATATTGGCGATACGTGCATTTAGTATATCGTTATGGAATGTGATCTACATAACATGCATAAAAGCCATTTTCACACCACCTCTAACGAAATTAAGATGTAATTAATTGAAAATCACTGTTTTATTATACAGTGGCGTGACTAAACAAAGAGCCAATGTTCGCCATAGCCATTACATCCAAAAGTCGGAACAATAAGAACATCATCTACTCAGATTTTTTGACAAACTCAGATTGTCTTTGGTTTGTCACTTTAAATAAGCGCTAAGAGAGTGTTTACTGGAATATCTTTTTGTGTGGTGTTTGAAGCACTTACGTGGTTAGTGACTTTCACTGCCCGTTTACCAGTCATCAGAACAATCCGCAGAAGTAACTGAAGACTATAGAAGTGGGGTCGGTACGTGGACCGGTGTTACCAAGCAGTGTTCTAGCAGGTGCAAGATGAGAACATCATCATGCCTTAAATTTGAAAGGCCGTAATCAAATGGCAGATGAGGCAAAAAGTTTGCGAAACTGTATTTTGTGTAAACCAAGCAGAATAAATAATTACGGAGTCCACTTGTAATGCAAATAAATCACGCTTGGGTTTGTGAAAATTCCAAGGCCATGGATGGAACATCAGAAACGACAGTTCTAATCTCCACTGACACGAGAAAGTGATTAAACTTACGGAGTGGTGAAAACATTCATATTAAACTTACTTATTTATTTATTCAATTTTATGTCGTTGTACCCCTTTGCATTAGCAACACAAGGTCATAGAACAAACAAAATTAAAAAAAACTCATAAACTTAAACTATGTAGTCCCACAACCAACATATTGTTAATATTTCATTCACAGTTAAAAATCTTGATAGCGGGAAAGGGAAGGGAAAGCTATCAGCCGTAGTCTATGTACAGGTACCATTCCTAGCATTCGCCCTAATGAATCGGGAAAACCATGGCGAACACAAATGGTCATCTCATAAGGTAAACAAGCCTTGTATATGTGTTGTCCCGAATTTCGAATTCTTGTTACCGTATTAAAATTACCATAACACAAGCAATAGGATCTAAAGTATTCCTACGTAAACGCATTTCCTTCTTTGCTGATTCATTTCAGTGAATTACTCTCAGAACATAACTGAGAAAACGTAGTGCATTGGAGCTGCGGATAGTTTGACAGAAGAAAACTTTAATTTCGGTACCTACGTGTCACTAACGGCCTCACTCCGATGGAACCCTATCGAATAAAAAATATGTCTCATAGTCTGGTACAAGCCGGTTAGATTTAATGCCACTCAGAGGATTCTGTCTCTGTATCGTGTCTTGCAGAGACACCTGTTTCACGTCCTAACTGGCATTCTACGGAGCATCTCGGGAGTTGGGCTTCGAAACACTTTAACACTTTGCCTCTTGTAATGACGTTGAGTCTTCTGGGATTTAATTATTCCCTACAAAGAGCTCTTTGGAAAGACAATGTATTCGCTTCGTGGTGATGGCTTCAGTGGGGCTGCAGACGTCGCTAATAAACAGTCCAACGGCCTCGTTGTTCGCGAGGGTACTCGAGCACCTGAATAGCAGAGCGTGGCGGAGGTGACTCTGGTCGAACATAAGGTCGTAGGAAGTCAGCTTTTAAATCATTCATCTGGAATAGTCCGATGTGGGACAGAACAATAAGTAGTGCACGCAAGAGGAGACTTGAGGCTTGTGAAATCTTGGGTTGCAGAAGAATGTCGAAAATTGTTGGCAGATGAAGTACCTAATGAAGTACTGCATCGAATTAGGGAGACATTAGCTTCATGGCACAACTTGGCCAAAAGAAGGGTATGTTTCTAAGTGGAAGCAGCAAGGAATAGTTAATCTGGTAATGAGGACGTGTGGGAGATAACTGTAGAGGGAGATAAAAGGCTTAACTACAAAAACACGCGCTGGTGGATGTGGACTGCAGTACAGAAATAGAGATGAGATTTGCTTTAGCTAGACTAGTTAGTGGCGAACTGCACCCATCCTATCTTCGGACTGAAGGCCTGAACAGAGACATGGTTCATATGGCTAAATAAAAGTATTCTGAAAATGCAGCACGTTCTGTCCCAAATACCTGTACACATCTCATCATACGTCTTCGTACCCAGTCACTGGGTTTCGTTGCTGAACCGTGATCGGTGAAATCATACATAACTAAGGACTGGTGAGTAATGACACTAGCGAAGGAATGGCATCTGTTGTGCATCGAAAACTAGAGCGATTCTGGAAACGTATTCATGAGAATTATCCTGTTCGAATGTAGCTCCGGGGAAGCGTTGGCGAGAGGGTACTGAGTCAGCGTACGATACGCACTGCTTCCTCTACAGAGTTATTATCGATTGGTCCTCAGCACTAAGACACTTCTAATGACAAATACACAACATGCTGTGTACACACTGGATTTCATACGGATCTAGATCACCATTCCCTTAAAACCGTGTGTTCATTACCGCTTAAACGGCAAATTGATTTCTACATGTTGCCAATATCGGTTTCAAATTTTTGACAATTTGGTACCATGCTTCTGTTTAATCGTTAACTTTCAGTACTGGACGGTACCCGTGACGCTTCGTCTTCAGTTTTCCATATCCTCATGAGGAGAGTTCCTATGGCGGATTGCCCCTTGCATGAGAGATGTAGTTGTTGTTCAGTCCACAGATGGATTTGATGCAGCTCTCCAACCTACTCTATCCTGTGCAAGCTTCATCTCCCATTACCTACTGCAACCTACATCCTTCTGAATCTGCTTAGCGTATTCATCGCTAGGTCTCCGTCTACGATTTTTACCCTCCACGCTGTCCTCCCAGTACTAAATTGGTGAGCCCTTGATGCCTCAAAACATGTCCTACCAACCGATCCCTTCTTCTAGTCAAGATGTGCCACACATTTCTCTTCTCCATAATTCTATTCAATACCTCCTCATTGGTTATGTGATCTACCCATCTAATCTTCAGCATTCTTCTGTAGCACCACATTCCGGATGCTTCTATCCTATTCCTGTCCAAACTATTTATCGTCCACGTTCCACTTCCATACATGGCCACACTCCATACAAATACTTTCAGAAATGACTTCCTGACACTTAAATCTATACTCGATGCTAACAAATTCCTCTTCTTCAGAAATGCTTTCCTTGCCATTGCTAGTCTACATTTTATATCCCCTCTACTTAGACCATCATAAGTTATTTTTCTTCCCAAATAGCAAAACTCCTTTACCACTTTAAGTGACTCATTTCCTAATCTAATTCCCTCAGCATCACCTGACTTAATTCGACTATTATCCTCGTTTTGCTTTTGTTGATGTTCATCTTATATCCTCCTTTCAAGACACTGCCCATTCCGTTCAACTGCTCTTCCAAGTCCTTTGCTGTCTCTGACAGAATTACAATGTCATCGGCGAACCTCAAGGTTTTTATTTCTTGTCCATGGATTTTTATACCTACTCCGAATTTTTCTTTTGTTTCCTTTACTGCTTGCTCAATATACAGATTGAATGAGATCGGGGAAAGGCTACAACCCGGTCTCACTCCCTTCCCAACCACTGCTTCCCTTTCATGTCCCTCGACTCTTATAACTGCCATCTGGTTTCTGTACAAATTGTAAATAGCCTTTCGCTCCCTGTATTTTACCCCTGCCACTTTCAGAGTTTGGAAGAGTATTCCAATCAACATGGTCAAAAGCTTTCTCTAAGTCTACAAATGCTAGAAACGTAGGTTTACCTTTCCTTAATCTATTTTCTAAGATAAGTCGTAGGGACAGTATTGCCTCACGTGTTCCAAAATTTCTACGGAGTTCAAATTCATCTTCTCCGATGTCGGTTTCTACCAGTTTCTCCATTTGTCTGTAAAGAATTCGTGTTAATATTTTGCAGCCATGGCTTATTAAACTGGTAGTTCGGTAATTTTCACATTTGTCGACACCTGCTTTCTTTGGGATTGAAATTATTATATTCTTCTTGAAGTCTGAGGGTACTCTGCCTGTCTCATATATCTTTCTCACCAGATGGTAGAGTTTTGTCAGGACTGGCTCTCCCAAGGCTATCAGTAGTTCTAATGGAACGTTGTCTACTCCCAGGGCCTTGTTTCAGCTTAGGTCTTTCAGTACTCTGTCAAACTCTTCACGCAGTATCATATCTTCCATTTCCATAATATTGTCCTCAAGTACATCACTCCTGTACAGACCCTCTATATACTCCTTCCACCTTTCTGCTTTCTCTTCTTTGCTTATAACTGTTCCCATCTGAGCCCTTAATATTCATACAAGTGGTCCTTTTTTCTCAAAAAGTCTCTTTAATTTTCCTATAGGCAGTGTATATCTTACCCCCTAGTGAGATATTCCTGAGAGATACGACGATGCAATGTTGCCGTACATATCCACCAATTCAGCATTGATTGGTGCAGCTACGAGAAGCGTTCAATAAGTAACGCAACACTAATTTTTTCTGGGTCAGTTTAGGTTGAAAAAGTGCGGAATTCAGGTGGGGCATGGTGGAATATTCTCGCTTCAGCCCCTGTGCTTTCATTGGATTACGATAGTTGCGGGCTCTATACGTAGCCTTCAAAATGGCGTCTGCAACGGAGGTGCGGTCCAAGCAGAGAGCTGTCTACTATTCACGGAACACGAGAGCATCGCAGATATTCATAGGCGCTTGTAGAATGTCTGCGGAAACCCGGCAGTGAACAAAAACGTGATCAGTCGTTGCGCGAGGTGTTTGCGTCATCGCAACAAGGTCGCGCAAACCTGTCAGATCTCCCGCGTGCCAACCGGCGGTAACCATCTGTGACACCTATAGTGTTGGAACTTGCGGTCACTCATTCAAAGTGATAGACGGATAATTTTTAACATTTTTATGCAGTGATAGCAGCTGATATTGTTTATATAAGAATATACAGCCTACAGTTGCAGATGAGCTTTATCGTTTACCTAGGTTTCAAAATTAGTAATAACGTCTTCTGCAGAACCTGCAAAAAGTTAATATTATGATGTGCTAGTAAATTGTATTAGATATGGTCATCCTACAGGATGCAACGTATAGTACTTACATAAAATTTTATTTATGTGTTTGCCTAAAACAAGCCATGTCCTAAGTCAACTTTATAAAACTTGATGCATAACAATGTTTTGTCACTTGTATTAAACAAGCTGTAGCACATTCACTTTAAGCCCGTTGTATGGGCCTCGTCGTGTGACTAGACTGCGGACCGCGTGGACTTCGCGGTCTGCCTCACAGAGGGCGGTGCGCATGCGCGAGACGTATATAATCAAACTCTTTATTACTCACGCGTCAGATAACATTTTTGCTATGAATTAATTTTATGCTTTACCATTGGAACTTAATTATAGTATCCAGCATGACTACGTTTTACATTCTACTACAGAGCCTTATAAACTGACTAACAAATCTCGTATGAACATCTGTAGGAAAGGTTCTATTATTACAGAAACTGTAATGGTCACATGCATTATGAATTATTGTAACCTAATATAGGCTGGAAGCCTTCGAAGTATGCCCTATTTTTTAGATACATTTGATCGTTCAGTAAATTGCCTCTGTCTGTAATTAGGTGTGCATAAATTTGTAGTTCCTCAAGCGTGTCGAGTCTATAGCCCTTAACTTCATGACGTAGTAGCTCTGTCACGTAAACGTTTAGGTGTATGAGGCATTTGCACCAGATGTTCCGCAAAGGCTGACCCCGTGTCCTACGCCCTTTATTGGAAGATGTTCTTTAAACCTTACTGCTACAGCTGGAACTTAATTACCTTAAAAACCTGTTTAACCTTTGTAATAACATGGGCAATCATCATACATAATCTTATATACGCCTGATTTCGCTGACTTATCACAGTCTTTAAACTAATACCTGTCGAGAAGGAAATTTTAAAACCTGAATTTTTCAACAGGCGCCGTATCTTGTAGGAGACATTACCTACACCGACAACCATTTCTTGGTCTGATCTTGGGTTTGAGTATTTGTGTTTACTAAAGTCGTTGACCTTTCTCACGTTTTCTTATGATATGATTGCCTCACTATCTTTGGATCGTAGCCATTATTTTGTGCAATACTCTCGAGAGTTTGTAGTTCTTTTTCGAGGTTGATATCTGACAACGGGATAGAAATCGCCCGATGGATACTAGACTAGAAAAACGCCCTTTTTTGCGCTTGGGGGTGGGTTGAATCTGTCGGGATGAGGTCTGAATAAGTTGCCTTCCGGAATATGTTGAACTCTATTTTAGCATCTTTAATAGTCAACGTTAAATCAAGATAATTTAGTGATCTATCAGCTGATTCCAACTCTTGTGTGAATTTCATTTTTTCATGTAGACTGTTAAACGTTGCGAAAATTTGCTTTATTCCTTTTGTAGGATGACCATATCCAATATAATTTACTAGCACATTATAATAACTTTTTGCAGGTTCTGAAGACGACATTATTACTAATGTTGAAACCTAGGTAAACCATAAAGTTAACCTGCAACTGTAGGCTGTATATTCTTATATGAGAGACGGATCACACACAGCTCTACTCAACTGGAAGTCTTACACTGCTCAACTGGAAGTCTGTTAGAAGTGCTGATACCCTCGTCCATCAGTAGGAGTACTGGAAGGTGTGTGGCCGTTGGGTTTCTCGCCGCCTAACGAAGTGTGAGGAATTACATGCGTTTTAAGGGGCTGACCTTGACAATTCTTTGTCTAACATCGTCGCAGGCGATGAAACATGGGTTCACCACTTCGAAATGGAAACAAAACGGCAATCTATTGAGTGGCGTCACACCCTCTCCTGGAAAGAAACCTTTCAAAGCCACATCATCACAGGGTAACGTCATGGTGACCGTCTTCTGGGACTCTGAAGTGTTTATTCCGTTTAATGTCCTCCGTCATGGTGAAAGGAGGAACTCTCACGTATATTGTGCTACTCTCAAGAAATTGAAGAAACATCTTCAGCTTGGTCGTCGCACAACGATGCAAACTAACTTCTCATACACAACTCAAGATCTCAAAAGTCTGCGCACATGGGATCAGTTCTCAGAACTTCAGTGGAATGTTTTCCCTCATCCGCCCTGCAGATCTAGCACCTTCTGACGTCCACCTGTTTGGCCCGAGGAACGATAAACTCCCTGAGAAGCAGTACATGGATGAGGGGCAGCCGGGCGGGGTTGCCGAGCGGTTCTAGGCGCTGCAGTCTGGAACCGCGCGACCGCTACGGTCACAGGTTCGAATCCTGCCTCGGGTATGAATGTGTGTAATGCCCTTAGGTTAGTTCGGTTTAAGAAGTTCTAAGTTCTAGGGGACTGATGACCTCAGAAGTCCCATAGTGGTCAGAGCCATTTGAACAATTTTTGATTAGGGGCAACGTATTTGTCCCGACGTCGGCCAGAAGAGTGGTACCACGTGGGCTTGCAGGAAGACGCATTGAACTGAGTTTGTTGAAAAAATCGGGTTTTGTAGTCAAGAGTGGGAAATAACATGGTGTATTTGATTACTAAGTAAAACCAACCTGCTTTCGGATGAACATCTGTCGCGTTTCTTATTGAACGCCCCTCTTCCGTTCCGCTTCGAAAGCAGAAAACGAATGACTTGACAATGCTCAAATTTACCAACGGCTGCGCAATTTTGTCTCCGCTAAAGGCGTGGTACGGTACTGTGTTGCCGGCGTTTCTTTGTACAACAGGACTGTAGACATATACCTGCAAAGGAAAGAAATAAGAGTTATGTAACTTTATTTTTTTAGAGGCAGTGATTTACACTTTGTGACTACCTGCTTGTACATAGTTTTTCATGTTGCCTTACTCGTAATTTTGTTTGTTATTGTAGACTCGATAGTTCAAATGTCACTTGAATCTGCCTCCCGTAACGATCCTTAAGTTCACTCACGATCTGATTTGCTTCAAATACCCGCTCAAACACACCAGGCTTTCGCCCAGCATGAGGCTGCAAACGCAATCTTGAGATGACGTTGACTTTTATAGTCCTGACAGGTACCCAAATTTCACTGCAATCCAAATTACAAGCAAGACTCAAGACGATTTTTAGCCAGCTAACACGACATTACCTGTGTAGATGAGCGTATGGCAGACATAAGTTTTTGGTTCTACATTAGAGGGCTTGAAAGCAAATTAAAATGAAGACATTGGAATCTTATTTGGGAAGATTGTGGAGCAATGGGGGTTCAGGTTTTTCCTAGTTCCCTTTCATCACTCAAGGGACATCAGCATTAAATAGGCCACAACTGATTTCCTTCTCCATCTCTGATCAAATGAGCGTGTTGAGGTCTATCTAGAACTTGCTCAGGAATGTTGGTGGGGACGACTCCAGTCCTCAGTAAGAACTGTTAAAAGTCGCTAATGGCTCCACAAAGAATACAGTGAAGCAGTATTAGAGACAATAAGCATGTAAACAAAGGCGAGCTACTGTCGCAGTGTGGACAGCATTACCTACAGAAACCGCAAGATACAGTCGGTGGGACATACAGACTATGCGTCTAAACATATTATAAAGTTCGTTGCCGCATTTGTCTTTCTGTGACGATTAATCTCAAGAAGTACTTTACGGATTTTGATACAGTTTTCGCTAGTAGATACAGCGATTCACGAGGAAGGTTTATGTATGATTTATTCTGCTGCACCAGCGAGTCGTGCGGCCCTAGACACACACTGCAGCCCTTGCGAAACCGGCGTAGGTCCCTAATGGTGATAATCTGAAGAGTCCATTTGGGATGCGGGCACCACTGGCTATTTCGGTTGCTCATATGAGCACAGTTACTGGCGCCTAAATAACAAGCCGACTGCACAATACGTCTGCAGTGTTTTGGGAATGTTAAAAGAAAGATCAGCGACGGGTGGCCTAAGGAGGTGTTAATGTGGGCTTCGAGAATAGCTAAAATTGGATGGCCACCTCTGTTGTTGGAACTATGCTGTATGCCGTTCTACTCCAGAATAATATGCGTTAAACGTACATTAATTTGAAGGCGAATTCTTGACTTCGTCTGCAGCTCTTAAGAGCAACCATATCAAGTAAATGTGATTACAAGGAGGTGAAAATTGCTAAAAAATTGCCAAATAATGAGGTCAAGATGTCCATCTAGAGATAACTTGGAATAGGCTCTCTTCGGCTGTAGTGGACTTCAAAATGAAGCAACGTGACAAACGAGTGATGAAGCTATCGCCTATCAACCAAATGCCATAGATAGTGGCATAATTCCCTAATTCGACTATCACAAGTCAGCTGCTTGAAGTGTCAGTTGATAAAACTTTCGACAAGAAGTAGGTCAAGGAAGAGATGCGGCGTGGTATAGATGCTAAACAAAATATCAGATCAGAAAGGTACTAACCAGTTCAGAGAGGTTTGTAACAGTGGGAGGCAAATCTGCGAAAGAGAATTTTGTGTTTGTTAGCACCTGAGCTTTAGAGAAGCGAGAATAAGTAAAAGAACGTTTATTTCTCCCATCATATCCTGAGGAAATGAAAGGCGTATTGCAAAAAATGGTGCCGCCTTAAATTACATTAAACAGTTTTCACTTGAACAGTAGAATACTGGTGACAGCCTCTACATACATACTCCGCAATCCTCCATATGGTGCGTGGCGGAAGGTACCTCGTACCACAACTAGCATTTTCTCTCCCTGTTCCACTCCCAAACAGAACGACGGAAAAATGACTGCCTATAAGCCTCTGTACGAGCCCTAATCTCTCTTATCCTATCTTTGCGGTCTTTCCGCGAAATGTAAGTTGGCGGCAGTAAAATTGTACAGCAGTCAGCCTCAAATGCTGGTTCTCTAAATTTCCTCAGTAGCGATTCATGAAAAGAACGCCTTCTTTTCTCTAGACTCCCACCCGAGTTCCTGAAGCATTTCCGTAACACTCGCGTGATGATCAAACCTACCAGCAACAAATCTAGCAGCCCACCTCTGAATTGCTTCTATGTCCTACCTCAATCCGACCTGACAGGGATCCCAAAAGCTCGAGCAGTACTCAAGAATAGGTCGTATTAGTGTTTCATAAGCGGTCTCCTTTACAGATGAACCACATCTTCCCAAAATTCTACCAATGAACCGAAGACGACTATCCGCCTTCCCCACAACTGCCATTACATGCTTGCCCCACTTCATGTCGCTCTGCGATTTTACGCCCAAAAATTTGATAGACGTGACTGTGTCAAGCGCTACACTACTAATGGAGTATTCAAACATTACAGGATTCTTTTTCCTATTCATTTGCAGTAATTTACATTTATCTATATTTAGAGTTAACTGCCATTCTTTACACCAATCACAAATCCTGTCCAAGTCATCTTGTATCCTCCTACAGTCACTTAACGACGACACCTTCCCGTACACCACAGCATCACCAGCAAACAGCAGCACATTGCTATCCACCCTATCCAAAAGATCATTTATGTAGATAGAAAACAGCTGACCTACCACACTTACCTGGGGCACTCCAGATGATACCCTCACCTCCGATGAGCACTCACCATAGAGGACAATGTACTGGGTTCTATTACTTAAGAAGTCAAGCACAAGTTGTCCACGTTTGCACACTTGACCAGCTGTGCAGGGTCTTTCTTCTAAATATGCATTGCATTTCGTACAGAAAAGTCAACTTCCTTAAGCCTTCACACCAAGTCACTTCGCAAAAGAAGACATTTGTCGCCAAGCAACATACAGCATACTGATCTCAAAACAGAACACACGTCACATTCTGACTGTACACAGCGCTATATTTTCCCCTGGTGACAGAAAGTGAAACCAATGTTTTCGGTACATTTCTCGAGCGCGCAGGTTAATGGACAAACCTACGTTGCTTAGACTGCACAAAACTAAGCATATGATTTTGGGGTCTCATGGTTAATGTCCAAATTTTATTTGCACTTACGTTCCGCCAAATGCACGAAATGTGTAGTTCTTCCCTTCGCTTGCTCTAGTAAAATGACCGCCAAACCGTCGACCGGGAACTACTAGTATCTCGTGGGAGAATTTTCGGTAGATCGTGGTAATGTTCAGGTTGACAAACCTAAGTGCACATTGTGAATGATTTCTTAAATAATTGTTTGTGGATAAGATCAGGTTCAGTAAAACTTAACTCACGAAATGTGAAGTCCCAGAGCGCGCGAGAATTTTTGAACTCGCTCTCAAAGGTTAGTTTTGGCGGAACTCTTCTATCCCCTCGTACCCTCCTTAAGCCGCCAACCCTGCAATGTTGTATTGTCGGTTGTATTATCACGTTCTTTAACTGTTTTAGACATGCCTTGGGGTTTCCTAGACGTCACGTCGTGAAGTGTGTGTTCTCGTCAGTGTAGTACAAAATGTGTTCGCAGGAATGTCAGTTTTAACTACACTAAGTCTGACATTGTTAGTCGGTGGATGGAGAAAAATCACGAATAAACGAAAGACTATTTTACAGTAGTTGGTGATCATGACTCTGCTGGCGAACAAGAGGAACATTCACGGGAAGAACTTGAGGCCCATGGCGATGGGCACAATCCTGCGTCTCGGTACCAAGCAACTTAGGTTAGTTAAAATCAAATGTGGTCTGAATGACACTCAGGTGAAATTAAAATACCAGAACAGAAACTCTTTTGCAGATTTTCTTTTTGTACCTATTGAGCGCGATTTTTAAGTGAAAGTTCAAAACCCAGACTAACTTTGCCGGCCGCGGTGGTTTAGCGGTTCTAGGCGCTCAGTCCGGAACCGCGGGACTGCTACGGTCGTAGGTTCAAATCCTGCCTCGGGCATGGATGTGTGTGATGTCCTTAGGTTGGTTAGGTTTAAGTAGTTCTAAGTTCAAGGGGACTGATGACCACAGATTTTAAGTCCCATAGTGCTCAGAGCCAGCCAGACTAATTTTGTGTGAAAATTTACTTCCTACAGAGATACTATAATTCTTCAGAATGTAAAATACAGTTCTGTAACAGTTCGTTTACCTGTCTGAAAAATGCACAAAATTGTTTGTGTGTTAAAAAGTCAACTAGTAGTCAAACAACACTTCAGTAATTGTAAAAATTAATGTTGTACGTCAAAATTTTCGAATGATTTATGCTTTAAACTGTTGAAAAATAGGTCTCCCAGTGACTGCACCTTGTAATACGTTACAGAAAACTTGACTTGTAAGTTAAGGAATTGCAGAACCATGAAGTAGGCATGCAACATACGACAGATAGCGCAGTGGTACAAATAGGCACGTAAATTCGGTATACAAGGAAAGATTACGCATTTAAAGACTACATTTGGATGTCCGTTGCTTGTGTTATGCATTGTGTTTGAAGTTGTGCCTACCTGCACCTATCTGACAGCGACGGGATAGTGGCCTGTCTAAGGCTACAGTTCACCGTTCCACAGTATAGCTGCTCACGTTAGTCTGAATTCCAGGACTGTGATGCAAATGTGGAATCGATGGGTTAAAGAGGCTCATACTCAACTGTCAGAAACGAAACACGTCTAGCGCCCAAGAGGATACACACACAGTTCACGTGGTCGGACAGGATCGTACATAATTTTCGCTCGGTCATGTAGCCACACGAACAGAGGTAAGACGTTAGGAACACCACGGACTTCTAGCAAGGTGACCATTGTTGCAAGTTCCCTGGACGTAGCAGAGTCGTCTAGCAGACAGTGGTGCATTGTACAACATGGGAGCGGCACAATGTTGTCTTCTCATTCGAGTCGATGTTCCGCTTACAGCATCACGATGGATGTATCCATGTGTGGGACTCGGAGGAGAATGCTGCCATGCTATTCGTCACAAAGGCCCAGTACTTGGCGTGATACGGGGCATCTCCACCTCTTGTTCCCTATTACCGGTTACTGCAGGGACTGACAGCTGACACTGAACGTAAATGTCACTTATTGCGCACAAATAGAAATGCATAGTATCGCTGAATGGAATTAGGAGCTACTGTAGTACAGTATATCCGAGTAACCATTAGGAGCGACCGAAAGTGAACAGACCTCATAAAACAAAACTGCGTTAAAAGTAGTCGGCACAGTGACGTGAGATTCATTGGAAGAATCTTAAAAAATTAAATTCATCCACGAGAGGTTGCTTAGAAAAGACTTGCTCCACATCTTCAGTGTTTCTCATCAGTGTGATGTCAGGTTGGGTAAATAGAGTACATACTACAGATCCATTAAAGAGCTGCGCGTTTTGTCACGGTATAGTTCAGTCGACGCGAGAGCGGTACGGAATACTCGACGAACTCCAGTGTCAGAAGCTGCGAGGGAGGCGCTGTGCATTGCGAAGAGATTTGCTACTAAAATTCCGACAACATACAATCCAGGAATAGTAGGAAGAATGATACTTCAATCTACACACGATCTGCGAAATGACCGCATCGACACAATCAGAAATTAGAACTAATATGGAGATTTATGCTGACAGTTATTCATCTCAGACGCAATTCGTGAATATAACGGGGAAGGAGGTAAAATAAAGTACCACCAGAAGTACCTTCCGCCACGCGCCGGAAAGTCGCTTGCAGAGTGACGACGCAGATGTAGTCTAGTCTCCAGGCGTTGCATTTCTGACCTGATAAGACCAGTGGCTGCTGCGTCTAGTATTTCTATTAAATGAAGAAACACCGTCTGGGTGACAGTTCCTGTTAACGACTACTCGTTTCGATCTGCCCTGCAGATCGTCAGCTATGTTTGAAAAGGAAAAACACGCCCAAAAAGATTACAAACGGTAAAGTTACAAATGGTCCCATAAAGGCAGCATAAATAACATCAAAATGTCATAAAATGAGTAACATAAAACCAACTAAAAACGCAAAGGATGCAGTGGTGAAAAAATCCTTTCCTATCACCGCGAGTCACTAATACACTAATATAGCGTAAAGGAGATTCTTATGTCACAAAACTAAAAGTAAAAAATGAGCCTCACACAATTCAGTATGTGTGATCTTTTACAAAGAAAAGATAATACAGAAATATAGTAAACCGCACAGTAAACTGTGCATCGTACTACTTATTTCTTGTTTGTAAATTTCTGTACTGACAACAGCAGTGATTTTAAGGCTACATGTTGATAAATCTTTACCTAGTGCAGTTTCTCTTTGTGAGGAGTGCGTTCATTAAAGCGAGTTTCAAATGTTTGGCCCATAAATCCAGTACAATTCTTTTGACAGTCGTGTTATCTTGCGAACATTGGAGTGTAAATATTCTCTCCTGTGAGATGTTAGAACTAAAGCTGTGTTACAAAGTATTTCCAAAGACTTTTAAGTTCGATTGGCCTAGGGACCTATCAGTTATATCGAAAATTGTGCCACAGTATGTCATACTGACAAATTTAAATTCTTTCTTAATTTAGTTTTGTGTTTAATTGTACGTACATGAAACAGTAAAGGTCTCATCCATTTGCTCCTACAATCTCCTTAAAGATTTCATATTCCTTATCGATCACTTCCTGTGCTAGAGGCAGTTGTTAAATCCGACGCAGCATTAAATGAAAATATACTTCCCCGTACCGTCTCAGACGGGATGATTTAACTTGGATTATAATATCGGCGAGTGCCTGTTTGCTAAATGTGTTGAATTTGTGGTTACCAGTTCCGTTCGAAGAGGTAAAGTCAATAAAACTGATATCTTTTTCTATTTGCATTTAAACAAGATAACGGAAGATCACTTGTTTCCCCTGCTGTACTGACCTAACACGGTGCAGAGGATTCTTGTTGCCCTGACTAGCGCCTTTTCCAGATATCAGTCGCTATGATAGATCTAGCACAAAGTTGAAGCGGCATGGAAAGGCCTACTAGATCTGTCATCCAAGCCCACTTCTAATCGATGTCCAGCCGGCTTCGAGCCACTTCTGGTAGCACTGGTAGCAGAGATGGCAACCACATGTACTAAATATCGCGCCACATGTACCACCAATCACATGTTTTGTCTATTATTCTGTATACGCTCAATAAGAATAATTTAGTTATTTGGCGATGACGCATTTTTAATGTCCAGCGTGTGCTTAAGAAATCTAAACAGTAATATGCGCGATTGCGCTGAGAAAAGAAATAAGTGAGCGACGATTTATAACTGAAAAAAATCGCATGACCTTTCCGGAAGCAACACAATTTGCCTAACGAACACAAGGTCAGCAGCAATTTAAAGCATATGGGATAAGCTGTTGTCAGAAGAAACGGAATAAATAAGCATAGTCTTGCAGCTAAAAGATGACTGGCGGGAGATACGAACAGTTAAACAACGTGCAAAGAGGCCGTTGGTATGTGTACGATAAAACATGGCGCATGAAAACCAGGTTGAGAGTACAGACTGCTCGCCACTATTGCACGAATTTTTGTGCTCTGAGCAGATATTTTCAAATGGATAAACACGTAATAATTATATAATGAATAAGCTAATGCAAGCAACAGCTTCCAAACAGTAGATAATTGGCGTGCGCCAGTGAGCAGTCTATTAGTCGGACCCAGTTTCTCGTGCGCCACCCTGTTATAAAGGACGCGCCAGCCGAAGTAACAGAACATTTGGTCGAGACATACGAGGGTAGTTCGGAAAGTAAGTTCCATTTGGAAATAAAAAGAAACTGGATACAGATAAAACAATTTATTTCACAAAATTCTATAATACTTAACCTACTATTCAACATAGCCCCAGGCATTTCTCACAGCGTGGTAAAAGTTGTATTCCTCCATTGCCTGTGTTGTCAACCGCGTGGGAACATGGTCTTTCACCTCATCACCGTTGTTGAAGTGATTACCATCAAAGAAAGACTTTCAGATGCCGAAAGTGATGAAAATCGCTAGGAGCGACGTCGGTACTGAAAGGAGGGTGGCCAAAAACACCCCAGCCAAAGCTCTGGAGTTGTTCTGCCACATTCGCAGTGTGTGATCGGGCGTTGTAGTGAATGGAAACACCTTTTAAGAGCATTCCTCTACGCTTGCTGTGAATTAGGCGGGGCAGTTTAAGTGTCTCGCAATAAACATCCTTACTGATTGTTTGCCTCGTGGTAAAAAATTTCAGTAAAATGCCTTGTCTGTATCAAAGCACTGTGCACATGACTTCTCGGGGTGTCAAGAACTTCTTGGATTTAACCTTTCCTCGGAACGAGGTGTCCCTCCATTTACAAGATTTCCGTTTCGTTTCAGGGGTGTCAAGGCAACCATAGTTCATCCCCAGTGACTATCAGGGATAAAAATTTGTCGCCAACGCCATCGTCATTGTAACGCGTCAAAAAATCAAGGGCGCTGCACATCCGTTGTGTAGTTCGTTAAGAAGTTTAGTTACCTAAGGTGCGAAAAGTTTATGAAAACCCAGTTTTTCAATAAGTCTCGTAAATTAATGTTCGTGAAATTTGGAAGTTGACGAACTATAGCATTAATCGTACCGAGCGAAGTGGCGCATTTGTTGAGACACTGGAATCGGATTCGGGAGGACTGAGGTTCAAACCCATGTCCCACCATCCTGATTTAAGAATTCTGTAATTTCCCTAAATCGCTTCAGGCAACTGCCGGGATGATTTCTTTGACAGGGCACGGCCGACTTTCTTCCAAAATTTCCCTAATCCGAGGGGACCGATGACCTCGCTGTTTGGTCCATTCCACCCGAATCAACCAATCAACCATTAATCATAAACCTACGGTTTTTCTTAATCATTTCTTCGACTGGACTAATCAGATCTCAGGAACCACAGATGGACGTCCACTTCGTTCGTCATGCACTTGATCACGCCCTTTCTTAAATTATCGACACATTTTCTCGCCATTAAAGCACTCGCTGCATTTTCTCGGTAAATCTCGCAGGTATCTTTCTCAATGTCACTTGGTTTAAAGTTCTTAGCTTTCAGAAAACGAAACACACACCTCAGTTAACATGCGATGGGGCCTGCGATTAACGGTGCCATTATGAACAATCACTGCGAGCGACACAGAACACAGAGCGAGCCCGAAATAGGGTCATTTCGTTCTGCTGGAACCAGAGATACTGCTGCGTATGAACGGAACTATGATCGTGGTAGTGCCGCAGAGAAAAATCGAATCGGGAATTTCCGAACTGCGCTCATGATTGAGTGTATTATGATAGTGTCCTGGACGATATGCACGTAGCTTCTAATGCGTTAGAACTGGATATATTGAATTTTGTTGGATGTATATAAATTTAATATACTCCTATAATTGTAAATAGGAAAACAGTGTAGGTTAGCCAGCTGTTGCTGTGTTGCTCTGTTTGGATATGTCCTATTGTTCTATAGGCGTTAACAATTATAACATGGCACGTGATAGCTTTCGCAGCTCACCTGTTGTCAGTTGCAAACCAACCAAAGATCGTAGTGAAGACGCTCCACGCTGACGAGCTACGGACTGGCCACTCGATGATACACTTGGACTAAGACTGTACGATATATATAAAACTGTTAAAGGTCGTGACCAGAAGGATCAGGTGCACTGTGTAAACCGTATATTCACAGGAATGTACGAGCGGCATGGATTCGTGAATTATAAGACAGCACTGTATGTTGCATCAATGTCTAACAACGTGGGTACTAGAGACGGGGATAGCAAATGAGCGTAACTACCGCCAATCACAAATGGAACAAAGTAACACGTCCACCTTGGGCATCAACGTGGAATTGGGACGCACTTTCTAATTACGAGAGACTTTAAATTACGCCGCATAGTGTCGACGAGTTCTGGACTAGCAGATGTTACTCTTCTAATTAGTGTTGCAGAGAATGTAGTACATTAGAGTTACATATTAAATGCTTTCCGTGTCACTCTTTATCTGTATGTGGTTTTAGCATATGGCTTTTATTTAATTTAAGGTGACTTGAAACTGGTTGCATAATATCCGAAACGGTCGTCAGTTGTTGATCTCTTTAATATACACGTTCAGCATCATTATGGGAGCAATATGGGAAATGTTCAGCAGTATAAACCGCTGAGAGCTAAAGATAGTAAAGATAGATATGTACTTCCTGCCACAACATGACCACAGTAGCAGACTTCTACTGTAGATGGATAAACTTGTGTGGTTGTAGATCTTGTACTTACATTCGTTGTTGTTGAAAACAGAGCGCCTTGAAATAGTACATAGCCCTTTGAACAGTTAAATATTAAAAGCAGCATAGCTGTATAAAACGGGCAACACATTCAAAAAGAGCTCTAAAATGAAACAAAATTAACATAGGGAGGCCACAAAACATGTAGAATCAAATGAAATTTAACCAGACATCAACGATTTCGTTCTTAAGCTAGACTTTAAGCTGCAGTTCTCTGCCAGAAGAGCGAAATAGATGCGTTGTGCGTTAGGCACATTGTTACTACACATGAAAGAGCAAAAATGTGAAATCACAAACACGATATTCAGATACTGACCTAAACAACTGTAACTGTGGCCACTGAAGTTCTTAACGACTGAAATTCCTAACGGCCGTAGACAAGTTACTTTCAGTATTACTATTACTGGATGCAACTGTCATATTGCACGACGGACCATGAACTTCAGCGGTGCCAGGACGCCCAGTTCTCATATCGAAATATTTTAAAGGGCTTATACGAGGGTAAGTCACCTATTATCCGCAAAGTAGTTATAAAATTTTATTGTAATCAAATAGGAAACTTAAAAGAACATTTTTCGAAATAGTCTCCTTGCGTTTCAACGCACTTGGTCCATCGTTGTACGAGCTTCTTGAGGCCCCCGTAAAAGGAAGTTCTCGGTTGAGCTGCGAGGCAGGAATGCACCGCTTCTTTCACTGCTTCGTCAGAGACAAATCGACGGCCTCTTAATGCCTGTCTGAGTGGACCAAACAAGTGATAGAAGGGGCAAGTTCCGGACTGTGAGGATGATCCAGTGCCTCAAATTTGAGTTTCTGGAGCGTTTTGGCAGTGTGGGCAGCAGTATGCAGCCGGGCATTATCGTGCAAAACCACATCTTTTGACAGCAATACTCGGCGTTTGCTTCGAATTGCAGGCTTTAGCCTAGCAGTAAGCATCTCACCGTAACGTACACAGTTGATTGTTCTGCCCCTTTCTCAACAATGTTCCAGTACTGGGCCTTGTGCGTCCCAAAAAACCGTAAGCATGAGTTTTCCTGCGGACGGTGGGGTCTTGAACTTTTTCTTGCACGGCGAATTTGGAGGTTTCCATTCCATACTCTTCCGTTTACTCCCCGGTTCGTAATTACGGATCAATGTTTCGTTACCAGTAATGATCTTGTCTAAGTAGTTGTCCCCTTCGTTACCACATCGATCCGAATGTTTTTTTGCAGATGTCCAAGTGCGTTTGTTTATACAAGTGAGTTGTTTTGGGACTCATCTTGCACAAACTTTATGAACCCAAAGTCTGTTGTGGGTAATTTCGTAGGCAGAACCGTGATTAATTTGCAGACGGTGTGCCACTTCGTCAATAGTTAATCGTCTAAGAGAATCATTTCACGTGAACACGCAATGGTTTCTTCATTTGTGGTGGTAGACGGTCGTCCGGCTCCTGCATCGTGCGTAGCACTTATGCGCCCATTTTGGAATTTTTCAATCCATTCGTAGACACTCCGTTGTGGCAAAACACTGTTCCCGTACTGTACCGAAAGTCTTCGATGAATTTCGGCCCCTGATACGCCTTCAGATCACAAAAAATTGAACACTGAACGTTGCTCTTCTTTGGTGCAGATAGGCAGCGGAGAAGCCATGGTTAACAGCATGGTAACGATAACGAAACTAACCTAGCAACTTGAAAATTGCAAAGATATTACAAAAACCAAAGCATGCGTCATCAACGTAAAACAGTGCTACAAAAATATAACTAAATTGCGGATAATAATTGACTTACCCTCGTAAAAGCGGCACACCCATACAACATAAGATTTGTCACCAATAGTGACAGCATGTCTGATGGTCTCGTAGTCAAATATTTGTGTAACGTAATTGTTCAGAATATCCAATTCCTACACAGAGCAGTTTACTGGGGTAGGAAATCAGATACAAACATTTGTCAAACTTTTCTTAATCTCATGGTCCTCTAGTGGTGAACAAGTAGAAACTAACAAACTCCAGGCCACTTGCGTGTGGAACTAGTCAGAGCCAACCTTAGACCCCACAATCACATTGTCGGCTACTTTATGGCAGCCATTCCGTCGTGTAGGCCACTTTTAAGCTTTTACACGGAGTCAGCTCTGCCTATGACTCCTGGAAAAGGAAACCCAGTGAAGTTCTTTTGTACATTCTCAATACGGAACACGAAGCACTGAGCAAAGTGGAGCTGCTGTTCCCACATACCTCCTCTCCATATGAGAATCTTTCGTGCTGAGTGAAACATGTTCCACTGCACCCCATTTCAGTGTTTGACAAACAGTACAAGTGATCCGCGAACGTTGGAAGGAAATAAATTTCACTATGAGAACGATACAATACCTCACACATCGTGTGGAGGGTGGATACTAGAATTTTGATAATTTCTTTTATGTACGAATTAAAAGACGAAAATTAGGGAGAATCATTTACAAGCGTTTACACCCATGACGCCTCACAAAAAAATCCTTGAAAAGTACTAGGTATCTCACTCCTTCTCTTCCAGGTCATACACGATGGAGTGTCTGCCCGAGTGAAACGATAGTGGACATTTAGGCACCGCCATTCAGTAATCGTGTTTACTCATGCTAATACTGTTGTACCTGCTTGTTATGCTATCAAGAAGTAATTAACGTGAGAGTCACTTCAAGGATGCGGCCCCGAACACCACCTCCACAAAAGCCCGTATCTCGGAAGATATCCTATCTCTAACAACCTCCATGAAAAGGAAGAAAAAATAACTATATGCTTGTCGTAGTCACGTGATTTGCAGTTTGAAAGGTGCGCCTCGTTCGTGACTGCTTCGTGGGAGACTCGTGCATTTTTCATCAGTATTCAGATATAGAATAAGTGACGGAGGTGAGTGGAATATTTTTTACTGGCCGCTGCATCCGTTTGATCCTCGATGGTACTTCATCGCAGTAAGTGAAACTAAATATTTAACTTCTAAATATAGTAGCCCCTGTACATTATCAAATGTTTGTTCTGTTACTTGCACTGACTACAGCTGGATTTATAAGTTTTTCTCTACTCCGAAAGTTAGCACAAGCCTTTCGATATCCGACTAACTCCAACGCAATGTTCTTTCTAGACTAACACTAGACGAGATGGGAGCGGGGCAGAGGGAAATATTGGGGGCGGGGGGGGGGGGGGGGGTTGAAGAGAGGGTTAAGAACCATCATCTCCCGAAATCTTGGTCAGAACCGGAGTCAAGAAGCTATTTTATTTTTATTTCTGGGACAGTTAAGTCCAACTCAAAAAATGTAAGACTAAGGCATGTGTGTCAGAATAACATTTTCAGTGTATTTAACGTCGGTGCTACCGTTTGTCTTTAGACAGGACGTGTTGTTAGGGTAGCAAAGCATAGTCAGGGACTTTTAAACTAAATATCAAACGAGAGGCAATTTCAATATGAAACGGTACTTGAAGTTGACATTTCCCTGAAAGCAAGTGAAAACTCCTGAAAACCTTGATCAGAACCGGGGTTTAGGAGTAAAATTTGATTCAGTAATGTAGGCAGACAAATTTAAAGCCTGACATAGATGAAACTATTTGTGTAAACAGAGTAAAATATGTCACTCGCTTGACATCTGCGCTTAACTGTGTTGCTAGTCTGCTAGTCGCTGACTTTACTACTTTCACGCAGTGGACAACACGAACTAACTGAACAGCTAAGCAACTAACAGTGAATCTTCCACAGTTTCACTTCCCTTTTGTATGTAAGAGTTCATCGAAAATAATATTCTCAATGTCTCCTAGTGTTGCTAGGACGTATATTTTACGCTAGATATCTTGCGTAATCGTACGAGAAATATAAGAAACTAAATAAACCTTACATTTCTTAACGACTTCCTCATTTTAGGAGTCTTACTTGATGGGCAAAAATTAAGAGTGGGGTATAAAAGCCACAGAAATCATCCTAATTCAAATTTGCTGTGGCTCATGCAGTTCACTTCTGGCGTATGACTGTCTCCTCACCAAGTCTCCACTAACGATTTCGACGTCGATGGACTTCAAACCCTGATGAACACCCTTTCACTCCTACGACGTCAACTCAGGTTTCGAATCACTTCGACCTGGCACACTGAACGCAAGGACAGTTTAATGAGCTGTACTTCAAAGTAAGATAACATACACGAGTTTATATCATAACACACTGCACAGCGTTAGAAAGTGGTGGAATAGTACGTATTTTCCAATAAATATGGTCCAGCGAACGTGCTTGGGGAGAAGAGGGCTGGGTTGTTTGAGACTGAGGGACGATTGGGGCTAAGTCAATTTGTCTTTTTCTATTTTTAACGTCTTCTGAAGACATTCGTGACGATCTTGCAGCTGTATTAAATTTATGAAACTCATTCGTAACTGCGGAATCTGAATTAGGTGCATGTCACTTTAAGGTGATATTCTCATACCTAATGCACCTAATGACAGAATCCATAAATGCGAGTAAATCTCATTTCATTTGTTTTCACCAAATCGAGTTTTATTCCAAGTTGTTCGGATACGACCTCAATTTGGCACACCCGACGTCCTTGGAGTGTGCCTGGGTCCAGAACCTGATCCAGCGCGACCAGCCCGACTTCTTCAGCAACGACGGCACCCACCAAACGGCTGAGAATATAAAACCAATGGAAAGCGGAAGCTGACTTGTTCAGAAACAGATCTGAATAACGTGATCTATCTAGCTATCTTCAGACTTCAAGAAGAATATAACAACTCCAATCCCAAAAATCAGGTGTTTACAGATGTGAAAATTACTGAACTATCAGTTCAATAAGTCACAGCTGCAAAATACTAACGCGAATTATTTACAAACGAATGGAAAAACTGGTAGAAGCCGACCTCGGGGATCAGTTTACATTTCTTAGAAATGTTGGAACACGTGAGGCGTTACTGACCTTTCTACTTATCTTAGAAGAAAGATTAAGGAAAGGCAAACCTACGTTTGTAGCATTTGTAGACTTAGAGAAAGCTTTTGACCATGTTGATTGGAATACTCTTCCAAACTCTGAAAGTGGCAGGGGTAAAATACAGGGAACGAAAGGCTATTTACAATTTGTACAGAAACCAGATGGCAGTTATAAGAGTCGAGGGACATGAAAGGGAAGCAGTGGTTGGGAAGGGAGTGAGACAGGGTTGTAGTCTGTCCCCGATGTTATACAATCTGTATATTGAGCAAGCAGTGAAGGAAACAAAAAAAAAATTCGGAGTAGGTATTAAAATCCATGGAGAAGAAATAAAAACGTTGAGGTTCACCGATGACATTGTAATTCTGTCAGAGACAGCAAAGGACTTGGAAGAGTAGTTGAACGGAATGGACAGCGTCTTGAAAGGAGGATATAAGATGAACATCAACAAAAGGAAAACGAGGATAATGGAATGTATTCGAATTAAGTGGGTGAGGCTGAGGGAATTAGATTAGGAAATGAGACACTTACAGTAGTAAAGGAGTTTTGCTATTTGGGGAGCAAAATAACTGATGATGGTCGAAGTAGAGAGGATATAAAATGTAGACTGGCAATGGCAAGGAAAGCGTTTCTGAAGAAGAGAAATTTGTTAACATCGAGTATAGATTTAAGTGTCAGGAAGTCATTTCTGAAAGTATTTGTATGGAGTGTAGCCATGCATGGAAGAGAAACGTCGATGATAAATAGTTTAGACAAAAAGAGAATAGAAGCTTTCGAAATGTGGAGCTACAGAAGAAAGCTGAAGATTAGATGGGTAGATCACATAACTAATGATGAGGTATTGAGTAGAATTGGGGAGAAGAGGAGCTTGTGGCACAACTTGACCAGAAAAAGGGATCGGTTCGTAGGACATGTTCTGAGACATCGAGGGATCACCAATTTAGTACTGGAGGGCAGCGTGGAGGATAAAAATTGTAGAGGGAGACCAAGAGATGAATACACTAAGCAGATTCAGAAGGATGTAGGTTGCAGTAGGTACTGGGAGATGAAGCAGCTTGCACAGGATAGAGTAGCATGGAGAGCTGCATCAAACCAGTCTCAGGACTGAAGACCACCACAACAACAGCAACAACATCCAGCTAACAGCACCACCGCCTATCATTTGAAATCACATAAAATAAAAACACGAAAAATCTAACAATGGTCTAAAAACTTGAGCGGAAATGCGTTAAATAAAGACTTCAAAATTCTAGCCTCAGTAACTATTAAATGTGAAGACGACGCAATTGCAATTTAGAAAAAGATTCACAGAGTAGTTACATACATAAGGTATTACCGTTTACCCAGTTCATCATGACTGCTGCATATTAGTACACACATTAGTGGCCGCTCACTGTTACACACACCTCAGATCTTACACTAAAGTGCTAATTTGATGCTCAGTAACTTTGACGGTGGCGTCACTTACAACTAAGGCAGTAGCCGCTTGTACTAGATGACTCAACTATCTGGCGATAACCCACTTGTGATGAACGTCACACCAACCGTAGCTTAATCTAGGTTTCTAAGTAGATAGGCATTTGCTTAATCCAAAGTGACGGGAGAACACAAGCATACGGCAATAGCCAGTGGCCTAACGGTTATTTCACTGCTTGACTTACAAAAGCTTTACTGCAGGATTTCGCTGCTGACGGCTTATTATCCACGGAGCAAAAGAGACAACCTTGATAACGAACGCACGTTATTTCGTCCGAACAGCTGACAGTACTCAACAGAAACCAGACACTGACCAACGCAAGGCGGTTACTTAAAATACATGCAAGCACGGACGTGCGTTCAATAGAGACGACCAACAAAACTAAGAAACAAGGCACACGATGAGAATACTCAAGGGAGACAGTGATCTAAGCATTGTCGCAAGTTAAAATGTATACGCACGTCCCACTAATTCCGAAACACGATGAGAATTCAAAGGACAAATACTAAACAGCACAAAGCCGCATTGATGCATACGTTCGTTCAACAGATGAGGCCAACAACATTAAGACACTCATAAAATACAACCAGGCGAATCTCTGCTCACTCGGACACAGCTGTTGCTAACCACACGTTCATGAAGAACCCAGACGGGTCACATCCGACCAGGTGACTTCAGTGGCGCAGCCGGTCTGCAATGGGACAAGCACAATGATTTTCCATAAATGTGTTGTCAGGGTGAAGATGAAATTCTAGATTTCATTGTGCGTCAAACTGTTCTGAGGTAGGAAAACCACAAAGGCTGTAGCGGGAGAGAGAATGATTTTATTGAGGTCTCAGTTAAGACAGAATTTGAACAAATTCCCACTGATGCTGATTCTGTGCATGTTAGTATAATTTTTCTTCGTTGTGGTGAAACCAGGTACGGAAATAACTCTAAGAGAGCGATAAGTTGGGTGTTGGCTGACAGTGTTCATATGTAGAGCAGTGTGATGAAAACGTCGCAGTACATAACAATAAATTTGGACTGCAAGTCCTAAGAGAGGATGCAAGAATGCATAAGGTAGTAAGCTGACTGCGCGTAATCGTCACATCACAGAACTTTCCCTTCCCAGCGGAATTAAGTTGGTTCATCCAGACAGTAGTACGGGGAAGTGATCGGGACTCCAAGGAACTTAGTTTGTTTCAAATAAAACGACGACAGTAATATACAGATTCCAATACATCGAGATCAAGAGTATTCACTACTATTTTGACACAGACAGAGAGATATGATCACAATGAAATTTGTTTCACTGATTAGGGACACGACGCTACACACAATTAGCATTACAGACCTGTACATGCCCTGTGACCGTCGAAATTCAGCGCCACCATGTGCTGTAATCAGAGCCGCTGGACATGACATGACATGAAATCAAAGGGCGCCTGGGGTATATTCTGAGACACAGTTTGTAGGCGCGTCCGCAATGCATCAGCTGTGGCTGTATGACGACCTGAACGAATGAGTTCTTGACCGATGTTCCAGACGTGGTCGTTGGGAGACGTACCAGGTGAATGGGCAGGCCAGGGAAGCAGTGGCAGCCGTCCTCCTTCGAAGACGGCTTGCCTATTCGCCACATGCGGCCGCGCATTATCCTGCTGCATGTGGAATGGCCTGCAGGAGGGGCAGTGCTTCGGGCTGAATAACCTCCGTGAAGCAGCGGTAGGTGTTCAGGTTGCCATCAAGACGTAGGAGGCGAAATGACGATACATGCAATCGTGTCGCACACCATCACACGTGTCGTTTGTCCGCTATGCCGCTCAACAAAATACTGTGTGCACGATAGCGTTCACCACGGCGGCGTCGAATGCATATGCGGCCGTAATCCGTAGGACAAGCTGAAGTGGAACTCCACCGAAAACACTACATTTTGCCACTCAGCACGTCAGTGTTGGCGCTCACGTGCCTAGTCAAATGGTTCAAATGGCTCTGAGCACTATGGGACTTAACATCTATGGTCATCAGTCCCCTAGAACTTAGAACTACTTAAACCTAGCTAACCTAAGGACATCACACAACACCCAGCCATCAAGAGGCAGAGAAAATCCCTGACCTCGCCGGGAATCGAACCAGGTAACCCGGGCGTGGGACGCGAGAACGCTACCGCACGACCACGAGATGCGGGCACGTGCCTAGTCTGCGGCTTTGATAGGTTCTGGCCAATGGAAGCTGATGCAATGGCATGCATGGCACCAGTCCAGCCCCAGAAGACGGCATCTAACCGTCGACGCAGATGTGTCCTCACCTGTTGCAGTGCTTCAACGTCGCGTCAGCACAGTTGACAAAGCTGTTCCGTCCGTTACGGCAAAGCGGACAAGGCACTGGTCATTCCACTCTGGTCACGTTGTCACCCAGTACCCGGGCCGGCCGCTTTGGGCAAGCGGTTCTAGGCGCTTTGTCCGGAACCGCGCTGTTGCTACGGTCGCAGATTCGATTCCTGCCTTGAGCATGGATGAATGTGATGGCCTTAGGTTTAAGTAGTTCTACGTTCTAGGGGACTGATGACCTCAGATGTTAAGTCCCATAGTGCTCACAGCCATTCGAACCCAATACCCGGTACTATATATGGGCCCCTTCTCTCCACTGGTTCCACATACACTTTACTGTTGAAGCAGCGGGCTCTGTAAGAGCCGAAAGTAAAGAAAATGCAGACCTACCTCCCGTTCTAACGCAAGAGGATATTGCACCCTGTGACGTCAGGGAGGCTTAGTGGCACTTACACACTTCCACTTCATATGACGGCTCCGCACAGACTGAGCGTTGCGTAACGCTGACCTGTCGGGTCACACACAAGACGGCGCTGTTGGGCCAAAGTGCACGCAACCTCTCTGCCATTTAAATCGCTCATGGTTCCGCTGTTCTACATTTCCTCTTACTGCGACGTTTTGCAGACCATCGCTTGTATCTCACAAATTGTATGTACACACCTCTGCGTAGTACTTCATTAAACGATAAAAATTTATATTAACATTAAACTATACTTGCTCAAAATCCCCACAGTACACAAACGGGGTTTACTGGCAATTTCCTCCCAAATTACGTCTAATATTCTTTCTCTCATGAATAAATTCATCTTATGCTGCAATCACTGCTATAAAGAATCAGTATAAAAATTCAGTAATATTCCACAAACTCATCTCAAAAGACCATCAGCAACTGATACTTCACTCGCTTTGCGTTCGAGGAACAATTGACACACAACCGTTTTGAATCACCAATCACACACCATTGTGGAAACAGTTGCAAGTGACCCAAACCCAATTTCTCAAGACATGATGCATTATTGATCGTGAACACGTACGCCAACCAAACGCTCCGCAGTTTGTCGCTGCTTGCAGGACACACACACTAAACTGCTGCTGATGGAACATGACCGAATCTAGCCGGTACTTTGACAATTGATAAGTGACTTACAAAGCCATGTGCCAGCTGACAGAAATTTATGAAAAACCTTCCCTGTTCCAGAACCAAACTGCTAAGTAACAATGAGCAGATTTCATTGCGCATCGCTAAACTCTCAACGCGGTTGGTGCAATCATACAGGAAAAAGTATAACATTTCTACCAGACACTGCAACTCAGATTGTCTCAGTTGTGAGACTGGATTAGTGATTTCCTGTCAGAAAGGTCACAGTTCGTGGTAATAGTCGGAAAGTCGTCGAGTAAAACAGAAGTAATGTCCGGCGTTCCCCTCTATTCCCCTATATTGTTCCTGATCTATATTAACGACATAGCAGGCAATCTGAGTAGCCGTCTTATATTGTTTGCAGGTGATGCTGTGATTTACCGTCTTGTAAAGTCAGCTGATAATCAAAACGACTTGCAAAATGTTTTGGATAAGATATCTGTATGATGCGAAAAGTAGCAATTGACCCTGAATAAGGAAAAGTGTGAAGTTATTCACATGAGTACTAAAAGAAATCAGATAAATTTCGATTACGCGATAAGTCACACAAGGCTGTAAATTTAGCTAAATACTTAGGGATTACATTTACAAATAACCTAAATTGGAACCTTCACATAGATAATATTGTGGGTAGAGCAAACCAAAGACTGCGATTCACTGGCAGAACACTTAGAAGGTGCAACAGGTCTACTAAAGAGACTTACTACACCACGCTTGTCCGCCCTATTCTGGAGAAATGGTGTGCGGTGAGAGATCCCCATCAGGTGGGGCTGACGGATGATATCGAAGACTTTCAAAGAAGAGCTGCTTTTTTTGTACAGGGGAGATAGTATCACAGACATAATACGTGAATTGGAATTGCAATCATTAAAACAAACTGTATCTTCTCATGAAAGTTCAATCACCAGTTTTCTCCTCCGATTGCGAAAATACTGTTGGTACCAACCTACATAAGGATAAATGATCATCACGATAAAATAAGAGAAATCAGGGCTCGCACAGAAAAATTTAAGTGCTAGTTTTTCCCGCGTGCCGTTAGTGTGGAACGGTAGAGAGACAGCTTGAAGGTGGTTCATTGAACCCTCTGCCAGGCACTTTATTGTGAATAGCAGGGTAATCACGTAGATGTCTCAATATACAGCTTAACGTGCAGACATTCTATACAGCGCTCGTAAATGCCGCATTAGCAACCTGAAGTATCTGTGGAAACGTCGCAAAGTGAGCCAGGACAAATTTCCGTCGACATGACTCCTAAACACTTTCGGAACACACACGCTCACTGATGCATATGAACCGACAACTATTAATAACCAATACTTCACGCAGTTCACCTACGGAAAACAAGCAACCCTAATCACGAACTACAGTTCATTGCGGAAACCCACCAGGGAGCCATACCCAATATCCGAATACGTGATACTTGACCATCACCACTGCTAAACAATGCAAATATCAGATTGCCGTCCATACGACAGAAAACACTCTTGCTGCAGGTGGTAGAAAGTAACAACTCCAGCAGATGTACTGTAAATAAGGAAGCGAGCAATTAAACGATCGCCGGCCGCGGTGGTCTCGCGGTTCTAGGCGCGCAGTCCGGAACCGTGCGACTGCTACGGTCGCAGGTTCGAATCCTGCCTCGGGCATGGATGTGTGTGATGTCCTTAGGTTAGTTAGGTTTAAGTAGTTCTAAGTTCTAGGGGACTAATGACCACAGCAGTTGAGTCCCATAGTGCTCAGAGCCATTTGAACCATTTGCACTCCACGAGAAAAGACCCTCTGCTTCCGGCTGCTGCAATTTGAGATCGTGAAAACAGTCGCCAGAGTGGGTCACTTTGACAGAAAGCGGCGCGCGCAACAGCTGGCAGTAAGGCAGGACTAAGAAGCACAATCCCTCAACATTGCGTTGTTGTGCGATAAATATTGACTTAAACTGACGAGTACTCTTCATCTGAAAGATATCACGAAAAGCTTAAGGAGGACAACATACTTTCTTTTCCTGGAACAAATATGACATTGTGTAATGTTTCGTATTCGTTGCCTGCGTTTAGAAAGGGAACCAAGGGCTGTCTCAGTGTGCTACATTACCCGTCCTATTAAAACTGCTATCAACGTGAGCGGATATGCTGTCACCAGACACTGAACTGCAACAGCACAGCCCACTGTTTCATCCGATGTGTACCCGACACAGCGCTGTACTAAATGAAATGCTGTGCGTAGCCCACGTTCACTGAGCCCGGCTGTTAGAATCGGTGGAAATCGCCAGGGACGGTTATCTTAGACGCCCAGGTGAAGTACATCAAACTCGGGCTAGTAAGAGCCTGTTATAAAGCGATACTATTGACAAACTACACAAAAACGTCCTAAAGTTGTTGTTACAGAAGCTATACAGCGGCGCAGAAAGAAGTTAAAAAAGAGATTGCTTTTTATGTGATGTCATGCATTACTGATATCATGCATTACTGATCTCATGCATTACTGATCTCTTGCAGTCAAGTAAAATGGTAATATATATCATCCGTCATTGACGGCCATTATCAGACTGGCTTGCTCTCTAGCTACGTATACGTATACGTATACGTACACGTACCGGAGGAATCTAGTTAAACTCGAAGCGTACTGGGAAGAAACGTCAAAATGACGTACGTGTCCACATCATGTGTCGACTGCTGTCGAGTTTCGTGGTGGCAGTTTTACGCGAGCTTACAAAACGCGCGCTCGGCCAATAGTTGAATACTGCTCGTCAGTATGGGATCCATACTATACAGGAAATAAAGAACCAAAGCAGAACTGAGGTAATGAAATGGGCAGTTCCTAAGTTAACATGAAATCATTACAAGCATTAAATAAGAATTCAAGGAGTTGAAGAAAAGTTCTGGTAACTCTGAATTCCGTTCCACATTGATTATTAAAACAAATATTACAGTCACTAACCGAAGCTAGACAGCATTATACACAACCACCCATACTGAATATCTAAAACGAAGCCTCACTAAAGCAAACACTGATTTTCACGAATCACAACCAATGCCTTAATCCTGCGAAACAAAGGTGCTCGCCGTTTTCTTACAACGCCAGTCTTTCGGTGTGTAGTATGCACTGATAACCCAGAAATTATGGCCATCGGCCTATCTATATAAACCTGTCCAGGTGATAGAAGCGTCACCAGGTGTGGAATGACTGCTAATCAGACACATGCACGGTGCATGTAGCATGTGATCGTGCTGTTCGCGTGTAGAAAGGGGAAGGTGCACGATTTAATAGTTTCACAGAGGGCAGTTTGCGATGGCCCGGCAACTCGCCACGAGCATTTTCGAAATTGCACGACTTGTCGGGTGTTTTGAAGAGTGCCGTGGCTTCTTCAGCACGTGGCTTCTTCAGCACGTGGCTTCTTCAGCACGTGGCTTCTTCAGCACGTGGCTTCTTCAGCACGTGGCTTCTTCAGCACGTGGCTTCTTCAGCACGTGGCTTCTTCAGCACGTGGCTTCTTCAGCACGTGGCTTCTTCAGCACGTGGCTTCTTCAGCACGTGGCTTCTTCAGCACGTGGCTTCTTCAGCACGTGGCTTCTTCAGCAAGAGGTGTCACAGGGTTGAGCGGCCACCCCTCATTACAGATGCTGGACATTGTAAACTGGGCAGACCGATAAAACAGGACAGGCGGCGAACTGTGGTGGAACTAACATCAGACTTTAATGATGGGTAGAGTAAAAGTGTGCCTGAACACGCAGTGCCTGAACACGCAGTGCCCGAACACTCATATCGGTGGGCCTCCGCAGCCGACCCATGCAAGCGCCAATGTTAACACATTATCGGCAACTACGACCGAAATGGGCACGTGATCATGGGCACACTGCATGCTAGCGCTGTGGTAGAGCCTTGCTTGATCTGATGAAACTTGATAACTTCATCACACCGATGGGAGGGCGCGAATCCGTTGCCTTCTAGGGGAACACCTGTACTGTGAGGTGGAGACAAGCTGGCGGTGGCTCCATTACGCTCTGGAGAACATTAACGTGGGCTTCTGTGGGTCCAGTGGAGCCCGCGCAAAGCACCGTAACGGCCAAGGTGTGTTGTACATGGGTTTCAGACCACGCAAGCCCCTTCATAAAGATCATGTTTCCCGATGGCATTGGCGTTTTTCACCAAGACAACGCGCTTTCGTAGGCCAAGAGTATGTTGGAGTGGTTCTAGTAACACAGCGTCGAGTACAAACTGATGTGCGTCGGCACCTCATTCTATTGATTCCGTTTGTGGGTGCCGTGCTGCCAGTATGCAGTGATAAGCCAGAACGTTATGACTTACCCAATAGCCGGTACGGCCACCTTTGGCACGGATAACAGCGGCGACGCGTCGTGGCACCAAAACATTGAGACCTTGGTAGATCACTGGAGACAGCTTGCACCACATCTGCACCCGAGTCAGCTAATCCCCGCAAATTCCGCAGAGGGGGAGGGGTATGCGAGTGTGTGCTGAAAAATGTCTCAGAATTTATGTGAAACACTTAAAGCTTTTTAAATCGAACGTTATTAATATTCTACATCTTTATTCATGTCTGTGTATCTGAAGCCCTCTGTCGCTAGAGAGCTTCTAATTGTAGCGTGTAACGCTGTGCTGTAATGGAGTTACGAACTTGAAGATTTCATCCACACATGGAGTACCCTCTCCTTCAGCAAGACAATGGGAGACCAAAGACGAGCATTGTGCTAGTAAAAAGCCGTTAATGCTAATTTTTCCCTAAGCATCAGATCAGGTGTTAGTGTAGACACATGGAGCTTAAACGGTACTCTATATTGACAGGTGTAGTTCACTTAGTGGCGCAGCTACGGCCATGCAGAAAACATCACTAAATGCAAAAATATCTGCACTTACACCCGTCACACCTTCTATAATTAGAGACGTAGTAATTGATCTTTACATATTTTAAATTTTATCATCAGTCTGCTGACTACTTGGAGCTACGGCCAGCTGTTCGCCTATTTGAATTTTTCCAGTTATTGGTAGCAGCTTCATCATTGGTATATGTGGATTATATTTTCAATTGTAAAAGATTCGTGAAATCGTCGAAGCAAGGCTGAATAACGTTCTGAGACATGCGAACGCTCTAGAATGCCGGGAGAGTAAAATTTAATCTTTCCTAGCCACCGGAGGCTTGAGCCGATACCCAATTGGCCAAAGGACACGAACAAGAAATGGAGCCACTAAAACTATTTCGTCTCCGACCTGTCATCACGGAGTAACGGACGGAATCGGCTACCGTGATTCTGGTAAACATGTGCTCTGGCTATTGCGTAAAAGATAACATTTGGGTGTTTAAGTAATCGGTAATGAAAGGATAATACTCAAACTGTATTTGGATGTATGAATGCAGAGTCTCGCGTCGATAACATTGAATAAAATGTTCTCCGGTATCCAGCCGCGTCAATTGGTTAAAACTACACGAGTACTCCTTGGCCATTGTCAAGTGTTATGACTGCCAGTGGGCTGTTGGTGCGCCATTATATACGCTAGCTGCCGGCTGTGACGTCACTGGTGCCCGTGACATTGCCATATATGGGCATGTTTTCAGTCGGCGTTTGATGTGCCTTCTTCAACCGCGCGATCGCTGGATCCCATGCAACGCTGAGCTGTAAGCCACCGTCTCTATTCAGGGTGTTTGTGGTAATTTTTATTTCAATAGCTTCCCGTATTAAACTGTCCCAGAAGCCGCTAGCAAGAGTCACGACAGAGGTATCGCTAAATTTTATGTGGTGACCGTTTTCTAACGCATGCTCAGCTAACGCAGATTTCTCTGAATAGCGTAGGCGATAATACCTCTCATGTTCTTTCCTGCGTTGTTCCACAGAGCGCACTGTTTGTCCGATGTACTTCTGGCCACACTTACAAGGTATTATATGTTTCGATCGTTAGCATGGCGCTGAACTTGTTTAGTTTCATTTTTATGCGACGACTGAACAGGCCAACGGTCATCCTCAGTTATCTGACGTAATCTTCTCCTTTAGCACGATCGTTATCATGTCTGAGAAAACAGGTCAGACTTCTTTCGCACCGCACCGCATTTCACAGCTGTCTCGTAAGATCTTGATACGTCGATAAACAGTCGTAGAGTTTGGATAAGAAGTGAAGTAACTGCGTACATATTGTCTGGTCAAACGTACATTACACTTCAGCAATCTATACTTGTTCAGAGCTCTTATCTCCACCGCTTCGTCGCGGCTGATACGGTCATCCACGTGTACTACACCTTACGTGGACCGGGACAGAGACGATCTTAACTCACAGGCAACCCGTCTCGGTAACAGAGACGCGGTAACCCTCTATTCGGAGGTAAGCATGTTCGAATCCTGGTGGTGATTGAAATTTTCGCTGCCAGTACTTGGCCAGCGAGGTGGCGTAAAGCTGCTGATCGCCAGTCTTTGCGCCATTGCCCTGGATTGTATTCCAAACTTCTCCGCAGTCTCTGAAGAGAAGGTCGTCGAATAGGGAAGCTAAGCTCGGCGGGCCCTTTGGCGCTATTCGTGAGGAGTAAACTACACGCTGCCACCGGGTTTCAACCCCGCCCTTCTCTCGCCGTGCAGCACAAACATAACAAGCGTCCGTCTGCCACATATACTCCACAAGTACATACAAGACATATTCCTCTCACATCAGCAAAGCAAGAAGTCATTGCCGCAGAGGGAGGAAACCCTTTTCGCTAGGCAACTGAAACCGCCCCGTGGGATTTCCCATTCAGGAATTCCTGACGACAGGAATTCAGAACGCTGGTAAGCGATACCTAACGCCTCAACTAACGATTCCTGTTAGATATCTCGATATTCCTTAAATGACACTGCCATAGCACTGGTAGAATTCACTGTATGAGTAAGAGAAGATGAAATTTTGCAGCCAAGATATTTGCATCAAAACAGTGAAAACGCTTCTGTCATTATACAAGACACGTTTGCGACAGAAAGTTCACTGGCGTCAGTCATACTGAAAGTATTGGTGGAGCATTCGGAAGGACGACGGTTCAATCCCGCGTCCGGTCATCCTGATTTAAGTTTTCCTTGATTTCCCTAAATCGCTCCAGGCAAATGTCGGGATTGTTCCTTTGAAAGGGCACGGCCGACTTCCTTCCCCGTCCTTCCTTAATTCGATGACCTCGATGTTTGGTCTCTTCCCGCAAACAACCCAAGTATTAGTGGATGTTACCCAGCAGGTGTGAACGTCTTCATATTTCTAAGGTTGCAACTCGTTTGTGAAACACAGCTGTTAACATCTTCCTTTCATCTAAATTTGTAAAGTTTTCAGTTACAGAAATACTGGACTAGTTGTTACTAATGTCTGCTGGCACATTCTCAGTATTTCGTGAAATGTTATGAGTGGCTCCCTCCTACCAAGTCTGTTTTATTTTTTCTCCGGTATCGTATCTAACTTCATTCTGTATCTTCTGAGAAAGTGGCTTAGGATAGTCATAAACTATAAAATTTTATTGTTGGATAAAATGTAGCAAATTCCGTTTTTAGTTGCATTTTGTCCTTGCCGAGCCTACTTTATATTTTTACTGGAAGAATGTGTTCAGGACAAACATTTTGTTGTTCTCGGCTAATCCTATTAACGTAAGCTCCGTCATGTCTGGTAGCGTTTTCCGAAGTTGCCCACTTAAGCATAGTTATCAATTTTTTCCTATTTTCGTACAAAAATTCCCTATAATCTTTTCAAGGAGATCTACCTGCTCTTCACAATGTCCTCATGGACTTCAAACAACACACAGAGCGTAATACGAGCACAAGGGTCAACAGCCCGCGCCCTGATGCGTAAAAGTGTCCATACCTTCAATGGAAATGCAACACTGACCTCATACATCACTATAAGTAGGAGTATAATGGACTTAAATCCGTGGAACGCACTGGTCAGACCAGCTTCCTCGGTTACTTTGTTAAAATTAAGTTACAACTTTCCTGTAAGGGTAATGAGGGAAAAAGACGTTCGTAAACGTAATGTAAAAAAGTAATGACGTTTACAATTCTTTCTAAACTTGACCGGTGCAAGCACAGCAGATTACGATTTGACTGTTAACTGTGTGCTGCTAAAATTCACACAATAGTGAGTTAAAATTTACTCAAACGACAATTTTAAATCCTTAAATGTAAGACTAAGGCGGCGGCATAACAGCAGTCAGTGAAGACCAAAACAGATACGGTATGGGACGTAATTCGTGCAGACGGAAATTTTTGTGCAGTGGTAGTAGTTGTGTTATGAGCAACGTACTCGAGATTTTTCCCGGTTGGTTGTTAGTTTAGGGGCGGGGGTGAAGGGTAGGTTGTTTGAAAGTAACTTTCGTTTCTCTTCAGCAGCTCGCAAAACCGCGGTCTCTAGGGAAGACGCGTCCCCATGCAAACTATACTTCATAGACAATAGCCCCTATTCGGTTTCGCGACCGCCTCCGCAACCGAATGGTTGTCGCAGTCTTCGGTGCGGAAGGACCTGGGTTTAGTTCGTGGTACCTAAAGATTGTTTTCTTAGCTACAGAGGCCTGGTGCGGGGTCCATTCACCCCTTGAGAGACCACTCGAGGATCTGCTTGAATAAAGTAGCAGTGGTATTGTCGGGATTTATCTACCAGCAATAACGGCTGGAGGGACTGAGAACATGTTGACCACATGTTTCACGATCATTGATCGCCAATCCTATTATCTTCTAAGCAACGGTCGGCCATTCCCAACTGGCCTGGGGCCTAATCCGTGAGTGATGTTCACTTACCTTACTAAGAGTTTGCACGAAGAGAGAAAATATTAAAAATTTTGCGTGACGCGCAGGCGCTGTTGCTTAAGTATGGGACGTCAGTTGGCAGTATTTCTCCCGACTTGATAGACCGCAAGTGTCCTGCCCGTCGTTCTTTACAGTCCTGTGGTAAGTTCTAAACAGTTACCGTTTACACCCTGTGAACTGCGGTAAGCTATGCGTTGTTGAGGAAACAGAAGTATTGCGAAACGTTGAATGACAAAACAGTAATCTGGATAATTGACGAAACTGCGAAGTGTTTGTCGCTGACATGCTCTGCGCAGTCTGTCATGATAGTAGCTATAATTCTTCGAGTGTACCAGAACTTAAGATTTTTTCATTTTGTTAAGAGACTTGACATCACGTTCGATATATCGAGAAATTAGTTACCGAATTTCGAATTTGTGCAAGTGTGCTGCACTAAGAAATATATGAACTATTTTTTCTTTGAAAGAGTAAACCTCCATTGGACTGTGTGTAACTGTATGTATCTTCTGTACATATAAATTTCGGCTTTTATGCCACTATGGAGTACAATGCTAAACATTCTTAGACTATAAACACCTCATATCTGTTAAGAGGGGCAGGATGTCAACAGGCCCACTTGGAGCAGGAGAGACACCACAGGACATTTTAATTTCCACTGTCTATACTTTTACAAATAAAATCATAAAGCTTTGTCAGCATGACCAGGAAGGATTCAGGATACACAATCATAGCAGTGGAAGTTCAAAAACATAACAAAATAACTTTTTTACAAGTGAAATTTAAACATTTTTTCACTTTGTTTGCTGCATTTCTTGCTATAGGTACAATTTTCTTCGTAAGTAAGAGAGATTCTTAGATGAGTTTTGCAAAACATACAGACCATACTTACAGGTGTATGAAACTCTAGAATTTAATTTATGAAAAAATGAATCAGCTGTTACATTTTAAACTTCATGTTTACAAAAACTAAAGTTTCACAGTTATCTCAATTTTTACCACAGTTTTTAATAGATTTGGAAAATTAGAGTTGCATATACCCTGTAATTATGGTTTGTGTGCTGTGCAAGATTCATCGAAGAATCTGTACTTACGAAGAAAAGTGTACCTATAGCTACAAATGCAGCAAATACTAAATGGAAAATGATGAAATTTCAGACGTAACAAAGTTTTGTAATTTTTTGTAACTTCCACTGCTATGATTGTGAATCCTTCCTGGTCATGCTGACAGTTTTATGAATTTACTTGTAGAAGTATAGACGATGGAAATGAACATGTCCTGTGATGCCTCTCCCGCTCGAAGTTGGCCTATTTGACGTACTACCCTCCTTAAGATAGTCCAAAGCAGGGAAACATTTGAATTAAGACGACTGCATAAAATGAGTATTCAGGAAGGTGCATGGAAGACTTCGGTTTGTTTGAAGAGTTCTGGGAAAGGGCGGTGCATCCGTAAATAATACAATGAACAAAGTAAGAGCATACGGACTATCAGATAAATTGTGTGATTGGATTGAGGAGTTCCTAGATAACAGAACGCAGCATGTCATTCTCAATGGAGAGAAGTCTTCCGAAGTAAGAGTGATTTCAGGTGTGCCGCAGGGGAGTGTCATAGGACCGTTGCTATTCACAATATACATAAATGACCTGGTGGATGACATCAGAAGTTCACTGAGGCTTTTTGCAGATGATGCTGTGGTGTATCGAGAGGTTGTAACAATGGAAAATTGTGCTGAAATGCAGGAGGATGTGCAGCGAATTGACGCATGGTGCACGGAATAGCAATTGAATCTCAGTGTAGACAAGTGTAATGTGATGCGAATACATAGAAAGATAGGTCCCTTATCATTTAGCTACAAAATAGCAGGTCAGCACCTGGAAGCAGTTAATTCCATAAGTTATCTGGGAGTACGCATTAGGAGTGATTTAAAATGGAATGATCATATAAAGTTGATCGTCAGTAAAGCAGATGCCAGACTGAGATTCATTGGAAGAATCCTAAGGAAATGCAATCCGTCAACAAAGGAAGTAGGTTACAGTACGCTTGTTCGCCCACTGCTTGAATACTGCTCAGCAATGTGGGATCCGCACCAGATAGGGTTGATAGAAGAGAGAGAGAAGATCCAACGGAGAGCAGCGCGCTTCGTTACAGGATCATTTAGTAATTGCGAAAGCGTTACGGAGATGATAGATAAACTCCAGTGGAAGACTCTGCAGGAGAGACGCTCAGTAGCTCGGTACGGGCTTTTGTTAAAGTTTCGAGAACATACCTTCACCGAAGAGTCAAGCAGTATATTGCTCCCTCCTACGTATATCTCGCGAAGAGACCATGAGGATAAAATCAGAGAGATTAGAGCCCACACAGAAGCATACCGACAATCCTTCATTCCACGTACAATACGAGACTGGAATAGAAGGGAGAACCGATAGAGGTACTCGGGGTACCCTCCGCCACACACCGTCAGGTGGCTTGCGGAGTATGGATGTAGATGTAGATGTAGAAGACAACGCGACCAATTCTAGAACATGGTTCCAGAGTTTGTAGTTCTTATGAAGTAGACATGACAAAATAAATCAGAGGCACTCTGCTAGGATCGTAACAGCTAGGCGTAGCCAGCTCATGCAAAAGTGTTAAAAACTTGGAAGAAAGAGAACATAGTTCTCAAAACGCCATGCAGGATTAGAAAAGAGAGCCTGTTTCGAAGTCGACTATGGCATCATTATACTGCACTCATCTACATCTACATGACTACTCTGCAATTCACTTTTAAGTGCTTGGCACAGGGTTCATCGAACCACAATCATACTATCTCTCCACTATTCCACTCCCGAACAGCGCGCGGGAAAAACGAACACCTAAACCTTTCTGTTCGAGCTCTGATTTCTCTTATTTTATTTTGATGATCATTCCTACCTATGTAGGTTGGGCTCAACAAAATATTTTCGCATTCGGAAGAGAAAGTTGGTGACTGAAATTTCGTAAAAAGGTCTCGCCGCGACGAAAAACGTCTATGCTGTAATGACCTCCATCCCAACTCGTGTATCATATCTGCCACACTCTCTCCCCTATAACGTGATAATACAAAACGAGCTGCCCTTTTTTGCACCCTTTCGATGTCCTCCGTCAATCCCACCTGGTAAGGATCCCACACCGCGCAGCAATATTCTAACAGAGGACCAACGAGTGTAGTGTAAGCTGTCTCTTTAGTGGACTTGTTGCATCTTGTAAGTGTCCTGCCAATGAAACGCAACCTTTGGCTCGCCTTCCCCACAATATTATCTATGTGGTCTTTCCAACTGAAATTGTTCGTACTTTTTAACCCAGGTACTTAGTTGAATTGACAGCCTTGAGATTGTGCTGTTTACCGAGCAATCGAATTCCAACGGATTTCTTTTGGAACTCATGTGGATCACCTCACACTTTTCGTTATTTAGCGCCAACTGCCACCTGCCACACCATACAGCAATCTTCTAAATCGCTTTGCAACTGATACTGGTCTTCGGATGACCTTACTAGACGGTAAATTACAGCATCATCTGCGAACAACCTCGCGTAGGTGTCTTAAGAAAGTGATGGGAGAGATAAGGGCACGTACAGATACAGACAGCCATATTTCCTTAGCTCAATACGCGAATGGTATAGGAAATAAAATCGGTAATATTGGCAGGATGTACTCCCTGCCACATATTGCTTGTGGAGTATTTACGTAGATGTGGAATCTTAGAAATTACTCAGAGCACTGTTTAATACTGTTTCCTTTTCCTTTTTCTTCTGCAGATGAAGCGCATTTTCTTGCTGCTGGCCGTTACGATGGCGGCTGGACCCGGCGACGGAGCCCGTATACTAGGACTGTTCGACTTCCCAGGGAAGAGCCACTTCATGATGTTCGAAGAAGTGTTGAAGGCACTGGCTGCCCGCGGCCACGAGGTCATCGTGTACAGCCACAACCCGCAAGAGAAGCCCATACCAAACTACAAGGATGTCAGCTTGGCGGGCTCTTTAAAAGGCCCTCCCGGTGGGGTCACTTCCAAGGATAAAGAGCTGGGAATAAATAACCCCTACGGTACACTAAAACTGCTCGAAGTTATCACTGTCAGGTCTTGTGAGAAGGTTCTCCAGCATCCAGCGATGCAGGCTCTGATGAAATCGAACGAGAAATTCGACCTCATTTTCACGGAGGCTTTCACGACAGACTGTATGCTGCCGTTTGTGCACAAGTTCCAGGCGCCAAACATAGCAATTTCTTCCACCCCGCTAATGCCGTGGACAGCTGATCGTTTTGGTATCCCGGACAACCCCTCTTACATACCTGTTCAGTCTTTCTCTGCTAGTGACCACATGGGATTCCTTGAGCGCCTTAGCAACACATGGTATCTGAAGTACAGCAAGTGGTTCTTCAAGACTTACATAGACACACCTACCAACCAGGCTGTCAAGAAATTTTTTGGAGACAGCCTTCCGCCTCTGAGCGAAATTGCTAAGAATACGAGTATGCTCTTCGTCAATACGAATCCAGCACTGAACCCACCCAGACCACTTGTGCCAGCTGTCGTGGAGATCGGAGGCATACATCTGAAACCTAAACAGAAACTACCAGAGGTGAGTACGTAATGTAGTAACAAGGAACTAGTTCCATTGTCAGTACTTGAAAGACATGTCAATAGCACATCGTGATTATTTCGTGTTAGATCTCCGAACGTTACAATCTGTAACGTAGAGTAGAATCCTTCTAACGTAATCTGAACACGGCATACGATCTTTCTAGAATGCCCACTAGCATGATTTGAATAAAGCCTTGAAGCGTATGTTGAGCAGGGCAGAGTGGAACCTGCTACAAGTGTAGAGGGCTGTCTGTGTTCCATTGTAGTCTGTTATTTGTAAGACTAATCAGGCAACCCTGCGTCTCTTGGCTGCCCTTGAACTGACAAATAACTTCTTTAGAGATTCGGTGTTTTACATGTGACCACTTCAGCAGATGGCCAGTGGACAGACTGAGACGGCACCAACCTCTGAGGTGTCATGCGGTGCATCGTCACTGACATTAAAGTGCTGTTAGTTTTTTATTCGAGGCACTGGAGATTTGGAGGACTTTCTTCCAAGACTTCAGTCGTCAGTAGCGAGATGTCATATCCAAGCAGATGGTGGGTCTCACTAACATCTAAAATGTTTCTTATCTCTTACACTACGTTTGTTACCTATCACTGTATGTTCAGGACCGCAATGTCAGCCAGATTTCATTAAGGGTTGGAACTATCCTATTTGTGTAGTCAAAGTTGAATCGCATCGCGTTTGCACACGCTGCCATAGAAAAACTTAATGTCTGATAGGGGAAACTCCCCATCCCATCCCTCCTCAGATTTAGTGGTCAGTTGACCCATGGGATAGCCCGTCAAAAACTGAAAACAGATGAAACATGGGAATAGGAAGAAGGTGTACTAAATTGTGGAAAAAAGCAGAATTGAAGCAGTGAACGGTATAAATTAGTATGTGCAAAATCGAGCGACGTTAACAGTTGTCGTGGTTGTGTGGACCCGGTGTTAGACTACGAAGGGGGAAATCTGAGTTCAAATTTCCCTTATGCTCCACTTTTCACAAAATTACGAACTGTCCGTCCTCTCACTTAGGTGTCTGTCCGCTGTACTCAAATTTGTGTATGTGTCGTGGCGTAACGTCCATTTGCAACAGCGATGTGTAACGAAAAGACCTCCAGACGTACGTACCTCCTGTTTGTTCGGCACAAGTACCACATATTACGCCTCTTGCTTTCCGTTTTGGAAGTTTTGACTCTTTAATTCCTTATCTATAACACAGTTCACACCCATTTATTTGTCGTTTTCTTTTCTGTAAGAGGTCTATGCTGCATTCCGCTGTTCTCATCATATTTACTTGCGACGGTAATGTTATCACTTGACTCACATTCTGTGACGAATATTGAGATCAGGCGAGATGCAGCATAGACCTCTGACAAAAACGGGAAAAACAATTAAACGGGTGTGAAGTATGTTACAACTTCCAAAACTGAGTGCAAGAGGCGAAACGTGTGGTACCCGTGTACAACAAATGGGAGGTACGTACGTCTAGAGGTCCCTTCGATACACACCGCTGTTGCAAACAAACGTTACACCGTGACACATACATAAATTTCAATACATCTAACAGACACGTCAATAAGCGGACGGACAGTTAATAATTACGTGAAAAAAAATGTGGGTATGAGGGAGATTTGAACCCAGATCTCCTTCGTAGTCTAACATAAGGTCCAAACAACCATGAGACGACTCTTGTTTAAGATATTGCACATCTTAAATTCGTACCGTTCACTGTTTGTGTACTGAATTTCGAAAAAGGCAAAACATCCTTACTGTTTCCATGAGTAATCTGTGGTCAGTTTTTGACGGGCTATCCAGTTGGCCAAATTACTATTAACCTGGAGAAATGGACTGGTGGAGTGCCTGGAAGAGTTCTGTCTGCATCTTGAGGTGGAAGTATAAATAACACGTTGACAACCCTGTTGTGGCTTAGTTGCATCACCTCATTAACTTCTGTAAAGGCTTGGTTACCTGCTTCAATATAATGGAGATGAACCACAAGGCCTTAGGTGACGGATGAAAACATGGGTGACACGGAAGTGCAAAACTATGAGGGTGATCAATGGCACATTGGAGAGAACTGCAACATTTATTCTAATGCTCATCAGTCGGGACTTTAAATGAACACATTCTTGCAGGGTATATCTGTCACAAGTCTCGACGATTCGTTCCCACCCTGATGCAGTGCTTCAGATGGCGAAGATCTCCCATGTATCGGAGGGCTTTGGAAATTGTGAAGGCTCAGCTCATGAATGAGGCAACTCGTACACTTTCTCCTAAATATGGAAGCTGTTCTGGGATATCCAGTATGGAGCAGAAAATGTGTTCATATGGAGAAAAGAAAAATTTCAGGACTGTAGTTACGAAACAAATACCCTATGAAGAAGCTAAAAAGCTTTCAAAGCAGTGCAGTCCTGGCGTTTGGGACTTCTTTTGCATCGGCCCTTAAACAGCCAGTCGCATAGTGATGCCTCCACACAAACCCAGACCATAAACTGGAGTATATTCTCTTGTCAATGTACCTGTGAGGCAAAAGCTATACTTGAACCCGAAATCATTTCAAAGCCATCAACGATGGGCTTGGAACCTCAGCCACATACTATTGCACACCATCATCTCACTAAGCTATCACACCTACCCATGCAAGTAACTCCTATCATAAGTAAGAAAAAGTCACACAAAGTCGTTTCGAAATCAAAATTGCAGAAAAACAATTGGAGTAGCGAGCACTCTACCTTGTCGAAGGTGACTTTATTGTCGAGGACGTTGGTAACCCCATGGAGGAACTGTACAGTGGGGCACAGTTTCATGTTGTACATAACCTCTCTGGTATATTACCACGGCCGATGGAGGGCGACAAGAAGAGCATCGCTAAGCAGTCTCCCCACTGGGGTTTCACGATTACAGTGGAACTTAAATCGATATCGACTGCATTTTCAAGAATTATATCTCCTGGCTGCGGAGAGAGTGTTCTGCTTCTGCTTATGAGGAATTCATTTTCAAGTAACTGACACACCTCCATAAAGGGACTACCACCCCTACAGGATAGACTATGTTATCCGGACGGGGCCAATGGTGCAGTGATGGTTTCCTTCGATAACCGATGGAACTTCTCTCCTGCCTCTCTTATGGGTGTTGTCACAGTAATTAAGATCAATGTGTTATTTACACTTACACCTCATGACGCAGACAGAACTTCTCCAGGCACTCCCCAATCCCATTTCTCGTCATGAGAGACTTCGGTGCTCAAAATGTGCTGTGGTCAGCTACCACTACACATCTACGTATATACTCTGCTAGCCACCAACCGGTGTGTGGCGGAGGGCACAATTCGCGCCAAAGTTATATTCACCCCCCCCCCCCCCCCCCCCCTCTGTTCCACTTCCGAATCGCGCGAGGGAAAAACGACTGTCTGAACGCCTCAGTAAGAGCTCTAATTTCCCTTATCTTTGAATGGTAATCATTGCGCGATTTGAGAGTTTGTGGTAATAATATATGCTCTACATCCTCGGCGAAGATCGGATTTCGGAATTTAGTGAGCAACCCCTTCCGTTTAGCGCGCCGTCTATCTGCAAGTGTGTCCTACTTCGAACTTTCTATGAGATTTGTAACGCTCTCGCGATGGCTAAGTGTACCAGTCACGAATCTTGCCACTCTTCTTTCGACCTTCTCAATCTATTGAATCAGACTCACCTGGTAAGGGTCCCATAAAGGCAAGACTCTATGACTGGACGAACTAACGTATTGTAGGCTATTTCCTTTGTTGAAGGACTGCATCGCTTCAGGATCCTACCAATAAACCACAATCTAGAGTTTGCATTACCCATTACGTGTGTAATCCGATCATTCCATTAGAGATCATTTCTAACAGTCACACCCAGGTACTTGACGGATGTTACCGCTTCCAAAGATTGGGCATTTATCTTGTACTCCTACATTAATGGGGATTTTCGGTTTGTTATACGCAGTAGGTTGTTTGGGTTGTTGTTGTTGTTGTTGTTGTTGTCTTCAGTCCTGAGACTGGTTTGATGCAGCTCTCCATGCTACTCTATCCTGTGCAAGCTTCATCATCTCCCAGTCCCTACTGCAACCTACATCCTTCTGAATCTGCTTAGTGTACTCATCTCTCGGTCTCCCTCTACGATTTTTACCCTCCACGCTGCCCTCCAATGCTAAATTTGTGATCCCTTGATGCCTCAAAACATGTCCTACCAACCGATCCCTTCTTCTAGTCAAGTTGTGCCACGAACTTCTCTTCTCCCCAATCCTATTCAATACCTCCTCATTAGTTACGTGATCTATCCACCTTATCTTCAGTATTCTTCTGTAGCACCACATTTCGAAAGCTTCTTTCTCTTCTTGTACAAACTAGTTATCGTCCATGTTTCACTTCCATACATGGCTACACTCCATGTAAAAACTTCCAGGAACGACTTCCTCTTCTTCAGAAACGTTTTCCTTGCATTTGCCAGTCTACATTTTATATCCTCTCTACTTCGACCATCAACAGTTATTTTGCACCCCAAATAGCAAAACTCCTTTACTACTTTAAGTGTCTCTTTTCCTAATTTAATTCCCTCGGCATCACCCGACTTCATTCGACTACATTCCATTATCCTCGTTTTGCTTTTGTTGATGTTCATCTTATAACCTTTCAAGACGCTGTCCATTCCGTTCAACTGCTCTTCCAAGTCCTTTGCTGTCTCTGACAGAATTACAATGTCATCGGCGAACCTCAAAGTTTTTATTTCTTCTCCCTGGATTTTAATACCCAATCTAAATTTTTCTTTTGTTTCCTTTACTGCTTGCTCAACATACAGATTGAATAACATCGGGGAGAGGCTACAACCCTGTCTCACTCCCCCACCACAGTTTCCCTTTCATGCCCCACGACTCTTCTAACTGCCTTCTGGTTTCTGTACAAATTGTAAATCGCCCTTCGCCCCCTGTATTTTACCCCTGCCACCTTCACAATTTGAAAGAGAGTATTCCAGTTAACATTGTCAAAAGCTTTCTCTAAGTCTACAAATGCTAGAAACGTAGGTTTGCCTTTCCTTAATCTTTCTTCTAAGATAAGTCGTAAGGTCAGTATTGCCTCACGTGTTCCAACATTTCTACGGAATCCAAACTGATCTTCCCCGAGGCCGGCTTCTACCAGTTTTTCCATTCGTCTGTAAAGAATTGGCGTTAGTATTTTGCAGCTGTGACTTATTAAACTGATAGTTCGGTAATTTTCACATCTGTCAATACCTGCTTTCTTTGGGATTGGAATTATTATATTCTTCTTGAAGTCTGAGGGTATTTCGCCTGTCTCATACATTTTGCTCACCAGATAGTAGAGTTTTGTCAGGACTGCCTCTCCCCCAATCCATATTCACCTACTATGTTTCCTTCTCTCCCTTTTCCTAATGTCGAATTCCAGTCACCCATGACTATTAAATTTTCGTCTCCCTTCACTACCTGTATAATTTATTTTATCTCATCATACATTTCTTCAATTTCTTCGTCATCTGCAGAGCTAGTTGGCATATAAACTTGTACTACTCCAGTAGGCATGGGCTTCGTGTCTATCTTGGCCCCTATAATACGTTCACTATGCTATTTGTAGTAGCTTACCCCCAGTATTTTTTAATTCATTATTAAACCTACTCCTGCATTACCTCAATTTGATTTTGTATTTATAACCCTGTAGTCACCTGACCAGAAGTCTTGTTCCTCCTGCCACCAAACTTCACTAATTCCCACTATATCTAACTTTAACCTATCCATTTCCCTTTTTAAATTTTCTAACCTACCTGCCCGATTAAGGGATCTGACATTCCACGCTCCGACCCGTAGAACGCCAGTTTTCTTTCTCCTGATAATGACATCCTCTTGAGTAGTCCCCGCCCGGAGATCCGAATGGGGGACTATTTTACCTCCGGAATATTTTACCCAAGCGGACGCCATCATCATTTGACCGTACAGTAAAGCTGCATGCCCTCGGGAAAAATTACGGCTGTGGTTTCCCCTTGCTTTCAGTCGTTCGCAGTACCACAACAGCAAGGCCGTTTTGGTTAGTGTTACATGGCCAGATCAGTCAATCATCCAGACTGTTGCCCCTGCAACTACTGAAAAGGCTGCTGCCCCTCTTCAGGAACCACACGGTTGTCTGGCCTCTCAACAGATACCCCTCCGTTGTGGTTGCACCTACGGTACGGCTATCTGTATCGCTGAGGCACGCAAGCCTCCCCACCAACGGTAAGATCCATGGTTCATGGGGGAGGACGCAGTAGGTAACAGTTACTAATATTGACTGATAACTGCCAGTCATTACACCACGTATTTATTTTCTGCAAATCCTCATTGATTTGTTCACAACTGTCGTGTGATACTACCTTTCTGTAGACTACAGCATTCTCGGCAAATAGTCTAATGCCACCGTCAATACCATCAACCAGATCGTTTATGTAAATCGTAAAAAGCAGCGGACTTTATTCGCTGCCCTGGGGCACACATGAAGTTACGCTTGTTTCTGTTGAAGTCACCCTGTTCAGGACGACATCCTGCGCCCTGTCTGTTAGAAAACTTTCTATCCAACCGCATATGTCATCGGATAGTCTGAAGCGCGCACTTTTTGGAGCAAGCGACAGTGCGGAACTGAGTCGAACGCTTATCGAAAGTCGAGAAATATGGAATCAACCTGGGAGCCGGTATCTAGAGCCTGTTGTACATCATGCACAAAGAGGGCCAGCTGTGTCTCGCATGACCGCTGTTTCCTAAAACCATGCTCCTTTCTACAGATGAGCTTCTCAGTCTAGGAAGGTAATTATGTCTGAACACAAAATGTGTTCCATGATACAACAACAAATAGATTTCATTGAAATTGGTCTGTAGTTATGTGCATCCGATTTTCTACCCTTTTTATAGATTGCTATGTCCTGGGCCTTCTTCCAGTCCTGTGGAACTTTCCGCTATTCCAATGATCTCTGATAGATGATAGATAAGAATGGTGCTATATTTGTAGCATAGTCAACATATAACCTTACGGGGATACCGTCTGGGCCAGATACCTCCCTGGCGTCTAAGGATCATAACTGTTTCACAATCCCAGATACACTAAACACTGTCAGCCATCCTTGCGTTTGTTCGGTAATTGAAAGGGTTAATGGTGCTGCCGTCCTTTTTCCAGGGATCGAATTACATAGCGCATCGTCAGTTCAGAAATATCTGCCTTTTGAGCTCAGGTCCGATAACTTTCTCTCCTACAGCTGCAGTGGCATCTTCAGTCATTGATATTTGTGTTGCCGCCCCAGCTACTTGCAGACTCAAGTCAGTGGGAAGTTCACACACATTTGCATTCCGTGGCCGCTTTCCGGTGTGGTTTCGTCTGCTGACTGGGAGCGTGGTCGCCAGGCGACCGTGAAGATGGCTGCTTCAGAGGGCAAATTGGTTGCAATACAGTCAGCAGACCATCTTCATACAACAGAACTGTGCCCAGAGGATGAACCATACCACCTGTGTTATGAGCCGGCCGGAGTGACCGTGCGCTTCTAGGCGCTGCAGTCTGGAACCGAGCGATCGCTACGGTCGCAGGTTAGAATCCTGCCTCGGACATGGATGTGTGTGATGTCCTTAGGTTAGTTAGGTTTAATTAGTTCTAAGTTCTAGGCGACTGATGACCTCAGAAGTCAAGTCGCATAGTGCTCGTAGCCATTTGAACCTGTGTGATGAAACTAGCTGCTGCAGAGTCCATTCCTCGGTCTAGTAACCATCTCAGACGACGGCCTCTCTCTTGGTGAGAAGATAGATGTTGCTCGGAAATTGGAACCAGATATGCTGCTTTGCACAAATACCATCCAACTACAGAAAAGCTTAGTCCCTTCAATCTGCGAGAGTACAAGACAGGCGAGCGATAAAAGAACGGAACAAAAACTCCTGGAAGGAATATGCGATTGCCAGTAAATGGTCCACTTACCCAGTACAGTTACGGTGCTCAATAAGGTGGATTGCAGACAAGGTCAGCACATCTCCCCTTATGGCCTTTTTGAGAAATGGGTCTCGATGGACACGTCTAAAAACATGGCTTAGCTTTAACTGAATATCTTTTTACCGGCACTGCGTCATTCAGATCATCTCCTGCATTCCAGGTGTTCTGTAGGACTGAGGAAATCAGGAGGCTCCTATTGTAACCAGGTGGTCTACAATCTTCTTTCCTCCATCTGTGAATTGTAGTCAGCTCTGTCTGCGGCCAGACACGCTGCTCCACGAACGGATCACAATTACGCCATGCTCCGTCATCTGTGCCCTGGAGCCAAAGGGAACCTCCTATTTTGTGTCAATCAGGTGTGATTTGATGGACAATATCCCACGCCTTGGAAGGAGGCAGTATTAATTCCATTACGGATAACAAGCAATTATCGTACCGACCCTAACAGCTGCCGAAGTGTAGCTCTTTTTAATTGTGTAGGTAAGCCTCTTGAGCACATGGTGAACGGCTGCCTGGTCTGACTCCTCGAATCACGAGGTCACCTGTGCCGCTTCCAGTGCAATTGCAGGAGCTACCGTTCTGCCCTTGACAACTTAACACTACTGGAGATTCCTTCCTAGGCCGAAACAGTTTTGGACGGTGTGATTTTTTGAACTCGAAAAAAGCTTAAGACATCACTTAGAGGTAAAACATTCATTGCAAACTTCTTGAATGCGGACTATGGATGTCTCCCGATTCTCATACCATCCTTCCTCGAGGACTGGTCTTAAGACACTGCGTTGATGCCTTGTCTGATTGCTAAGGAATACTGCAAGGTAGTGTACTCAGTCGCCCTATTCCAATTGCTATCAACATCACCACTTCCATAGTCAAGAGTTCTGTTAAATGCTCTTAATTTGTGGTTGACGTCACAATGTTCTTCTCTTCCTCTTATCTTAAATCGAGGGGGAATTACAGCTGACCACCAGGAGGCTGGAAACTTTGTCGAATAAAATTAGTTTTAGGGTCTAACCAGAGAAGACTACGCATGTCAATTTTAACTGTGCTCGTCGAAGTTTTAACTAACCAGAGCTCACAATGGGGGACAATATTTTACATTTGAAGGAGACTGTGCACGGTTTGGACCTACTATTTGACTAAACATTAACCCAGCTTCCGCCCTTAATGAGATGCGAACAAAAGGGCTTCAAATGATTTGAAAGTATTCAGTGTCTCAGGAAAAAGGCGTGTGGAGGTCACAGGTTCCACCTCCTGCAGCTTTTAGGGCATTTATCAGATCACAGATTATGGCTAATGTGATCTATGGATGATACCATATTTCCTATCTAAAGATGTTAAACGCTGTCCACCATGAGGGCATACGGAGATTGACTGGAGCCTTCCAGTCTAGCTCAATTCAGAATCTGTATGCAGAGGCTGAGGAACCACCATTTTTATTCGGCGGCGCCTTCTTATGGCTTGACAGGCCCAGAAAATCTCACCTTTGCCTCTGTCATTAGTATGTATTATGGCGGTCCATATCAACTTTCAGCGGCTGTTAAGGCCTCTGCCCCATATGAGCAAGCCAATAGGAATATGTGCTGCTGCCTCAAGGATCTGGATATAACAGATCTCGAAACACACAGCCAAGGATGGATCAAACTGCCGCCTTGGTGTCTCCAGAGGCCGAAGGTGATTTTAAGCTTGATGCAATAAAAACAAAACTTGTACTCCAGGCTACGTTTTTAAAATGGTTTTCTTTTAAGTGTGTACGACAGTTGTATCGTTGTTTACATGGTCGATTTCAGCAACAGAATGTCCTCTGTTGTTCAGCTGTTTTTCCTGATAACGTTTCCAAATGCGTCTTTGGGAACAATATACAAATTATGATGCGGAGTTACATGGCATTATGATGGCACTGGAATGATTGACAGGTATTTCAGTGAAAGGTTTCTCGTCTGTTATGAGAAGCACTTCACAGAACATACTGTAGATCAGTTGATTCAGCTCATCCAGGACTCCTTACAGTAGATCTAACACAGTAAGTACCTGGACAAATCAGGGTTGAGGGAAACGACATAGCTGATAAAGTAATCAAAACACCACGTGCCATCGCCTTCACACCTGTCATCTCATTATCTGACAGGTGAATAATGCGTCAGTGGGAAAACGAATTGTTGGAGATAGCGAAAAAAAAAAAAAATGTCAGTCAGTTCCACCACACAGGCATGGCTGACGACATTCCAACCCCACTGATTGAAGAAAGTGTGTGTCACCAGACGACTCGTAGGACAATAGCCCTGTAACACAATAGCCCAGAAGGATCCACCAATCTGAAGTTTTTGGTGTGCCATTTGCATTTCAGCGTTGAGTACGGCGAGTCAGTAACCTCGACCTATTAACGCTCCGTTATCTATGCCGATCGATATAGCTAATTTCGTTGGCCAGCCGAAACGGGGCAGGACAAGCAGTTCTGAAAGGTGGGGCGCCGGGCCGACCTTCGTTGCCCAAATGGAATCTATGGCTCCGAGAGCAACCTTATAGTGAGCAAAAGCTGAACACTTGATGTTTTCTCAGAACGTGAATTTTTCTACATTGCCAGAAGGTTCAAACACGTCTTGCGTGGCTCGAAGTGACTTCTGACTTCAACTTAAAATGCTCTGCCCTTACCAGTGGACGAGTTTCAACAATGCAAGAGAGTATAACTGCATTTGCGCTGTCTAGTTCTGTTTCTCGTTCACCGCTCACTACCCGCATCCATGTACTAGCGAACAGTTTCTCTTGTTGTACTATTAAAGACTGAATATTTTCCTTGTATCTAATAGTGGATTTATCTGTTACTGTAGAGAACAGTGTCGCACAAACTTAGGATCGCAGTTCTGCGAGGGCTGGCCAAGCCGCCAGAGAAGTAACATAGGCCCGACGCAACGGGTGTCTAAGCTCGTGAGGGACTAGTGGTCGGTATTATATATTTTCTCGTTTTAATTTTGATGTTCTATAGCTATAGCACTATTTAGACAACATTTGGCCGTGAGTAATTATGCGCCCTAATATCATTTCATGATTAGTGTTAATGAAGCTTTAAAAAAATATTAAAAATATATTGTCATATTGAGAGATCTAGCTGTAATTTCTCAGTAGTGTAAAATGTGATAAATTTACTTACAAAATCAGCTTATTTCGCATTTAATGGAAATTCAAACAAATATAATTGCCCTTTTAGTGCCGTCTGCTTTTGGTAATTTAACGGTGACTACGCATATATCTGGTAAGGTTGTCACAGTACTGTTTAAAATACCTTAAGGAAAATTGTATTAAAAGCTATTATTGACATTTTGCTGTTGTCTTACATGCCACAGTTTAAGGACGACTACACATTATCATTTAAGCTGACAAGTTATTGCTGAAGTTACTGATGTGCTACACACATCAAAATAAGTTTTGCATCACCCCAGTTCCCAAAACTTCTGAAGACACGCGTTGACCGTAGACATTGTATCACAGACACAGTACCTTTCACTGTTCAGAGATGTAAATAAACCCGCCCAAAGATGCAAACAACCTCGCCATGAGCATTTCCTATTAGATGGATGGGCTCCGGCAGCCGATCAGTTCGTCATTCCACCAGGAAGGAGGTACACAGTCCTGTTTTCTGAAGTTCAACCATGCCTAGACGGTCAATACCGTGGTTCGATCGCGTGCGCATTGTTACTTTGTGCCAGGAAGAGCTCTCAACAAGGGAGGTGTCCAGGCGTCTCGGAGTGAACCGAAGCGGTGTTGTTTGGACGTGGAGGAGATTGAGTGAGACAGGAACTGTCGATGACATGCCTCGCTCAGGCCGCCCATGGGCTACTACTGCAGTGGATGACCGCTACCTACGGATTATGGCTCGGAGAAACCCTGACAGCAACGCCACCATGTTGAATAATGCTTTTCGTGCGGCCACAGGATGTCGTGTTACGACTCAAACTGTATGCAATAGGCTGCATGATATGAAAGTTCCATAGCGAGGTCCATCTTTCCAACCACGACACCATGCAGCGGGGTAAAGATGGGCCCAAAAACATGCCGAATGCAACCGCTCGTGATAGGCATTACGTTCTCTTCACCGATGAGTGTCGCATATGCCTTCAACCAGACAATCGTCTGAGACGTGTTTGGAGGCAACCCGGTCAGGCTGAACGCCTTACACACACACTGTCCAGCGAGTGCATCAAGGTGTAGGTCCCCTGTTTTGGGGGTGTCATTATGTGGGGCCGACGTACGGCGCTGGTGTTCTTGGAAGGCGCCGTAACGGCTGTACGATACGTGCATGCAATGCTCCGACCGATAGTGCAACCGTATTGACAGCATATTGGCGAGGCATTCGTCTTCACGGACGACAATTGGCGCCCCCATCGTGCACATCTTGTGAATGACTTCCTGCATGCTGGCCACTCGATTGGTGGCCAGCATGTTCACCAGACTTGAACCATATCGAACATGCCTGCGATAGATTGAAAAGGGCTGTTTGTGGACGGCGTGACCCACCAACCACTCTGAGGTACCTACGCCGAATAGGCGTCGACGAGTGGGACAATCTGGACCAACACTGTCTTGATGAACTTGTGGATAGTATGCCACGACGAATATAGGCGTGCATCAGTGCAAGAGGACGTGCTACTGGATATTAGATGTACCGGTGTGTACAGCAATCTGGACCACTACCTTTGAAGGAATCGCTGTATGGTGGTACAACATGCAATGTGTGGTTTACATGAGCAATAAAAAGGGCGGAAATGTTTATGTTGATCTCTGTTCCAATCTTTTGTACAGGTTCCGGAACTCTCGGAACAGAGGTGATGCAGAACTTTTTTTTTTTTTTTGATGTGTGCATTTAACTTGCATTTAAAGAAAATTTTCATTAAAGTTGTTACTGTTTTTGGGCTGTGCTACATTACAGACTGAAATCATTCATTACTTGCGTTCTCTTGAATTTTGTCTTGGGACGAAAACCTTAATTTGTAGGCACAAAGAGTTGTCAGCTCACCCTGATATTCCTGTTAAATAAGATAATTCCTAGCACCTACCACTTTGCAGACTACACCTCACTCTCTATATCAAGCATATTTTGACTAGCTGTCTTATAGACTTACATCAGGGCGGTGTGGATGGAGATTTGTCCGTTACATCAGGGCAGTGTGGATGGAGATTTGTCCGGTATCCTCGTCGACACTGACACTAGTGTTAAAAGGATTGTTAAATTTTGTGAGCTGTCTGGCACTATCCCTTAAGTGCTGAGGAGGGGAGGTGGGCATAAGAGCATTGTAAACCAATCCGACTGTGGGAACAGCAGCCGCAGCCGCCGCCGCCGCCGCCTCCTCCTCCTCCTCCTCCTCCTCCTCCTAACACAAACACACACACACACACACACACACACACACACACACACACACACCTGAAGGTATCAGGAGTAAATCACAGGGAGCGAAAGTTTAAAGTAAACTTGCGCAGAAACTAGACGGCAGTTACAAGTTGAAAGGCATGAAAGGGAAGCAGTGCTTAAGAAGAAATCATACAACGTTGTAGCCTATCCTCGATGTTATTCTGTCTGTACAGTGAGCAAACAGTGAAGGGAACTGAAGAAAAATTTGGAGAAGGAATCAAAATTCAGTGAGAAGAAATAAAAACTTCGAAGTTTGTCAATGACACTGTAATTCTGGCAGACTGCAAAGGACTTGGACTACAGGCTTATTTTGCTCTTTGGGGGGTAAAGTAACTGATGAAGGTGAAAGAATATAAAAGGGTGACTTACAAGCACTAGAAAAACGTTTGTGAAGAAGAGCAATTTAACATCGAACACAAATACAAGGTCATGTTCCACCTGATGTTAGGAAGCTTCTACTGAAGATATTTGTCTGGAACAGAAGAAAATGTAAGCTTTTGAAAAGTGGTGCTGCAGAAGATTGGGTGAACAGATCGAGTGGCAAATGAAGCGGTATTGAAGATATACGGAGAGGAAAAAATGTGGCACTATGTGACTCAAACAAGGGAGTGGCTGACAGGACACGGTCTAAGCCATCAGCCACCAATTTAGTAATGTAGCATAGCTTGGTTGATAAAAATTGTAAAAGGAGACAAAAATGAATACGTTAAACAGGTTCAAATGGGTGTAGTTTGCAGTAGTTACTCGGAGAAGACGCTTGAAGAGGATTGAGTAGCATGGGGAGCTGAGTCAGATCCGTATTTAGATTGAAACCCACCACCACCACCACCACCACCACCACCACCCTATAACTGGTTTTCTTCTAAAATAATCGTATTCCCTCTTGTAGATGAGATAATATAGATAACCAAAACAGAAAAATGAAGTGGAAGCTCACATTAAAAGCTATTAAGCACCAATTAAACCATTGCATCTCGGCAGCGATTATACATGATTCGGACTGGTATTAGCGCTGTTCTATAGTCTGAGTCAAAAAGTGGTATACAGTGTCTAAAATATGTTAAAAATTAAAAATTAAGTGAGATTCTATTAGGACATCACTGCCACATGGAACTGTATACAGATTACACAAATTCCGACTTCGGACAGTTATGTGGTACCTGTCATTCGCTTCATCAGCTTATGCCTTTAAACAGCGCAAGGACCCGTCGGCATTGTGGAAGTTTTCAGGCAAGTGGAGTGCTATCTCAGCTCTAGTATTCAAGGCCGACTACTTACCCCTGACGTCAGCTGGGAATGTCCGCGTCGGTCACATGCACGCCTGCGGCTAGACGTCTATATCCAGCAGTAAGTATTCGCTTTTCTGGGAACATGCTGTCCGCTGTGGACTTACGCTCAGATCAATGAAGTATGTTAATCGCTCTCCTTTTACCTCCTAGTGTTTCATTAACGACAGGCGAATGTGGTGCAGTGAGCAAGGCGTCCAACTCATCGAAAGAGGCGGGGTTCAAACCCATGACCGGATAACCTGATTAAAGTCCTTCGGGGTTTTTCGTATACTACCGAATTTTCTCCTTTATATCTTAGAACCACTGCAATCACTCTGTATCTCCGCGATCACTCTGTATCTAAGGGCTCGTTATCGGCAGAATAATAAACATTGCGTCTCCTCCTTATTAAGGCTTTTGTCTTGGAGAAGTCGGGCACATTTCATCAGGATACCTAAAAAAAATCGCTGGCCGTTGTGGCCGAGCGGTTCTAGAAGCTTCAGTCCGGAACCGCGCGACTGCTACGGTCGCAGGTTCGAATCCTGCCTCGTGCATGGATGTGTGTGATGTCCTTAGGTTAGTTAGGTTTAATTAGTTCTAAGTCCAAGGCGACTGATGACCTCAGAAGTTAAGTCCCATAGTGCTCAGAGCCATTTGAACCATCAAATGTCTTAATTAGATAAAATGCCCCAAAATAATAGTGCTCTGCTACACGAAGACTATATCGATGACAAATGAAAAACGCTGGTTTGCTTTTGTTCTACAGTATTACTTCTATTGTGTTAACCGGTTTTCGTCGTAAAAGGCCGTCTTCAGACATTTACTTACTATGGTCGCAAAAGAAATCAGTGTTTGTAAACGACACTGGAAAAGAAGTTACACGTCTAGATTAAAGCAGAAACGTAAATAACGTTTCTGACAGTGTTTCGGTAATGCAATGTAAAAGTAAAAAAGTTGAACCACAGATAAATGTAAACAGAGCAAACAAGAAAACAATAACACTACACACACAATTGTCTACGTAACGGGTCTGCCTTAAATAAATGAAAAAAGTGAAATAAAAATAGTACTTGATGAGACAAGTTAAAGAGGTATTAAACACAAGTAATAAAAACACTAGTTAAATTAAGACTTAATAGTTGTAACTAGAGTCAATATGGATTACATAGACAATTTCGAAAGAACTCAATGAATACAGGAAAATGGGAATATGTAGAAACACAATGTGGGTAGCAATGAAAAACGGAGAGCGTTACGTGAAGTTCAGGGGAAGTACTAAACCGTGTATGGTCATTTAAGATTAGATCTGGATCGTGAACTAGATGTTTCTTAATTTCCATGGCTTCCCGCGAGTTAAATTTTTGGAGTTCGTTTGCTAAGTGAAGGACATGGGACTCTGGATTGTAGTTGTAGCATTCACTCAGCAAACGCTCAGAAAATACAGAGTAAGAATTCTGCAACCTCCAGCTGCGTTCATGTTCAGCCATCCTTGTTGCTATGTCTCTACCATGCTAACAAACGTGAAACTTGCCAGAGTCAGAACAGGTAATTCTGCATAACCCACTGTTGTGACATAGGAGAGCCTATACTTTCAGGAATTCAGTATTGTCGCTACAGTCTGTGATACCTCTCCTACATACGGTAATGTACACTAATTCTTGCAGACAGTGGAAGGTGTACCAGATTGAGCATGGAGGAGGGGTACAATTTTCAGTTTTTGTTTAGTATGCAAGATGCGTTAAATCAAGACTAGATTTTAGCCATTTGTTGAGGCAATAAATGTTATTATATCTAACTCTGCTTTAAAATCATGTGTGGGCAAGGGGACTGATAACACAGTACACCATTGAGTGGAAAGCTGAATGTTTGTGAGCTGTGGGTAGTTGTTGGCAAGAAGGTATTACTGTGCCTGTAATTAGTTTTTCTACAAATTTTGAAACAGTATGCCTGTGTACTGATCTAAGAAGTTTATGGATGTGTTGCCAATCTCCAGTGTGAACAGAATATTTTTATGTTGACTGTTTAGGTTATGCAAAAATGTGATTTATGTTGTTAGTCCACATACACAACACATCATCTACGTATCTAAACTAAGATTAAATATTTACACTCAAAAGTTCTTTATTTTTCAGAAAATAGTGTTCAAAGTGGTCTATTAAAATTTCAGCCAACATTGGATTAAGAGGGTAACTCATAGCTGAGCCATCTAATTGTTTATACAGAGTACCTTGGATCTGGAAGTAGGTTTGTGATAAGCGTGTCTGAGTGTCCTGTATCAAGCCATTCAGTTCCACAGAATTTACATTAGACCTGTACATCATCTGTCAGAATATCAATGCATTCCACTATTGGTGTGTTGGAAAACAAACTGCGGACATCAAAGGATAATACTTTATCACTGTGTGAGACAGATATACCTGTCACGTTATTTAAAAGGACCACAGAATTTGGAATATCTTGCTTTGGTTTGAATTTAGTCTTGATCTTAATTAACGTGTCCAGTTTACTAGATAGATTGCAAGATGGAACATTGAATGATGATAGAACTGGACCAATAGGAACACCTTGTGTATGTAGTTTGGGAAGCCCATACATCCTAGGAGGCACTGTACTCATTTACTTTAGTTTTGCTTCAAAATCATAGAATGATTTTGCGTGAATTGATTGCAAATTCATCATCATCTTTGAATTATTTATTAGAGTCTTCAGGAAGAACTTGAAAGCATGTGGTGCTCAGGAAATCATATTTATGCACATAATCACTTGTTTCCAAACATTGTAAGTTCTTTGGAGACAATAGTCAATAAATGACTGAAGATCGTCTTGTAAGACGAAAACCGGTTAACGCAATGGATGTAATACTGTAGAACAAAAGCATTTATTACAATGTTGTTCTACCAAGAACCGAAGGAAGATTCAATTAATACATCGATGATTTTAATCCTTACTCATTTTGAAATCCTGTAAAAATTATCTGGAGGCACTTACGTGTAAAAATATTTTTTCTTTCTCTTTTCGCAGTTTAGATTTCAGTGAGAGCCACACCTTAGACGCCATACGATTCTGAACTTTTGGGATACCGAAAGTTCTTGCCAAGTTAGCACTATATGCTAAACCGGGACTCGAACCACTGAAACTTCACTGGCAGTGCTCTTAACCGATTGAGCTATTCAGGTACGACTCACCGACTCGCGACCCACCCTCACAGCTTCACTTTTGCTGCACCCCTTTTCCCACTTTCCAAACGTCACAGTTCTCCTGTGCAGCTTGCTGGACTAGCACTTTTGGGAGAAACTGTACTGCGAATGAGTGGATTAAACACAGCCTATGGCACTGTTTCCAGAATCAGTCTTCCACTATGTGTCTGCTGTATGGAGAACGAACGGCTTTGAAACTTCCTGTCACAAAGTTTTCGTACGGTACTATGTTTCAAAGCCGTACAAATTCAGCTACAGAGAGAAACATTCATTCAGGTAATGCGTAAACATCTATAAGTTTGACAGTAGGATGATGATTTAGAGCTACAAAGCATTTCGACTCTCTCCAAATTAAATCCAACCAGTAAGGATCAAATAATTTATAATCCTATTTGGTTCCTGAGAAACATCTATTAGTTTCCTTTTCCGCAGTTGCAGTTACACAGGTAATATAGGAGATACATAATCTTTTCGACTAAAAAAACCTTACTTACACCGTACTCGTTTCGTTCTACTTCGAAGCATCTTCCGTGGCCACTGTAACTCTGGCGATTCCTTATACAGCTCTAAGCCAGAATTATGAACAGTTCCGATGTTTTAAATTACTAGTAATAAACAATACTAAATTACAGTTCTTACTTTTTCTTTTGTTTTCCTGCTGTTCTAAACGTAGGTGTTAGACATCTGTACACTGCACTTCACTGACACTGAATACTCGGAGTAATTAAAATTCCAGTTTCGGAATGTGGCTGAAAGAGAACCACTGCTGAGAATGACGTCAAATGTGAACAGCATATTTCTTTCATTTAAATTATAATTTTCAATATTCATCTGTAGCATCACATCTCAAATCCTTAGATTCTCTTCTGTTCCGGTTTTCACACAGTCCCTGTTTCACTGCCACACAATGCTGTACTCCAGATACACATTCTCAGAAATTTCTTCCTCAAATTGGGGCGTATGTTTCTACTGCCTAGGTAGCAGAATTACTTCACTTCGTCTACTTCGTGTCCATCAATCCTGATAAGTCTCTCGCTGTTGACGTTCCTGCTACTTCTCATTACTTTGGTCGTTCTTCGGTTTACTATTAATCCATATTCTATACTCATTAGATTATTTATTCCATTCAGCAGATCATGTTATTCTCCTACACTTTTACTCGGGACAGCAACGTCATAAGCGAATCGTATCACTGATAGCCTTTCACCTTGAATCTTAATTCCTCTCCTGAAACTTTATTTCCATCATTGCTTCTTTAACGTACAGATTTAGCAGTAGGGATGAAAGACTACATCCCTGTATTACACCCTTTTTAATACGAGCACTTCGTCCTTGGTCATCCACTCTTACTATTCTCTCTTGGCTCTTGTACATATTACGCTTCTCTCTCTGTAGCTCACTCCTATTTTTTTCAGAATTTCGAATATCTTGCACCATTTTACACTGTCAAACGCTTTTTCCAGGTCGACTAATCCTATGAACGCGTCTTGATTTTTCTTTAGTCTTGCTTCCATTATTAACCGCAACGTCAGAATTGGCTCTCTGGTGCCTTTACGTTTCCTAAAGCCAAACTGATCGTCATCTAACATATCCTCAGTTTTACTTTCCAGCCATCTGTATAGTATTCTTGTCAGCACCTAGGACGCATGAAATGTTAAGCTGATTGTGCGATAGTTCTCGCACTTGTCAGCTGTTGCAGTCCTCGGAATTGTGTGGATGATGTTTTTCAGAAAGTCAGGTGGTATGTCTCCAGACTCGTACTTCCTACACACCAACTTTAATAGTCGTTTCGTCGCCACTTCCCCAATGATCTAAAAAATTCTGATGAAATGTTATCTATCCCTTCGCCGCTAATTGCTCTTAAGACTTCCACAGTTCTTTTAAATTCTGATTATAATACTGGATCACCTATCTCTGTTTTTTCTTCTATCACATCAGACAAATCTTCCCCCCTTACAGGGGTTTGCAGTGTATGCTTTCCACCTATCCGCTCTCTCCTCTGAAATTAACAATGGAATTCCACTTGCACTCTTAATGTTACCAGACTTGTTTTGTCACCGAAGGTTGTTTCGGCTTTGCTGTATGCTGAGTCTGTCTTCCTACAATCATTTCTCTTTCGATTTCTTTGCATTTTTCATGCAACCATTTTTTCCTAGCTTCCCTGCACTTCCTATTTATTTCATTCTTCAGCGATGTGTATTTCTGAGTTTCCCGTAACACTTTTTTTTTACTTCCTCCTTTCCTCGATCATGTGAAGTATTTCTTCTTTTACCCATGGTTTCCTCGTAGTTAACTTCCCTGTACCTCTGTTTTTCTTTCCAACTTTTGTGACAGCCCTTTGGAGATAAATAACATTATATTAAGAAAAGCGTATTAATACGGCTGTGATTGGTTTCATTAACCATTGATATTAGCGTCAATCTGCTGTGGTGCTCGAAGTTAAATAACACTGACGTATTCTTCAGGACAAGCTTTTCCCGACGAGAGTAAGACCACTGTGAAAAATAATCACAGCTATCGGACGGTTATTTTCCTGAATCAGCATTCAAAATCGCAGAATCTATCGCATTTCTTTTCTCGATTGCATGTTCAGACGACGCTGAAAGAGTAAGAGGTGACCTTCACCTGCCACCAGTGCAGCTTGCGTAAATACCTAATTATTAACGTTGCCCTGCCGCGTCGTGTTGCAAAAAAAAAAGGCTATAAATGTGTTTGCCGATGCCTGAAAACAAATTTTCCGTCGACTCACATGTTAAGACCTCTCATAAAAAGGGAGACAGCGTTTAATAACCAGAATTTTCCAACGCTGTTAGGATATGGAGACTAGAATTAGTGACGTCAGTTCGATAAGACGTCACGTTTAACGAAATACAAAAAAAGCAGCGACGAATCTAAATAAATCTTGGACAAGTCAGGCGAATGGGTATTAAACAGTTGACAGTAGTTGATAATATTGGAATGCAGTCGTTTACAATTGAAAGAAAACACGTGGGTAATTTGTTGCACAGAGCTGTCAGAAAGTTCCTTTTGGTGGAAAACCAGAGCGTCGTAAATATTCGTAGGCTCTTGCGGAATATGTTCGGGGACATGACAATTAACAAAAGCACGGTGAGGTGAGTCGTCTATCATCGCAATAAGGTCGTGCAAACCTGTTCTACCTCCAGCGTACCGTCGGCTGCACACAGCAGTGACTCCTGGAATGTTGGAACGTGCGGACACTTCGATTCGAATAACTGGTCATGGTCGGGGTTAAGTCGTGCAGGATTTTTTATACGGCGAATTGATGTTCTTTGAGAACGACTCTGATTCGAGATGATCGATGGCTCACAAAGGCCAGGCTGCCCAACTAGATGTCTGTTAATAGTGCTGACACACTCGTTCACTAGTTGTGGTTCTCTAAAGGGTGTATACTGTGTGTTCCTCACTGCCTAATAGAAGACCCTAAAGAGCAACGACGAGCCATCTGTGCGGAATTGTCTACGTGTTGCAACGGTGATAGTGAGAATTTATTATTGAACATAGTCACAAGCGATGAAACATTGGTTCATAGCGCCGGACCGGAAACAAAATGCCGATCTATGGAGCGGCGCCACACATCTCCTCCGAAGAAAGGGGTCAAAGCCGCACGCTCAGCCGGTAAAGTCATGGCGACAATCTTCTGGGACTCTGTTTGATTTCCTCCCTCATGGTGCAACGATCAACTGTGAAGTCTGTTGTCTGTACTCAGAAAATTGAAGACATGATTTCCCCGTGTTCGTCGCCACAATAACACAAACGATCATCATCTCCTCCTCCTCCATGATAACCAAGGCAAAAGTAAGAATGAGCAGCCGAGAAGAGCTCACAAAACTTAATTGGAATGTACTTCCTCTACACCTTGCAGACCGAATTTAACCCTTTCAGTCTTCGGTTACAAATGCAGCAAGAGGTCGACAAGTGGAGTGATACCACGCGGACCTACAGGCCTACCAATTAAGGTCCCCTAAGGCCGTCACACTGAACGGACATTATGTTGAAAAATAGGTTTTTGCAGTCAAAAGAAAAGGGAATAATATGGTGTACTGGAATCATGAATAAAAGAAAGATGCTTTCAGAAAAGTGTTGAATTCCTTATTGAACGACCTATCGTAACTTCGTGCACGTGGACACTATCGGCGGATATGTAAATATTGGAGTTGCAACTGTTGTTGGCACGTAGAACGGCCACTACAGTGAATTAATGGTGTTAGTGTTGTTACTAGGCATGGTAGTGTATAAGGGACGTGAGCAGCCTAAAATATTACGTGATGTCCGTGAAGGACACGAAGATACCGCGTGCTCGTGATAGACAGCGTTATCAGCACTTGACAGTTCGAAAACGTCCTCACTGTGGTTCTCCTTTCCGGTGGCTGGTAGCATAGTGCAATATCCTGATTTGTGGGACATTCGGAAGTGACAGTGGCCCCTGCTCCGGAACTCGAAGGCAGTCATATTCGTCGTAAATGTTCCGGTTGACCACGTCTGACCTCCGCAAGGGAGGACTACCTTACTGTGCACCAATCACATTGAACCCCTTTCACATCTGCGACTGCCATCCGATCCGACAAGAAGTAATTGACTTCTTGCAACAATGTCACACTGCATCATTGCTCGGTAACCAGCAGCAGCCGGACTAGAGAATTACCTACCCATGCGAAGGCTGCCGTTCACACACACAAATGGTTGGATTAGGCTGGTGCTGTAAACTGGAAGCGTAGGCTGCTGATGAATGATGCCGCACTGTGGCAGCGACCTCGGGAGAGGTCCCACTCATCCGGTGTTTCGAAAACGCACATTGTGGGGAGCCATCAGGTATGTATTCAGGCGACGTTAGTAGTGACTGAGGAAAGTCTGGTCGCACAACGGTACGTCATGTCGCAAAGTTCCAAGTAACTGTAAAAATGCGGAGACGACTCCGTATATAAGTGCAAAAGAACGGAGGCGAAAAATTACAGATTAGTATCATCCATAATAACGGTTCGCGGCCGTTTCTTTGTACATGTTGTCAGTGCGATTATAATAATTTGTCTCAAGACTGAGCAGCTTATGTCCACAAATCCGCATGCTATTAGAAAGCATCGTTCGTGAGAAACTGAGCTTGCCATTTTTCTCACATGATATACTGCTAACTATGGATGAAGGGCAACATGCAGATTCCATATTTCTAGATTTTCAGGGAGCGTTTGACAGGATGGCCCATTACAGGCTGTTAACGTATGTGGGAGCGTATGGAATTAGTTCACAGGTATATGAGTGGCTCGAAGACTTTTTAAGTAATAGAACTCAGTATGCTGTCCTCGACGGCGAATGTTCATCAGACAAGGACATCGTCGGCAGTGCCCCAGGGAAGTGCTATAGGACCACCGTTGTTATTTATATACATAAATTATTTGACCGACGGGATGGGCAGCGATCTGCGGTTCTTCGCTGATGATGCCGTTGTACGGTAAGGTGTCGAAACTGAGTGACTGTGGGAAGATACAAGATGTCTTACACACAATTTCTAGCTCGAGGATGTCAAATCAAACACCTTTCAGCCGTCTAATTTCCAGTCTTATTTGGATACCAGTTTCGGCGATTTTCTACGCCACCTTCAGGCCCCTGATCGACGTGGAGGAAGATTCCACCACTGTTCCGGTCAAAACAGGGCCAGCAATACTGGTATCGGTAGATTTCTGCTCGCTATAGCGATCACTCCACTTAGAGTTGAAGTGATGGGTATTGTTGTTGTGGTCTTCAGTCCTCAGACTGGTTTGATGCAGCTCTCCATGCTACTCTATCCTGTGCAAGCTTCTTTATCTCCCAGTACCTCCTGCAACCTACATCCTTCTGAATCTGCTTAGTGTACTCATCTCTTGGTCTCCCTCTACGATTTTTACCCTCCACGCTGCCCTCCAATACTAAATTGGTGATCCCTTGATGCCTCAGAACATGTCCTACCAACCGATCCCTTATTCTGGTCAAGTTGTGCCACAAACTTCTCTTCTCCCCAATCCTATTCAATACTTCCTCATTAGTTATGAGATCTACCCATCTAATCTTAAGCATTCTTCTGTAGCACCACATTTCAAAAGCTTCTATTCTCTTCTTGTCCAAACTATTTATCGTTCATGTTTCACTTCCATACATGGCTACACTCCATACAAATACTTTCAGAAATGACTTCCTGACACTTAAATCTATACTCGATGTTAACAAATTTCTCTTCTTCAGAAACGCTTTCCTTGCCATTGCCAGTCTACATTTTATATCCTCTCTACTTCGACCATCATCAGTTAGTTTGCTCCCCAAATAGCAAAACTCCTTTACTGCTTTAAGTGTCTCATTTCCTAATCTAATTCCCTCAGCCTCACCCACTTAATTCGAATACATTCCATTATCCTCGTTTTGCTTTTGTTGATGTTCATCTTATATCCTCCTTTCAAGACACTGTCCATTCCGTTCAACTACTCTTCCAAGTCCTTTGCTGTCTCTGACAGAATTACAATGTCATCGGTGAACCTCATAGTTTTTATTTCTTCTCCATGGATTTTAATACCTACTCCGAATTTTTGTTTCCTTCACTGCTTGCTCAATATACAGATTGTATAACATCGGGGACAGACTACAACCCTGTCTCACTCCCTTCCCAACCACTGCTTCCCTTTCATGTACCTCGACTCTTATAACTTCCACCTGCTTTCTGTACAAATTGTAAATAGCCTTTCGTTCCCTGTATTTTACCCCTGCCACCTTCGGAATCCAGTCAACATTGTCAAAAGCTTTCTCTAAGTCTACAAATGCTAGAAACGTAGGTTTGCCTTTCCTTAATCTAGCTTCTAAGATAAGTCGTAGGGTCAGTATTGAATCACGTGTTCCAGTATTTCTACGGAATCCAAACTGATCTTCCCCGAGGTCGGCTTCTACTACTTTTTCCGTTCGTCTGTAAAAAATTCTCGTTAGTATTTTGCAGCCGTGACTTATTAAACTGATAGTTTAATTTTCGCATCTGTCAACACCTGCTTTCTTTGGGATTGGAATTATTATATTCTTCTTGAAGTCTGAGGGTATTTCGCCCGTCTCATACATCTTGCTCACGAGATGGTAGAGTTTTGTCAGGACTGGCTCTCCCAAGGCCGTCAGTAGTTCTAATGGAATGTTGTCTACTCCGGGGGCCTTGTTTCGACTTAGGTCTTTCAGTGCTCTGTCAAACTTTTCACGCGGTATCATATCTCCCATTTCATCTTCATCCTCTTCCATTTCCATAATGTTGTCCTCAAGTACATCGCCCTTGTATAGACCCTCTATATACTCCTTCCACCTTTCTGCTTTCCCTTCTTTGCTTAGAACTGGGTTTCCATCTAAGCTCTTTATGTTCATACAAGTGGTTCTCTTATCTCCAAAGGTATCTTTAATTTTCCTGTAGGCAGTATCTATCTTACCCCTAGTGAGATAAGCCTCTAGTGATGGGTATAGCAAGCAGAAATCTACTAATACCAGTATTGCTGGCCCCTGTTTTAATCAGAACCGAGTTGGAATCTTTCTACACGTCGGACAGGGGCCTGAAGGTGGCGTAGTAAACCGCCGAAACTGGTAGCCAAATAAAATGATTGAAAACTAGACGGCTGAAAGGTGTTTGATTTGACATCCTGTATCGAACAACCGAGTCCCGCAACCATCTCTGAAAAGATGGACATACAGAGAAATTCCTAGTTGGTGTGATGAATGAGTACTAGATGTAAATGTAGAGAAATGTAAATTAATGCGGATGAGTAGGAAAAATAAACCGATAATGTTCGAATACAGCAGACGTAGTGTTCTGCTTGACACAGTCAGGTCGTTTAAATACCTGGGCATAACGTAGCAGAACGATATGAAATTGATCGAGCATGTGAGGAATGTGATAAGGGAAGACAAATGGTCGACTTGGTTTTCAGTGGGGAATTGCAGAAAATTGTGGTTCATCTGTAAAGGAGACGGCATGTAGGACGCTAGTGTGACCACTTCTTGAGTACTGCTGGAGTGTTCGGGATCCGTACCAGGTCGTATTGAAGGAAGATATCGAAGCAGTTCAGAGGCGGGCTGCTAAATTTGTTACTGGTAGGTTCGAACAACACGTAAGTGTTACGGAGGTGCTTCAGGAGCTCAAATGGGAATCACTGTAGGGAAGGCGACGTTCTTTCGACACACACTATTGAAAAAATTTAGAGAACCGGCATTTGAAGTAGACTGCAGAACGAGTCTACTGCCACGTATATTGCGCCTAAGGACTACCAAGATAAGATAGAAGAAATTAGGGCTCATACGGAGGCATATAGTTAGTTTTTCGCTCGCTCTGTTTGCAAGTGGAACAGGAAACGAAATAACTAGTAGTGATACGAGGTACCCTCCGCCCCGCTTCGTTACCGTGGATTATGAATACATGTGTAGACGTAATGTGCTGGGCACTCGTGTTAGCGTCGTGGAACCGTTTTTCAACAAAACAAAGCTCTTCCAGGCACAAGTGTCTGCGTCATGTTGTTCTCCTGTGGCATGCAAGATCCCTATACCCGCCCAAGTCGGACGTAAACTTCGTCTCAATGTTAGTATCCACGATATGGAGGGCTAGTAATAAGTTGTGGGCAAACTTAAAGTAGTAGAAAATGCAACGGCTTTGACACTACTGCCCAGGTCAGAAAGCGTACAACGTCATACTAATCAGAGGCCTCTTACTAGCAATTTCTCTGTTAATTTGACTCGATTTTTAATCACTGAAACCCTATTACATGCCCTCGCAGCCCATGAAGTTTAGTTACTCCCTCTTCCCCCTATGAGTGCTTAACTTTGTCAGGGTGTGCATGTTGTCTTTCTTGTGATGTCCAATGACAGTATGTTGAGCACATGTGACATTCTCACGTTGATTGTATAAAGTTATGAGAGATCACGCAGCGTCTTCGTATTTTCTCTACGTCGTTAACCCATCTTTTTAAGGATAAGACCGTAATATTCACGAATTGGCCAAACGAGAGTTGTGCAAGAGACCTCTTCCATAACTTAACTTAAAATTCTTTTATAAATAGCAGTCTGGCATTTGCTTCACTCCGGCTAGGTTAGAGTGGTCATTCAATTTCAAATAGTTCAGAACAGAAACATCAGAAAACTCGAAGATTGTGACTGACTTTAGTTACGTAGAGCTGATAACATAAGCAAACGATACGTACAGGTAAAAAAAAAGCACGCTACATGGCACGTTCCGTCAGTGAATGAGGTGTGAACGTGTTGCTGGACAACACCCGACATGTTGGGTACTTATATCAGGAAATAGTTCAGGACTGTTCTGACAGCAAATCGATGAGCAAGTTGTAACATAATAGCAGGGTCAGCAAGTAGATTCACATCGTGAATGAGATTAATGCTGATTTAGCATTGGGGAAGGGGGGGGGGGGGGGGGAGGAAGAGGAGGAGGAAGAGAGACCGCCTGCTTTTACTACAAATATTAGCAATTTAGTGCACATGAAAATCATGTCCCACGGTGAAGGTATTAGAACTATTCTTGGTCCACAGCCAAAATAATCATTACGTTCCTGCATAGCTCAAGACGTCACGTAAGACGCGTGCCGTGGCGCACCGTGCGTCCGTCTAAATTCGCGGTCGGCAGGAGAAATCATAGAGTTCCAGTTGCGAACGTTGGGAGGGAGTTTCCATTCCCGGCTTTTGGGTTACAACAAAGGAGAACCTCCAGAAAACATTAATCGGAATGAGGATACGCCGTATTTTTATGTCAAACAGTAATCCCATGCAAAACATTTCTGAGAGCGCTTTTCGGGTCGGCACTAGACGTTTTTCGTGAAAACCTCAGGATAAAATAATGAGTGTTTCTTATTAAATTTTAAATTGTCAATCTTTTATGCAATGCGTTCACACAGTGCTGTAACAGTTATAGAATAGATAAATCGTTTGTCTGGACTGCCGCTGGCACTTGTATGCTCAGTGGGAAGGTAAAGTCAAAAGCCGGAAGACTTGAAAGAAAAGATATATGTTCTTAATATATTAAACATGCAATTGTTACTAACGTTGGTCATTTTTTATCCTCACAGCAAAACTAAATGACAAATATTATACTTCAAATTAGAATTTTTTTAAGTTTTTACGTTATACGTTGGTAAAAGTCAAGAAGGCTGGGGCGGGAATTTACGGTTGTACTTGGCTGACGATAAGTTTGTTTCGATCATCAGTCCAGAAGTTCATCGAAAAAAAGACCTCCTCCTACGTGTGTAGCTCACAGGAATAGGAAACAAAAGTTAAGTTTGGTGCTGCAGTTTTACTAAAGATATGAACCCATTTTTGGTCTGTTGGTAAATCTGAAGTTTCAATGACACTTCTTAATTCCACGATTTCGTTGTACAATTCGTCATGGTTTAATTTTATGCAATGATCACTTACAATATCTACACTGAGGTGGCAAAAGTCATGGGATACCTCCTAATATCGTGTAGGACCTCTTCCTGCCCGGCGTAGTGCAGCAACTCGAGGTGGCACGGACTCAGTCTCCTTCAGAAATATCGAACCATGCTGCCTCTACAGCCGTACATAATTGCGGAAGTGTTGTCGGTGCAGGATTTTGTGCACGAAATGAACTCTCGATTTCGTTCCATAAATACCGGACGATCTGGGTGGCCAAATCATTCGGTCGAATTGTCCAGAATCTTAAACAATTGTGGCTCAGTCCCATGGCACATTGTCATCTATAAAAATTCTGTTGTCCTTAGGGAACATGAAGTCCATGAATGGCTGCAAATTGTCTCAAAGTAGACGAATATAACAATTTTCGGCAAATCATCGGTTCCTCTGGACCAGAGGACTCAATCCATTGCATACAAATGCAGCCCACATCATTATGTACTCATAACCAGCTTGCACAGTGCCTTGTCAACAACTTGAGTCCGTTGCTTCGTGGAGTCCGCGCCACACTCGAACCCTACCATAAGCTCTTACCTATTGAAATTGGGACTCAACAGACCAAGCCACGGTATTTTTCGTCTGGGGTGCAACCGATAGTCACGAGCCCAGGACAGGCGCTACAGGCGATGCCTTTCTGTTACCAAAGGCGCTTTCATCGGTCGTCTGCTTCAATAGCACATTAACTCCAAATTTCGTTACATTGTCCTAAAGGATACGTTCGTCGTACGTACCACATTGATTTATACTCACTTCATGCAGTGTTGCTTGTCTGTTAGCACTGACAACTAAGCAAACGCCGCTGCTCTCGGTCGTTATGTGAAGGCCATTGGTCACTGTGTTGCCCTGGTGAAAGGTAATGCCTGAAATCTGTAATTGTCGGCACTCTCTTGACATTGTGATTCTCGGGATATAGAATTCCTTAAAGATTCTCGAAATGGAATTTCCCATGCGTCTAGCCCCAACTATCATTCCGCGTTCAAAGTACTAATGCCCATCGTGCGGCCATAACCACGCCGGAAACCTGTTCACGAGAATCACCTGATTACAAACGACAGCAACGCAAAAGCATTGCCGGTTTAGACCTTGTGTATGCGATGCTACCGCCATCTGTATATTGCTGTCCCATGATTTTTGTCACCTCAGTGTTTGTCTATCAAAGGTCATCTCATCTTCAATGCTGAAGGCAATGAATCTCTTAAAAGTTTGAATTAAATCACACATTTAGTTCAGGCTTCTCCCGTAAACATTAGCAGTATTTTTCCTAAATTTGTCCTGGTCTTCTTCACATTCCGACTCAAATTAAAACAAAAAAATCTTTTGCTATAGATTAAATGTTTTTGTTCAAGAATCCGAAATGTCATAAAGATCGGTAGGTTACGTTTTCGTTTAAGTTGTGAAATTGTCACAAAACCCATATAGTTAAGTAATTCCTATGACTCTGCGGACCAAATTTCAATGCAACCAATCTCAATTTCCAACTCGATACCACCACCACCACTACTGCTACTACTACCACTACTGCTACTACTACTACTACTACTACTACTACTACTACTACTACTATCACTAGCTCGCTGCAGCCAGCATTGTCCGTACGAAACGACATTGCCCCAGCCGCCAGAAGACGATTGCGCGAATGCAATCTTGGGGATCACTTGCTAACGCCTGCTACGTCAAGGAGTAAGGAATTGACATTTCACTCTTACAACTGACACTATAAATATTTGATTTATAGAGCCCCTTGGATGGCAAATGTTAAACAGAAGTAAGATGGAACGTGCCGCAAAGAGGCACAATAGAATCACTGCACATAAACAACTGATCACACATTTTTAGAAGTTTGTTAGCTGTCAATGCTATTTACAAGAAAGTATATTTGTCGGACGGTCGTAAGGAAATTCAGAAAGACTTTCCAAGATTCCCACTTAGTGTAATGAATGGAAACTCACTTTATCACATCCAACGTCGTTTCATGTTATTCGATGACGCAGCGAAAGAGGCTCCTCCGCCAATTACTGCACTCAAACGACCATCCCTCTTGGATGCCATCCCAGGTATGTCCTTTCGGCTCTCAGAATTCATCAAATTCTTCTAGCTGAGACTCTGTCTCGCTCTTGGTCTTTCGTCCCTGGGTTTCAAATAACACATTAGTCCTGGCAGTTTGTTAACATTCATGCGTGGCATTTTTACATACCATCTAAGCCGCACCGAGTTTTCTCTTTTAGTCTACAGCTTGAGCCTGTTTTCGGATTTCCTCATTCCGGATTCCTCCCCCTACGTGTCTTTCCGAACCTGTTACGAACAGACCTTCCCAGAAGCGTGAATTCTGATTTCCTTACTTAACATGGTTCATGGTTCACAACCATATGTCAAAATAGGGATGTAAGGGTGCATATGATTATCTTTAAAAGTGGATAAGTGTAAGATGATGATTGTAACTACGAGAGATAACGCGATAACATCTGATTGCAAAGTTATTGATTACCATCTTAAGCACGTCACGCCGCATAAGTGTTCGTGATATTAAGCAGTGATATTAAATGGGATGGTTACGTAAAATTATTACTAGAGATGGCGAATGGAAGACATTTTTATTGGAATGGTGCATTGCAGTGCAGTGCACAAGTAAATGATGTTGTGTACAGGAAGCTAGTACGACCAAATCAAAATAATTTGTCAGTGTCAGTAAAACCAGCCAATGTCCCCTGGCCATGATGGAGCAACAGAGAATTCAAAATACCGTTGCATCGTTTCGCGTCCTTATCTGCTAGGCATCAGGGAGGATGACACGCGATGAAGCGTAGTACATCATCTCTTGCCGATGGTCAAACACGAGCAGTCTTAAGTTTTCACAGGCTCAATTCAACGCACAGAAGTACAACCCCAAATTGTTCCCCTCCCTTGCCCCACCATGGGAGAAACGCCAGACTAAGGATGGCAGCGAATCTTATTATCCCAGGTATCTAGTGTGTACGCGAGCTGATGGGGAATCCTGTGTGTCCATGAAGCCTCAGTTCTTCGTAGAGCATTTAGAGGACAAGTGGAGGGATTGTCCAAAATGCGGTCTGGGTCAGTCTTGATAAAAACAGCCTCCTCTGCCCAGTCATTGGCATTACTCGCTTGTGACAAGCTGGAGGATGTTTCTGTTACTATCACGTCCCACAAGAGCTTAAATATGGTCCAGGGTATTATCTTCCACAGGGATCTTTTTACAGTCCGATGCAGGGTTCCGCGCCAGCTTAGAGCAACGAGGTGTCCATTTAGTCCGGCACATCCACCGGGTCCGAGGGATAATCAGCTTGCCACCGGTGCCTTCAGCTTGGTCTTAAAGGGTGACACAGTACCCGAGAAGGTAAAGGTGATGGTCTACCGCTGTGATGTCAAGCCATATCTCCCTCCCCCGATGCGGTGCTTTAAGTGCTGGAAGTTCGGCCATATCATCAGGAACACCACGTAAAATTTGAATCAGGATGGCTGGGCAGAACAAACGCCATTCCCACGAATATGACGTCAATGTCTTGCGACTCCAATGTCTCATTCATTGACCTCTATTGTAGAATGTTATTTTATTTGATCAACAGTAAATTTGCTTCAGATAACATGTAAGGTAAATACAATTCCGCTCTTCTCTCTCTCTCTCTCTCTCTCTCTCTCTCTCTCTCTCTCTCTCTCTCTCTCTCTCTCTGTGTGTGTGTGTGTGTGTGTGTGTGTGTGTGTGTGTGTGTGTGTGTGTGTGTGTGTGTGTGTGTCGAAAAATTACGGGTTTTCGCTCTTTCCCATGAAGGGCTAGTTTTATTTGGTGATAGCAATGAAACGACCTACGTAGACAAAAGAGATTAAATTACTTCTTCGCAGAAGTTCGCTTCCCAATATAAGTGCGCTCGCAGCGTATAACATACACGTAACTTGTTAAAAAATCGTGTTAATATTGCCTCATGCAAAACAATGTCACGAATAACAACCTGTTCTGACCTTGTTTTAAGTATCGCAACATAAGTTAATTTCACTTTTTTCTGAAAGCTGTTCTCTCACTGTTACTGAGCAAGGATATGATTACTGCTGATGCAGGCCAGAGCTTTGAAATTTATTCTTACTTAAATTCAGATTGTAAGCACACCGATTTCATTGTAAGGACCTTGAAATATTATTTAAAGCTGGATGAAACTATTTGCTGCGCTTACCTTGCCGCACGAAGCTCCTAAAAATAGCTGCCAAGTTTAACTTAATGACTGCATGTACGCCATTACGACAAACGAGAAGCAGATGGCCATAAGACTCTCTCTTCAAGAGTCTTAAATTATTTTCTTAATTATTTACATGGAGGGAGATGAAAAGTTACGTGTAAAACCTACATAAGGAGACACATACCTTGACCGCTACAAGAAAATACGTCCATAGCTTTTCGCTTCAAGAACAAAAGTAAAGGATTTCTTCTTTAATCTCCGACGCTTCATTATCAAGAACTTTCTAGAATATGGCTAACACGCGGTTTTTCGTTCGCTTTCGTTCTTAAACTTTTCTCGTGAGACGCACTTTCGGCAGAATTTTTCCAGGTGACGGTGCAACACACAAAGGATACCACATGACGACTCCTGAACCATCAAAATTCTACTATGCCTCTTGCTTTAACTCCAGCCGGTTCGGAAAAATGACTCCAGGCCCATAAACATGCCACTATGCCTCATGATGCCTTCACGTGCTCCCCTCAACCACCCGAAGAGAGAGAAAAAAATATCTGCGCCTCCCGGTAATGCCTGAGACTGTGAACTCAAGAGAATGACAAAACATTACTATCATGCACTACAGATCTTGGTACATGCTTTTCTTCAAAAAGCGCTGTATGGTGATTGTGAGTTGGAATGTGACACTGTTACAGTTGTTCCCATTGTTTGCCACTACTGAGTACTCAGTGATCTGTGTGTATTATGCATTTCTTATGAAGAAATCTTTAGCTGCCCTTTCAAACAGACAGTATTTCAGTAATCTGTTTCATCACCTTGGGTGATTTAGATCCCTAAAAACTTAGTATTTGTTATGTTGTTGTTGTTGCTGTTGTTGTGGTCTTCAGTCCTGAGACTGGTTTGATGCAGCTGTACATGCTACTCTATCCTGTGCAAGCTTCATCATCTCCCTGTACCTACTGCAACCGACATCCTTCTGAATCTGCTAGTTTTTGTTATATAGTCTATAAATGTATCATCTATGTTTAATGCGGCATAGTTGTTTGCTCATTATACTGAAGAGCATAGTGTTAATTTCCGTTTTGTTCAATGCCGATTTATTTCAAACTGCCATTTCGTAAACATCCAGAGTGTACCGTTAGCTTTCCATAATAGGAGGCTATTGTTTCATCAGTGACTCTGATATTGCTATCATCAGAAAAAAGAACTGTTTCTCTGTCTTCTACTGCCTGGAAAGTTATTAATATGTGTTCCAAGAACAGTATTGGACTCAGTATGCTACCCTATATTTTTGTTCCTTGTTTGACAATTGTTTTATTAAAAATTTCTCATTAGCCAATGTGTGATCTCTCACTGCATTTTACACTTTGTTTTCCTCGGAAGACAGCAGCCAATAGTTTGCTTCTCTTTTTACACTTACTGATTCTGTCTTGTTTCGTAACATTTTAGGTCTGCAGTGTCAAAACTCTTGGACAAATCTAAAAATGTGGCTAATAGCCACTTTTGCGAACTCAGTAGTGGCCTGTTTTTTACTTCTTTTGGAACCCAACTGCGCTACTTTAAATGATTATATTTATTCATGTGCCTCATTAGTGTAATTTTTGTGATTGATAAAATTAATTTGACTGCACACAGCAGTGAAACTCGCATGTAGTTTTCAGTCCTCTCTGGTTTCTTTCTTACTGTGGAAGAAAATACCTGAACTAACGAGCTCATTTATTGGCCAACTTTGCAAAAGCCAACATCAAATCATCTTTATCCAGCGAGATGAATTGCGCAAATTCTTTAGCAATCTCGCTTTCTTGCTCTACAACCTTCATGCTACGCTTACCGCCATTTAAGTAGTAACTACTCTACTGTGCCTGCTTTCACTAAGACTTGATCTTCCTTAAAAGTATTTAGAGTTGTATTTTGAAACGTGCATTCCATTATTTTGCTGTTAATGAAACTTCGCAGCGCATTCTAGGGAGTACAGCACAAGGGGCGCCTGGGCCATGATTGCCCTTTTAGATCTCGTCAACGACCACCGGTGTACCGTACCATATCCGTTGGGAACCACTGATCTACCGCCGTTAGTCCAAAAATTTTGAGACTGGATTAATAAAAAAATACAGAAACGTTAGGATCGTAGTTTTAATGCTTCGTATGTTCTACATGGTCTCCTCTCTCTTCAGTACAACGTACAGAACGTTCGTACAGCCATGCGAAACTGTCAGAAAATTCTAGCTTTTGGATCTTGTTCAACCCACGTGACACACTGGATTAAATACTGTTCACGTCATCAATGCGCTGACCCTTTATGTGAATTTCCTCTTTTTTTTTTTTTTTTTTTTTTTTTTTTTACACCATTTCGTGTCACCTGTGATGCTTTTCTCTACAACATAACTGTTCGCATTGTATGTTTCAATCAGGTTGCGATGTGTGTCCACGCACGGGTTTTGTTCGCCAGTCAAGGTGTGCAGGACAAAATTCGCACACTCTTTTCTCTTTTTCGTAGAAATGTTGCTCCATTGCGATTTATTACACAACTACTTTGGCACATTACGACTGCACGTCCATTACTTAACAATGTCTACTCACAACTGAGTGATCGGATGCACATCTGTTCTTTACACGTTAAAAATGTTAGTTCATGACGCTGACGTTTCTAACATGCCAGGAAGAAAATCGGTATAGGAACTTTCTGGAGCGACGGTCTATATCATGAAATGGAACGTAACTCACTTTTATGATTTTAGAGTTTAAAGAAAGATGAAAGGTATTAATCAGCAAAATATACACAATAAATCTGAATAACCACATAAAAACTGAATTTTAGGATTTATCTATTGCTTTACCTAGAAACTGCAGTCAATCGTTCTTGTTGACAATTGTCCCTTCCACAGTTTTCATCTGTGTGTTTATGTACACGTTAGGTCACAGCAGTAGAAGAGGTCTGCTACTAATTTGACAATGTGTCGCTTTTTGTTGCTTACATCCATAAGATTATCTTCCAGTTACCCTACACGTGTCCCATGGATGGTGCTAATTGAGCAAGAGCTACCAGCGGCCAGAGAATCTACATTTCTCCTGGTCATAACACGTCTGAAAAGATCCGCTGCTCTGAACTGAGATTAGTGCGTAGCAGACAGAGTATTATGGTCATCCGTGGTTAAAGAACAACCATACCAGCAAGTTCGACACGCAATCAACACTATGCATCCACCCAGGGGGCCCATAGCTCTTTGGTTAAGTTTCTGCTTGGCTACCACGAGGCCTTAGCCTTTGCAGTACATTTTCCCTTCAGTGCTGCCTGTCTAATCCCCCACCCCGCTATATTTTTCCCCTACCTTGGAAACACATCTGGATCTGGGATATTTTTGACAAAGCTTCCTAAAGTTTTAGTAGACGGACATCAGAATAGTCTCTCCACTATTTCTTACTTCTCCATCTCCTACACTCCCCTGCTTTGGCGTTTAAAATTCCTCTTTGTCTCTTGTTCCTCCCTGTGCGCTCCTGAAGGCCGGCCCATGCGTCTCATGCGTAACAGATGAGTTGGTAACGTTTAATTCCCAGCCCTGGGTCGAGAGACAGGGTTCGCACGGACCCCTTGAAAAAGGCCAGGCACGGGGAAGGGTGATTACCTGAGCTGTTACCTTCACAAATTGCTAATAGCTCCCTCTGTCAGTAGTTTGGTAGGTGTGACTGAGGTTTGAGCAGTCATCTAAGGCAGGTGAAACCCCTTCTGAGGGGGGGGGGGGAGATGCTGGCAATAGTGAGGATTTTCTTTCAGTCAGCCAATCACCATCTGTCTACTAAACGTAAACGGAATGAGGCTAAAGATTCCCAGCTGAACTTCTGTTTCTCGTGGTATCACGTACTAAACGTCAACCCTTTGCTACAGTGTAAATCCGTTGATAATTCAGAAAGGTATTGATGCAGTTCCCAGCACTGTGAAATCCTGCTCTTGTTCACGTAATGACACTTGGCTTTTGGAGACAAATTGTGATTCTCGAGTCCAAAAACTACTTGCAACTTGAAAAATCGAAACTTACCCTCTGATCAGGGCGTCATTGCAGTCCATCGTGTAATGAAAAAGGTTGAGGCAATCTTAATGCCTACACGCAGTCTTCTTCTGACGTTTGATAGAGTAGTGCTTTCATCAGAGACCAAAGCAGGCTATGAAGTTACGATGGTCTGAACGTACATTCGAAACCCAAAGCGTTGCTACCAGTGTCAACATTACAACTACATTCGAATGTCCTGTCGAAACACGGCCATATGTGTTACTTGTGGTAGGGATGCTCAGGAGAGTGATTACCTGTCTCCTTCTCCCCGCTGTATCAACTGCAATGGCGATCATGTAGCCTCAGCCTGAGAATGTCCCATGTATTTAGATGAGCGAGCCGTCCAGGATATCTGGGTGAAGTAAAAAGTGCCTTACCCTGTCACTTAAAAGTTGCTGGCTACTGGAAAGTCCTGTCTTTTATCATTTGGCACTTAACAGTACTGTTCCTCCTACACCTCACTCCACGAAGGACACAGACTTGGGACGTCAAATTCAGTAAGACGGTTGTAAAATCGTCCAATGCCGCAGTAGCATCTCCTCCTCCTCCTCCTCCTCCTCCTCCTCCTCCTCCAGTTGTGCAACAAGCCACCGCATCTTCGCCTCCTGTGGCGAATTCGCCTGTTACACAACTGGCAGGCCAGAAAGGACAGAAGGAACACTTCTGCGGAGACATATTACGCCCCTCCAGCGAACAAACATCTGAGTCTTCCTCTGAAAACTTTAAAGACTCTATTAAATTGAAAAAAGACAAATGATCTTCCCCTTTGCGGAGTAGGAGATTTTCAAATGTATCACCCTGATACCATCATCTGACCGACCTCCGTTTCACCACCACGCACCGCCAATCGTTTTTCTGCCCTGAAATGTGCAGGCAGACCCATCGAGAATGCTGATACCTCTGCAGGTATCATGGAACAGGGGCTTCCAGACTGCGCCATGCAGCAGTCGGTCATCTAAGGCTGGCACTCAGTAGCTGCAGAAGAGACAACCCTACATTTCTGCCTCCTTCTCCTGCCCCTCTTTCCCTGTATTTGTCACCGGTTGTGTGCACAATGTCGTTGCATTCTTCGGGATAGCAAAATGCTAGCTGGATTTCATGTACTAGATTTTTTAAGTTCCATTCTCTTCTACATATTGGGGGCCAGCCTCCGATGGCTGCGGAAATCCCAGTCTGTGGCTGTCTTTTTCGATTTGGAGAATGCCTAAGATACCTACTGGAAGACTGGTATCCTCAGTACTATCTACGCGTGGGGCTTCCGTGGCTACATGCCCTGTTCCTTTACGAATTTTTAAAAGACCAAGTTTCCAAGGTCTGTGTGGGTTCTGCCTTGTTGGGCATCTTTATTCAGGAAATCAGGGTGCCTGAGGGCTGTGTCCTGAGCGTCGTCCTCTTTGCTGTAGCCGTTAAACGTATGACATGACATGTCTCCCTCCAGGCATTTGTGGCTCCTCCTTCGACGACGATTTTGCGATCTGCTGCAGTTCTCCACAGACTTGTCTCATTGAGTGGTGCCTTCAGCGATGTCTCAGTCGTCTTTCCTCGTGGAGCATCTACAATGGCTTTCGCTCCACTAACAAAACCGTTTGCATGAAATTCTGGCTGTGCAATTGGATTCTTCCACTGTCAGTACTTCCTAAGGAGCGGTTCAGACCACCCTCCTAGTGTTTGTACCAGTCCCTCGTCCATTATAAATAAAACAATTGGTGTTTCGTTTATGCATCTGCACGTCCTCGCATCTTACGCCGTCTAAATACTATCCACCATCGTGGAATCCGTTTGGCCACTGGTGCATTTTACACTTGCTCAGTTCAGTCTCTACGCAGAAGCTGCCGAACACCCACTGCCATACAGACGTGATGCTCTACTCAGCAGTAACCATGCCGTTTGCCTTCTATGCCCGCCCACCGAGCCTGTGTGTCCTCCTTCGGCGACTCCTTTGACCGCGAGTATGGGGTGTGCCTCTCTTCTGTTACCTCCTGGAATTCTCTTTCGACTATTGCTGCGGCAGCTTAACTCTACGCTACCTGCCACTTTCCCGTTGGGTGAGAACACTTCACCACCTTGGCTTCGTGCAGCGGTCCCTGCACATCATGGACTTAATTCGCTTTCTAAGGAAATTACTCTATTCTGTCACTGTAGGTTTCTCTATCTTTACACAGAACTTAGTGATAGTACCTTAGTGTACACTGATGGCTGTAGGACTAATCGTAGCGTCCGATGTGTGTTCGTTATTGGCCCGACGATTTTCGGTATCGGCTTCCGCAACACTGCTCAGTATTTACAGCCGAGCTCCTTGTCCTGTATCAGGCCGTAAAGTACAACCGGCCACTGATGCTTTCAAGTTGTCATCTGCTCTGACTCTCCCAGTGCCCTTCAGAGCCTGTATCCTGAACATAGTCCATCCTTTAGCGCAACGGGTTCAAGAAAGCTTCCACTTGTTCATTCTTGAGGGAGCCACTATGTTGTTTATGTGGGTTCCTAGTCACTTCGTTCTGACGAGAACCGAGGCTGCTGACGCTGCTGCCAAGGCCGCAATTGTCCTATCTCGGTCCGCTAGTTTTTCCATTTCTTCCGATGATCTCCGTGTTGCCGTCCGTCAGCAGGTGGTGCCACTTTGGCCACACCACTGGTCTTCCCTTTATGGGAGCTCCGGAGAATTGTCTCCCAGCGGCTTGGCCGATCTACCAACGCGAGATCATTTTTGCTAGGTTGAGTGTTGGGCACTGTCGTTTTAGTCATCACCATTTAGGCAGTTATCTCCCACCACTTTGTGCTCTTTGTCAATAACCTTGGACAGTTCGCCATTTGCTGATAGAATGACTTCCTTTTTTTTTCTCCAGCCACTTACGTTCTAATGTATGTTTGACGTCTGAGTTATCGGCTGTTTTTTGCGAACGACGCGCGGTCTGTCAACTGCGTCTTCCTTTTTATCCGTCGAGGCAATATGGCGAAGGAGACTTAATCTTTACTTCGGTACGTACGTTGTCTCTACGGCTTATTTTGTGGATCTTTCTCAGAGAGGAAATCCTTGTCCTTAGGTCTCTCTCCTCCCGTCGACTGGGCTCAACGTAAAGTCCTTTTTAACCCCTTTTTCATATTAGTGTTCTAAGGTATCGACATAGGGGCGTATGACCTTAGTTCTTCTTGCGCCACGAAACAAAGCAAACACAATGCGTACGGTTGTAGGATGTCTGATAACTATACCAACTACTGAGTTATATATTCCTCCCCCCCCCCCCCCCCGCCGGTGAAATGGGGAGGCAGGAAGATTTGTTACATGTATATAAAGAAAAGTGCTACATCTGGTAGTTAAGTCCAGACACCCACTAAATAAAAGCCACTGCAGAACTTGTAGGATCTGATGCATCACAATGAGTAAGAACCCACTGAAACACCTGCATTGAAACTGGAGGCTTCGATTTGTCTCAGCATACGTGGAAAGCCGCTAATAGAAATCGCTATACTCCTGAATCATGCAACGATTTTCTGTTCTAATATACCGAGCTAGGTGGCGCAGTGGTTAGCTCAGTGGGCTCGCATACGGGAGGACGAGGGTTCAAACCCGCGTCCGGGCATACTGATTTAGGTTTTTCGTGATTTCCCTAAATCGCTTCAGGCAAATGCCGGGATGGTTCCTTTGAAAGCGCACTGCCGATTTCCTTCCCCATCCTTTTTTAATCCGAACATGACTTTGGTCTCTAATGTCCTCGTTGTCGACGGGGCGTTAAACACTAATTTCCTCCTCCTCTGTTCTAATAGTAAGTCCGCCCATCCATCATGCATTCGTGATGAGACAATCCAGACCATAAAAGTATTCCAGCTACTGAGTTATATATCCCTCCCTCCCCGCATCATACTCAGGTAATTCAAAGGACGTACTGATACGGACGCTGGTTCCTGCTGAATGCATTGGCAAATTAAATCTATCAAGTGTTCCACCAGTAGAATAGTGTACCATAATGTATTTTTGTACTCTGTTCATCAGTTTGTCATTAACACCATTGTTTTATATCTGTAACATATGTAACAACAATTGTCCCTCCATACGCTATATAATAATATACTCATTATTTTTGCATTTTAATTTACACCAGGACATCCAAAAGTTCATGGACGAAGCAGAACACGGAGTAATATTCTTCACGTTCGGGTCTGTACTGCAGGCCCGGGATTTGTCTGATGAGAAACGAAGTGCAATACTAGAAGCGTTTGCAGAGCTTCCCCAACGCGTTATTTGGAAATGGGAGGCTGAAAATCTTCCAGGGCAGCCCCCTAACCTGTTAGTACGCAAGTGGCTGCCTCAGTATGAAATACTGAGTAAGTAAACACTTCAACTTTGGTGAGAACATCTGGAAGGTCTTCACTGAAGTTTGCTTGAGTGCGGATTTTGGATTTTTCTGTTTTCTATCACAGTAAACCGTTGCCTTTTTAACATGTCATCTTAAAATATTGCTTGATTTTGTTGTTCTTAACAGGCCATCCTAAGATGCGAGTGTTCATTACGCATGGTGGACTGATGGGAACCACCGAGGCAGTCTACAATGGTGTGCCATTGTTGGGAATACCTTTGTTTGGCGACCAGTTTCATAATATTAAAATGGCTGTCAGAAGAGGCGCTGCTATACTTCTACCCTTCCCAGAAATGACGAAGAACACTCTGCTAGAATCCTTGCGCACTCTGCTTAATGACTCTGGGTAAGTATCACACCATAAAATTATCTTACAGCGCCATTAAGTTTTTCGTGATGGATTTGATGTATTAAGTCTTCTCGATAAACTTCGCGCGTTAAACATGTACGAAACTCAGTGTTCTAGAATATAGCCACCATTGTCTTAGCCAGGAAATCTACCAGTTGCCACAGACGTCGGAATTCTGCGGATACAAATGACTGTGGGACCAGAGATTGGATCGGCGCCTCCAACGCTACGTCGTCAGCAACTTCATTGTTCGCATTACCATGTAGAATGTGGATTATTCTCTTCTGCAGTCTGTTAATATCACGGCCTCACTCCCACATATTAGTGTGTCAAATCTCCTTCAATTTTGGTGACGCACGTTCTGTTTTCCACCTTCACTCTGATGTCTGAGTCACAGTAATTTTAGGTCTCAGCCCAGACCGATTTTGTGGTTAAAATGGGTAATAACAGTAAAATATAAATTGTTTATATAAGCGTGCTCAGGCCGGTAATGCAAGACTAAAGCTCTGGAGCTCTGGATTTCAAAGCCATTTTGTACTCTGAATCTAGATATTTATGGATATTTTAGGTACTTTCCTTCTAACTTCTTAAATTTCACACACCAACTTGTAAAGATTAAACTTTAAAAATATAGCAAGGCATACTTACCACTCTTTGGTGTGGAAAAGTGTCCATTTTTACAATTGTTTGGATTTATAATAATAGTGTAGTCCACGTTGTTCATAAATAATAGTGCATCAGTCCGAAATTCGTTGTAAATACACACTTCGCTTGACAAATAAGCCCTCATAGTTGCCTATTGAGAGCTATTCAAGCTGCAGTGTCAGAAATATTTTAGATCAAAGCTATACTGAGACAGACAGAGACATACAGACATACAGACAGAGACGTACAGACATACAGACAGAGACGTACAGACATACAGACAGAGACGTACAGACATACAGACAGAGACGTACAGACATACAGACAGAGACGTACAGACATACAGACAGAGACGTACAGACATACAGACAGAGACGTACAGACATACAGACAGAGACGTACAGACATACAGACAGAGACGTACAGACATACAGACAGAGACGTACAGACATACAGACAGAGACGTACAGACATACAGACAGAGACGTACAGTCATACAGACAGAGACGTACAGTCATACAGACAGAGACGTACAGTCATACAGACAGAGACGTACAGTCATACAGACAGAGACGTACAGTCATACAGACAGAGACGTACAGTCATACAGACAGAGACGTACAGTCATACAGACAGAGACGTACAGTCATACAGACAGAGACGTACAGTCATACAGACAGAGACGTACAGACATACAGACAGACAGAGACGTACAGACATACAGACAGACAGAGACGTACAGACATACAGACAGACAGAGACGTACAGACATACAGACAGACAGAGACGTACAGACATACAGACAGACAGAGACGTACAGACATACAGACAGACAGAGACGTACAGACATACAGACAGACAGAGACGTACAGACATACAGACAGACAGAGACGTACAGACATACAGACAGACAGAGACGTACAGACATACAGACAGACAGAGACGTACAGACATACAGACAGACAGAGACGTACAGACATACAGACAGACAGAGACGTACAGACATACAGACAGACAGAGACGTACAGACATACAGACAGACAGAGACGTACAGACATACAGACAGACAGAGACGTACAGACATACAGACAGACAGAGACGTACAGACATACAGACAGACAGAGACGTACAGACATACAGACAGACAGAGACGTACAGACATACAGACAGACAGAGACGTACAGACATACAGACAGACAGAGACGTACAGACATACAGACAGACAGACAGACCCGTCCTCACAGCTCTAATTCCGCCAGTACCTCGTATCCTACCTTTCCATTCTGAGAACATGATCTGTTGGTGTGCCTATTCGCGCCACACACGATCACTTAAATGCTGAAAGACTTGAGAATTCTGGCAAGTCTTTCCTGGCAGTGATTCATAAAAGCTTAGCCTTTTCTCATTTCCTTCAACAATCAATTCTGACACACATTCCTATCAAGGGAACCATAAACTAGCCACATGACATGTGTACGTAATTGTCGTTTTTTCTTGTCAAACGGTAGTGGTTTGTGTGTGTTAAGAAATACAAAGCAATATCTGTGTTTGTTATTCATCATTCGTGAGCGCTTGGTCCAATAGCAACATCTCTACCTTTTGGTTCCCACTTCTAATTAATCTGTTTGGTCAACTCCGTCATCTCTCATTTTTTATTTCTTGTTCAGAAATTCAGTGCATTTCTTTGGCTTACTGAATCCGCACTACCTGTTGCAAGGTTGTACGTTAAAGTATGCTGAAACTTTCTTCCAGCGAAATCGAAACGCTGCGATAGATAACCCATCTGGACGTATGCACCTATCTTAACTGCTACGGCTTTGGGAAAAGTACCACATTGGTTGAAGCAAATTAACTATAAAAATGCGAAAGGACTACTTCTTAGACTTGTTTGGCCCCCGCTACTTTGCACCACAACTAGAAGTTATTTTGTTCGTACGTAGTGTATACTAAGTTCTGGGTTCTTTACTTTTTGCCTAAGGTTTTGTTTCGACAATTGTAGTGAATGAATGTAAATAATATTTCATTTTTTCAGAACAGCAGTTGTCAGTTAGTGATAGTGAGCTCACATGACTGACTAATGGTGTGCTTTCAAGTGTACAGTCGAGCTGTTGGTTCAGTTTTTTCTTTTAATAAACATATTGGCTGTACATCAAAAAGCATCCTATTAACAGGTCGCAGTTAAGAGTTCAGACGCATATTTTTAAAGCACGTTGCTAAAATTACCCAAACATCCAACGTCTGATAGATTAAAAAGGGGACCTCGCAGCACTCGTATTTTTTGTAATTTTTTATGTTTATGGTACGTGACATTCAGAATTCAGATATTCCTAAAAACAGTTTGATGCAACTCTAAAAAATTCTCTACAAAATCGACTTCGAAGTTTCCCATCTATGTTTAATAAGCTAAAACAAGGTACAATGTTTTCGGCGAGTAGTGTTGTACCTTGCTGAGTGCTTGCTGGTTGTGTAAGTGGCCTGGGTTTGATTCCAGGTGGAATCATATTTTAAATAAAGTCACATGTTCTACGAACATTTCCGTGAATGGTAGAATGAATAAAGCGCAGGGTGCGTGATCGCTAGCCAGTCTTCTTTCGGTCATTGTTTTCGTTTTTTCCGTTTAGTTCGACTACCTAAGTCATTTAAATATAAAATTCATCAAATACGTGCTAATTCACACGCACTTGAAAAATAGAAGTGTTCGTATTTCTAATTACATACTGCACACAAATATCAAGTTTTCTTTGCGAACAAAAGTTCTTAATTACCGATTTTTTATAAAAAATGTTAATCAAGATGGTAAAATTAAAAAAAAATTACAAATAAAATTTTTGTCTATCGTTTAGTACTTATTTTTATGCTTCATGTAAATGCTCATAGAAAACCCAGAGCCCCTCCCCCCCCCCCCCCCACGCGTCTGGAAAGCTACCATATCGCCACGATGCTTGTCGGTGAATTTTCAAAGTCGATTTTGTCGAGTGTTTTTAAGAGTGGAATTGAATTGCTTTGGGATAGGTATATTTGAGTTACTAACTTCACGTTCCATAAATTAAAAAAATAAAAGAATTGCCCTGTGGTCCCCATGTAAGTGGTGACACCGTGCGAATATGCTATTCATATGCAGATGAAGATATAAATTCTTAACTCCATTAGTTACTAATAAGCTCAGTGCCTTAAACATGATACTGGTAGTTGGGAGTGCTGTATATGCCCCCCTTCCGTCTCCCTTCCTCTGCTTCGCATAAGCGTCTACCTCTACCTCTGCCTAGCTATAGACACCAAATACCAGATAAGTGCTGATTATGAACTGATACATACAAATGTAAAAATACGCTGATTCATGATAAATGAGATACTGTCCTTACTATTCCAAAATCGTCGGCTTCCTATGTAACGATAAGTACTCGAAATAGTAAAAGAGCGACTCACCCCACTACCTGCTAAAGTGAAAGATCAGATTTTATCTTCTCAGCTCATATGTTATGAACGTTAACGATACTTTTTTCTCTGAGTCTTCAGGTAGACGTTAAGCAGACTATCGGCTCCTTGACGTTGTTTACACTTTTTTTGATGCGTAACGTGCAATTATTTTCAAAGTCTATGCTTCAGATTTTCCAGCGATACGCTTCCTGATGACTTCCATCTCCTTGTCTGCTCGCTTAGCAATGAACTAACACCAGGATGTTCCTGTTCTCCCTCCCTCCCTACCCCTGCTGGCCCGTGGGTTAGAATAGGCCCGAGGTATTCCTTCCTCTTGTAAAAGGCGACTAAAAGGAGTCTCCTGTCGGGAGTGGCCTCCATTTTTCCAAATTTTTCCGAAGAGCAAGCAACTGGGGAAGAGCTCCTTACATGGTGCATCGTGTCAATCACGCGCTGAGACCTCTCGCGTCCTTCGTCGACTTGGAATCTGCACTTCCGCTCATTCTCCAGCTGTTTGCCGAGTTACGTTTTCCTGCAACCGCTGTGCAGTATCGCTTTCTGCGCTGTCGACGTTGTGGCGGAGCCGCCATGTACCCTGTTGGTTGTAGTCCCCTGACCAGACAGGCATCACTCTGCTGATGTCGGCACCATTAACTCCTAACATATCCGAAGGACCAGATGCCCATCAGACTGGGGCATTGGGACTCGCGGCAATGGCCATCCTGCCAGGTGGCTTTTACTGTGGCTGGGTGGCGCCCGTGGGGAAGGGCCCTGATCTGAGAGGGTGGCATCTGGGCGGATGACACGTCATGAAGCGTACCACATCACTTGCTGGTGATAAAACGCCAGCAGTCTCTAAGCGTTCCAAGTCTCAGTACATTGCAAGGAAGTATGATCCTAAATCATTCCCCTCCCTGGTCACACCATGGGAGATACACCAGGCTAAAGATGGCAGTGAACCTTATTCACCCTGGTACCTTGTATGTATGAGAGCTGTTAAGGACTCCTTTGTCTCGATGAAGCCTCAGTTTTTTTGTGAAGCATTATTCAGAGGACGAGTTTGGGGAGGTGGAGGACTGGCCAAAATGTGGTCAGGGTGAATCTTCATAGAAACGGCATCCTCTGGCACAGTCAAGGTCATTACTCGCTTCTGACAAGCTGGGGAATGTTTCCGTTACCATCACGCCTTAAGTATGGTTCAAGGTATTATATTCCACAGGACCCTTCTTTTGCAGTCTGAAGAAGAGCTGTGCGCCAGCTTAGTGGCAAGGAGTTAATTTCGTCCTGCGCGTCCATCGGGCACAAAGGGATAATCAGGTTGCCACCAGTGCCTTCATCTTGGCCTTAGAGGGTGACACATTACCCGAGAAGATCGAAGTGATGGTCTACTGCTGTGATGTCAAGACTTACATCCCTCTCTCAATTCGATGCTTAAATTGTTGGAAGTGTGGCCACATGTCTTCCCACTTTACTTCCAGCATCTCATGTAGAGATTGCGGACATCCATCCCATCCCAATACTCCCTGTACCCCGCTTCCCACCTGTGTCAACTGCACAGAGCATCATTCCCCTTGCTCACCAAACTGCAAAATTTTACAGAGAGAAAGGAAAATCGTGGAATACAAGACCCTAGACCGACTGACCTACACTGAGGCCAAGAGGAAGTTTGAGCGCCTACGTCTTGTGGCTATGACCACATCTTATGCTGCCGCTACGAAAACAGTTGTAGCCCATCAGTTCTGCAAGTTCCAGTTGGCTCTCAGAGCCAGAAGACTGCACTTGCCCACTTGATGGTGGGGGCACTTCCCTCCCTTTTGCTCCCGCATCACTTACCTCAGGAGCACTGTCTTCCACCCCCCAAACCATCAGGGACACCACTCCCCACTTCTCAGCTGGAGAAGTGTGAGTCGTCTTTGGAACTTCTCGCTAGGAAGGGGTCCCTTGGGTCACTCCCTTCCCATGTTTCTACTAGTGGGAAAGATGACACCTGGGAGTGCCTGAAGTGCCAAAAACAGGGCTTCATAATCATCTTCAATCTCAGTGAATGAATCGGTGTAGCCCTCCTATCCAGAGAAACCCAAAGATCAACGAGAGAAATCCAGAAAGAAGACCCTCCCCAAGACCAAGGGAATTGTGGTGGCACCCACACCACCACCACTACTTACAAGCTCTGTTTCTAAGGGTGAGGTGAAGATTCTGGTGCCTGCTGAAGACCTAGATCGCACCAGACCCTCAGACACAATGGATATAGCATGTTCAGAAAATAAGTCGGTGGCAGCAGGTGACCCTGAGGTGTAGACTGCCTCATGGAGTTTTTCATACCTTCGCAGTCTCACGATCACGACATCCTCAAGTGGAATTTCGGCGATTTTTTCCACCGCCTGGCTGAGCTACGGCAACGGTTAAGCTCTACACCTGCTTTCTGCATTGCCGTCCAGGAAACCTGGTTCCCAACAATGTGGACCCCCTGACCTTCGTGGCTGCAGGCATATTACGAGAATTGTAGCGAATATAATAGTGTCAGGTAGAGTTTGCGTTTATGCCCTGAATTCGGTATGTAGTAAACGCGTGCCCCTTCAAACTCCTCTTGAAGCTGTGGTTGTCAGGATACAGATGACAAAGGAAAGAACTGCCTACAATGTATATCTCCCTCCAGATGATGCGGTACCCTTGAATTTATTGGCTGCACTGACTGATCAACTCCATAAACCTTTCCTACTTTTGGGAGATTTCAACGCCCATAACCCCTTGTGGGATAGCAGCATGAATACTGGCCTTGCAGAGATGTCGAAAATTTACCGTCCCAACTCTACCTCCGCCTCTTAAATACTGGGACCGCCACACATTTCAGTGGGGCTCATGGTAGTTACTCGCCAACTGATTTATTAATTTGCAGCCCGGGATTTTTCCTATCTATCCACTGAAGAGCACATGACGACCTGTGTGGTAGTGACAACTTCCCCATCTTCCTGTCACTCCCACAGCGGCATGCCCACAGACGCCCACCCAGATGCGCTTCAAACAAGACAGACTGGGAAGCTTTCACCTCTGCTGTCACCGTTGAATCTCCCCCACGTGGTGACATCGATGTTGTGATTGAGCAGGTCACTAAGATAATTTCTGCAGCGAACAGCTCATCCCTCGTTCTCTCAGTTGTCGCCGTCGAAAGACAGTCCCTTGGTGGTCGCTGGAAGACGCTGAGGCAAATGAAGAATGTCGGCGAGCTCTACAATAACGTAAGTGACACCCTTCCCTATAGCACCTAATAGACTTTTAAGAGGCTCCGTGCCCGCGTTCGCCAGCTTATAAAACGACGGTAACAGGAATGGAAGGGGGAGGCATGTGTCGACCATTGGGTGCCATGTCACCTTCCCAAGTCTGGACGAAGATCAGACATCTTTGTGGGTGCCAGACCGCAGAAGGTATCCCTGACGATAACGTCAATGGAGTGTTATCTACCGATGCAAACGCGACGGCCAAGCACTTTGCTGAGCACTATGCTCGCACTTCTGAGTCGGAGCACAACCCACCAGCGTTTCGCACCCTCAAATGTCGAATGGAAAGTCCTCTCGTTCACTACACGCCACAGTGAACCCTATAACGCCCCATTTACAGACTGGCAGCGGCTTAGCGGCGCTGCACATCGCCCCGACACAGCTCCTGGGCCGGATTGGATCCAGTCCCATGATTAAACATCTCTCGTCTGACTACAAGCGATATCTACAACCGGATCTGATGAGATGGCGCAATGGCGGGAGAGCACCATCATTCCAGTGCTAAAACCCGCTTGATGTGGGTAGCTACCGGCCCATCAACCGCATCAACGTTCTCTGTAAGATGCTGGAACGTATTGTGTGTCTGCGGTTGGGTTTGGTCCTGGAGTCACGTGGCTTACTGGATCCATGTCAAGGCGGCTTCCACCAGGGTCGCTCTATCACTGATAATCTTGTCCCCCTCGAGTCTGCCATCCGAACAGCCTTTTCCAGACGCCAACACCTGGTTGTCGTCTTTTTTTGATTTACGAAAAGCTTACGACACGACCTGATGTCATATCCTTGCCACATTGTGTGAGTGGAGTCTCCAGGGCCCGCTCCTGATTTTTATCCAAAATTTCCTGTCGCTCTACTTTCCGTGTTCAAGCTGGTGCCTCCCATATTTCCCTCTGTATTCAGGAGAATGGCGTTCCACAGGGCTCGGTATTGAGTGCCTCTCCAATTTTAGTGGCCATTAACGGCCTAGCATCAGCTGTAGGAGTCTCTCGAAAAAGATCAGGGAACTTTGCGTTGTAAACAATAAGTTATAAGCAGGAATGGTGGTTATCGTTGTGATAAATATTTTGATCTGCAACGACTCCAAGGACACACAAGTTACCGTTATTGTCAAGTTTCATATTGAGTATATACAGACAACGAATAAATTTTGTAGCAGTGAGAGACAGCAGTGCGGCTATGTCCGTCTATCTCGCTAGTGGCACGTCCGCAGTGTAGAGTAGGCAGGATGCAAAAAATGGTACAGCGATGGCAGGATTGTCATATTTATAACAAGTACAGCAGAATAACATGTTACACAACTTAACATTATAACGTAAAATTCCTCAACAAGACATCGTTCTCCAATCACTTCACTCACTCCTGATGTGGTACTTACGGCAATTCATACTTGTTGTTTAGCTCCAAATGGACTATGTAAACTATTTTTTTAAAAAGATTTGTGCGGGAAATCGGTAAGGCACGTGGTAGTAGACTACCTTAGTCTCCGTAAGACTGGAATTTTTTTGGAAATCAGTTGAAGACTGGAAATGGAAAACGTTCTAAGTGTCAATTTTTTTCACGAAATGCGTTTTCGGTGCTGTTGCGTTCTCGATACCCTGTTAAGTGTTCCTGGACTTAGTGTCAAATCGTGGAGAAAATGTTTCAAACATTCAGTGCTAGATGGCACTTCGTCCTCGTGCCAAGGAGTGGTTCCCAGTGGCGTTCAAAGTGCCACTCGTCGACGTCTCCTGTATTTAGTCCGGGATGGTTTGAAGAGAATACAAAACTTTTGATGAGTGGGTACAGTTTTTGAGCTGCGACGGATTCTTGTAACTACAGAAAAATGAAGAAAGGTAAGTAAGGTCTTTATTCCACAAGGTTTCCACAAAAATGTTGAGACAGCTAAAGCTTTGGATCTATTCCATGTAATGCCAATGCATGCACCTGAGATCCTTTGTTTTAAAGATGCTGCTGGAAAATTGTCAACGCAGGCTTGTAAGATCTCCAAATGCAGTATGATCAAAGTGTCTCATATTCATCCATGTCTCAAATAACTGCATGAAAATCTGTAGTACAATAATGGAAAAAATGTCAGTCACAAGAGGAAACAGAATGGCAGATGCTCACCATACTGCACTTAATCTGAAAGACCAACCGTGTTGATCAGTTGCAAAACAGGAAGACCTGCTGTTGATTATGCAGTTTCATCCTTAACAGCACGTGGAGTTCTGCAAACTTAGCAACAACTGAGCCCAAGGCTGAAGCTGACGAAGAAACAGTCAACGCTGTGAGATTTTTCTCTAAATTCAGTGTTATCATCTTGTAACAAAAATTAAAGCATGATAGTTTCTGTTGTTTAGTTTTACCCTTTAAAATATTATTGCCGTATTTCTGTACTCTTTCACAACAAAAGTAGCGCCTATGTATTCATGGCACTTCAATCAAAAACTTCCTTATTTGCACTGAGAATCATTCAGTTTCCTGACATGGCACATACAACATTATTAATAAATTACTTCTTGCCTTTTTTGCTTTGATGAACTGGTCAACATAATTCTGTGGTATCAGAATACTTTCTCAAATTTTTGGATACGAATAAGTTCTGTACCAAAATAAGATACTGTGTTTTATTCTCCTGACAAATATGACATCCGGCACTGAAACTGCTCCACTTCCACTCTTTACTTCTTTCTTGACTGGAAAGTTGGGACTGAATGTGTAATAGAACGCACCTTAATTTTCATTTTCAGCTATAGCATTTTACCTGTAGGAATTACTTTACAGCAAGCATTCGTTAATTCCACGATGACTTAGTCAGGTTCCTTATTGCGCGTATGGCGCGCTTTACGAATGTTAAGTGTCCTGATTGTGTTTACGCCCTTGTTTATAAAGTGTTAAACAGACTACTAAGGCTCCCTCATTCACAGCTTGTTTCCTATGTCACTTAATATGTAATGAGGGCATTATCGACCATACTCCTGCTCTCTTCGACCATCGCCATTTCTTGTTGAATGCGTTGATTGTCCATTCGGAGTCTACGGCCAATCTGTGACATGCTAGATGCAATCTCTCCACTTGCTGTTAGGGTTTCCGGTTCCTGTAGTTCCTATTGTGGTTAGAGGGGATGCTGTTGTAGGTAATTTGTTTCCAGGCATGTTTCCTTTCCTATCAAAGCATGTAAACTTTCTCTATAGTACTTCCGCGATGTTAGTCTGCGTACCGTTCCCGCAAATAATTTTCCTTACTTTTCACTTCATGTTGTTTCCATATATTACACGTCCAATAACTTTACTAAATATTTTCCTTGACGTATGAATAGTTTTTCATCTTTCTATATATTAGTTTCATTTCCGTGCAACATCACTGGTAATTTTGAAGTTTCTGCTAAATGACATTTTCCTTAAAATATTGATGAAAGTGTGAACTGTTCTGTTAGTTGCTATTAGACAGGCGTCTATTTTACATTCATTCTGTTTTTACTTAACACTCAAAAACTATTCGCTTTACAAATTCAAACTCCTTGGTCTCGCAGCATCATATTTATCTAGGTTCCAAACGTTTCGCCTTCTATCGGAAAACTCAGAATTAGTACAACTATTACGAACGGCGATAACTATGCAATGCACAGCGATACGTCGATAGACACTGACGAGAAACTTAAGTTCAAAAATCCAACTGTCGAGCAAATGCCAGTGTATCTGAAGCCAGTCGTGCTGAACACGAGGATGCTCCAGGGCTGAAAATATATGCTGTGTTCAGTTCTTCGCCATATGGATCTCAGGACCTCATGTCATGGATTTATTCTTAGAGATTTATGTGAAAGACCTTGTGGTTTTGTGTGTACCTCCTTTGCCGAAAAAATTCCAGAACTGAAAATCCGCATTGCTACTGCGCTTCTGTTCGTTACTCTAAATATCAGATCATTATCCGACTAGATTAAAAAAGATATCATGTGACATAGCTTGTAAATCTTAGTAAGTTGGACGATACTATCAGATCTGGAGATTGTTCATGTAGAACAGAAAACGCCCATTTAAAAAGATTGTACCAAAAAGGGCGGGAGAATCAGTAATGATCAATGGCGTGAGAATGCTGAAGGCAACAGAAACCACTGCATTAAAGACATACAAAGTGTATCCACAGAACATGGCCTGTAAATAGTGTTATAATAGTCTCAGCAGTGGCAATAGATTCCAGGTTAGACCCATTCCAGAAAGGGACGGTCAAAGAGAAAATCATGAGAAAGGTGGAATATCCAATAGCAGGAAAATAATATGAAAGCCTGAAAATATTGTGACATGTCTGAACTTGGTAGGGAAGCTATTAAATGTGAAAAGGGAAACGCAGAGGCTCAATCCAGCTATAATGGGGGCTCAGTGAAGCGACTCGAAAGAAGATAGGGATTTCTGGTCGGACGAATATAGGGAAACACAGCAGCAGCAGCAGAAAATATAATCAGGGTAGTAGGATTCGTTATTGAATAGGAAGGCACGTCAGTGTGTAAGTAACGCAGACATCAATAATAGTTCAGGTATACATACGGACGTCGCATGCAGAAGATATAGTACACTCCTGGAAATGGAAAAAAGAACACATTGACACCGGTGTGTCAGACCCACCATACTTGCTCCGGACACTGCGAGAGGGCTGTACAAGCAATGATCACACGCACGGCACAGCGGACACACCAGGAACCGCGGTGTTGGCCGTCGAATGGCGCTAGCTGCGCAGCATTTGTGCACCGCCGCCGTCAGTGTCAGCCAGTTTGCCGTGGCATACGGAGCTCCATCGCAGTCTTCAACACTGGTAGCATGCCGTATGTGCAGTTGACGGGCTTTGAGCGAGGGCTTATAGTGGGCATGCGGGAGACCGGGTGGACGTACCGCCGAATTGCTCAACACGTGGGGCGTGAGGTCTCCACAGTACATCGATGTTGTCGCCAGTGGTCGGCGGAAGGTGCACGTGCCCGTCGACCTGGGACCGGACCGCAGCGACGCACGGATGCACGCCAAGACCGTAGGATCCTACGCAGTGCCGTAGGGGACCGCACCGCCACTTCCCAGCAAATTAGGGACACTGTTACTCCTGGGGTATCGGCGAGGACCATTCGCAACCGTCTCCATGAAGCTGGGCTACGGTCCCGCACACCGTTAGGCCGTCTTCCGCTCACGCCCCAACATCGTGCAGCCCGCCTCCAGTGGTGTCGCGACAGGCGTGAATGGAGGGACGAATGGAGACGTGTCGTCTTCAGCGATGAGAGTCGCTTCTGCCTTGGTGCCAATGATGGTCGTATGCGTGTTTGGCGCCGTGCAGGTGAGCGCCACAATCAGGACTGCATACGACCGAGGCACACAGGGCCAACACCCGGCATCATGGTGTGGGGAGCGATCTCCTACACTGGCCGTACACCTCTGGTGATGGTCGAGGGGACACTGAATAGTGCACGGTACGTCCAAACCGTCATCGAACCCATCGTTCTACCATTCCTAGACCGGCAAGGGAACTTGATGTTCCAACAGGACAATGCACGTCCGCATGTATCCCGTGCCACCCAAGGTGCTCTAGAAGGTGTAAGTCAACTACCCTGGCCAGCAAGATCTCCGCATCTGTCCCCCATTGAGCATGTTTGGGACTGGGTGAAGCGTCGTCTCACGCGGTCTGCACGAACGCTGGTCCAACTGAGGCGCCAGGTGGAAATGGCAGGGCAAGCCGTTCCACAGGACTGCATCCAGCAATGTCCGCTAGTCACTCTCAGGTGAAGACAGACTTGTCAAAAGCTGCCTTTCGTAAGACAGTGACAACGGGGTTCCCCTAGGATTCCAGCGGCACCAAATATGTCGCAAGCTCCGCCGTTGGATCCCCATTGTCGCTGCAGCTTCGAGCAGTATCTTGGAGCCTGTCGACCGCGGTCAGTGCAGCTTCCAGCTGTATGTGGACAGTGACCAATTTTCCTTTTGTCCGCACACAGCAAGCACATTCCCTGTCCATTTCGTACTGTGAAAAGATCTGCATAAAATTTGAATAAAAAATACGAAGCAGTCAGGTCTAACGGAAGAAGGAAAAAAGCAAACAGACCTAGGTAAGAATAAAATTACATGACTCTATCGCTACTGAAGTTGGCTAGCACACAAAGTATAAAGGAGAAAAATAGAAAAGCAGCATTAAAATTTGTTCTACAGTATTCTGATTCTACATTAAGGCCGGAAAATCCGCAAGGTCTTAAGCAAAATTAGATTACTGAAAATACGTATAAACAGTTTTCACTGAAAAGCCAGTTCACACAACAGCTAATGTACGAAAAAAATACACAAGCACTTAGAAAAAGTAATTACATTACGCAATCCAGACAAGCACGCAGATAATACCTTCTTGATAGAAGCTTCTTGATAGAAGCTCTTGAGTAAACAATAATTAGCGACTCTGCGCAAACAAAAACAACCTCTGCTGCTTCAGGCCGATTCTACTTCTTATGCAGCTGGAGATCTACTTGCGGATGTTATCGGAGGACATTTCTGAAAATTCACACACAAAGTGGAAACAGTGTGCCTGCTAACCTATTAACAGATGACACACAGATTTTGGCAGGACAAGTTAGTGACTACAAAATTCCACTGAAGACGTCTTTTATAATAAAGGTGAAACCAGTCTGGAAAATAAATACTATATAGCAACACGAAAAAGGCGTTTGAATATATGAAACAAATATATTCCCACATCAAGTATTTAAAGCGGTCGACTGTCTTAAAACTGTATGCATCACATCACGAGCGCAAACTCGTTTGATTCGCTTACACTACTTTTCGTGAAAATTGGAACACCAAGAAAAACCGTATTTCTGTGCAATTTTTCTCAGATTAGGGACATAAACATCAATAACTACATTTAAGAACTGCACGTGCTCTTTCACTGTGAGAATTCAGTGCGATTTGAAGCTACCACATGCTGAAACAGCCTGTAGAAGTCGTGCAATGGAATCAGATAGGGCCATGATACGCGGTCCGGGAACACAGTGCCACGCGGTTTGTACCCCCCCCCCCCCCCCCCTACCGCGGGTTACAATAGGTCCAAGGTATTCCTGCCTGTCGTAAGAGGCGACTAAAAGGAGTCTCGCATATTTCGGCTTTTATGCGATGGTCCCCTGTAGGGTTTGGCCTGCATTTTTCCACATTTTCCCGAAGAGGGAGCCAATTGGGGAAGGGAGCCTTACATGGTGCATCATGTCTATCATGCGCTCGGACCTCACGCATCCTTAGTCGACGTGGATCTGCACTTCCGCTCATTCTCCAGCTGTTGGGCGAGGTCACCCTCCTGGGCGCGTTTTCCTCCAGCCTCTGTGCAGTATCGCTTTCTGCGCTGTCGACGATAATGGACTACTTAGCCCGTTTGCGCCTGATATCCAGGCACGATAGCCAGACCATTTTGGTGGGGCTGCCATGTACCCTGTTGGTTGTAGCCCACTGACCACACAGGGATCACTCTGCTGATGCCTGCACCGTTAACTCCACATGTATGACAAGAAGTAGATGCCCACCAGTCTCAGGCATTGGGACTCGCAGTGGCCATCCTGCCAGATAGCCTTTGCTGTCGCTGGGTACCGCCTGTGGGAGGGCCACAGGTTGGAGTGGGTGGCACCAGGGTGGATGACAGGCCAGAAGGCGTAGTATGTCATCTCTTGCTGGTGGTCAAACACCAGCAGTCTCTAAGTGGTCAAGGTCTAACATCAGTGATAAGAAATAAGACCCCCAAATCGTTCCCCTCTCCCTGGTCACACCATAGGAGTAGTGCCTGGCCAAGGATGGTAGCAAAGCTTATTCACCCCGGTACCTCGTGTGTAAGAGAGTTGATAGGCAATCTTTCTTGTCAATGAAACCTCATTTTTTGTGGAGCATTTAGAGGGCAAGTTTGGGGAGGTAGAGGGCTTGTCCAAAATGCGGTCAGGGTCAGTCTTGATCAAAACAGCATCCTCTGACCAGTCACAGGCACGACTCAACTGTGACAAGCTGGGAGATGTTTCTGTTGCCATCACGCCCCATAAGAGCTTAATATGGTTCAGGGTATTATATTTCACAGGGACTTTAGTTTTCAATCTGACAATGAGCTGCGCACCAACTTAGAGCGTCGGGGGGTCCATTTCGACCTGCGCGTCGACCGGGCTACAAGGGATAATCAGGTTGCCACCGGAGCCTTCATCTTGACCTTAGAGGGTAACACGTTACCCGAGAAGATCAAGGTGGTGGTCTACTGCTATGACGTAAATCCATATATCCCTCCCACGATGTGGCAATTTAAGTGCTGGAAGTTCGGCCGTGTGTTTTCGCGCTGTACTTTAAACATCACCTGTTGGGATTGTGAACATCCTTCAGATCCCAAATACTCCCTATGCCCTACCTCCCATCTGTCAACTGCGAAGAGCACTATTCAGCTTGCTAGCCAGACTGCAGGATTCTGCAGCAAGAAAGAAAAATAATAGAATAAAAGACCCTGGACCAACTGACCTACACTGAGGTGAAGAGAAAATGAGAGGCTACATCCTGTGCATATGGCATATGACGTCAACCTACTCCGCCACTAAGACAACGGTTCTACCATCTTCTTTTCTGCTGCATACAGTTTGCTCTCAGAGCTGTCACTCAACCTGCCGGCTTGATGGGGCGGCAGCGGCGGCGGCGGCCCTTCCATCCCTGTTGCTCCTGTACAACCTACTTCAGGAACAACCCCCCACTTCTCAGCCAGAGAAGTGTAAGTCCTTTGGCTCCTCTCGCCAGGAAGGGATCCCTTGGGGTCCCTCCGTAGCCATGTTCCTACCAGTGGCAAAGCTGACATTTTGCTAGCTGCTGAAGCAACCACTGGTAGCTGGTCATAGGGCTTCACGGTCCTCCTCAGTTCCTGAGACTGAATCAGTGAAGTCATCCCAACTGGACAAACTTAAGGAGCAGCGAGAGAAACCTAAAAAGAAATGACCCCCAAGAACCAAGGCACTGCGCTGGTACACACACACACACACACACACACACACACACACACACACACACACCACCACCACCACATACAAGATTTGTGTGTGAGGATGAGGTGGAGATGCTAGCGTCCGCTGAGTACCTAGATCCCGCTGGGCCCACAGAAACAATGGATGTCAATCACATACATACTCGCCTGGTAGCAGGAGGTGGCCCTGAGTCATAGACTGTCTCACCGAATGTTTCATGCCTTCCCAGTCTTACGATCATGTCATCCTCCAGTGGAACTGCGGTGGTTTTTTGCACCAGCTGGCTGAGCTATGGTAGCTGTTAAGGTTTACATAGGCTTTCTGCATTGCCCTCCAGGAAACTTGGTTCCTGGCAATACAGACCCCTGCCCTCCATGGCTATAACGAATATTATAAGAACTGCACTGACTGATCAAATCAATAAACCTTTCCTACTTTAGGGAGATTTTAATGTCCATAACCCCCTTGTGGGGTGGCGCTGTGCTCGATATCTGCCTCTTTAGTACAGGTGCCCCCAAACTTTTCAGTGCGGGACATGGCACATATTCGGCCAGTGATTTCTCAGTTTGGAGCCCTGGCCTTCTCTCATCTGTCCACTGGAGAGCACATTACGACCTTTGTGGTGGTGACCACTTCTCCATCTTCCTGTCACCCCTCCAGCGGCACACCCACGGACTCATACCAAATTGGGCTTTAAACAAGGCAGACTGGGAAGTCTTCACGTCTGTTGTCACCGTTTAATCTCCTCCATGTGGTGCCATCGATGTTGTCGTGGAGCAGGTCACTACTACGATAATTTCTGCGGCGGAAAACGCGATCACTCGTTATTGAGAGTGACCCTGGCGGCAGAATGTCCGTTGGTGGTCGCCGGAAGTCGGCGAGCTCTACAGCGACATAAGCTGCACTCTTCCCTAGAGCGCCTAATAGCCTCTAAGTGGCTACATGCCCGCGTTCGACAGTTCATAAAACGACGGAAAAAGGAGTGTTAGGAGAGGTACATGTCGACCATTGGGCGCTATGTCACCTACTCAAGTCTGGAAGAAGATCAGACGTCTTTCTGAATAGCAGACCCCAACAGGTGTCCCTGACATTAACGTCAATGGCGTGTTATTGACCGATGCAAACGCGATTGCCCTGCACATTGCTCAGCGCTATGCTGGAGCCTATGCATCGGAGAACTACCCCCTAGCCTTTCGCACCCTCAGATGGTGGATGGAAAGGGAGGTACTCTCGTTCACTACACATCACAGTGAACCCTTTAACGCCCCATTTACAGAGTGGGAGCTCCTCAATGCCCTTGTATATCACCCTGACACAGCTCCTAGGCCAGATTGGATCCACAGTCAGATGATTAAACATCTCTCGTCTGACTACAAGTGACATCTCATCATCTTCAACCGGAGTTGGCGTGATGGCGTTTTTAAATCGCAATGGCAGGAGAATGCCATCATTCTGGTGCTCAAACCCGGTCAAAACCCGCTTGCTGCGGATAGCCACCAGCCCATCAGCCGCACCAACTTTCTTTGTAAGCAGCTGGAACATATGGTGTCTGTGGTTGGGTTGGGTCCTGGAGTCACTCGGCCTACTGATTTCATGTCAGGGCGGCTTCCGCCAGGGTCGCTCTACCCCCGTTAATCTTGTGACCCTTGAGTCTGCCATCCGAACAGGCTTTTCCAGACGCCAACATCTCGTCACTTTTTTGACTTACGTAAAGCATACGACACGACCTGGCGACATTATATCCTTGCCACATTGTATGAGTGGGGTCTCAGAGGCGCGCTCCAGATTTTTATCCAGAATTTCCTGTTGCTCCGTATTTTCCGTTCCGTAGTCAGTGCCTCCCTCAGTTCCCCCCGTATTCAGGAGAATGGAGTTCCGCAGGGCTCCGTATTGCGTGTATCTCTATTTTTAGTGGTTATTAAGTCTAGCAGCAGCTGTAGGTAGGTCGGAGTTGCCCACAGCTTCCAGTTTTCAGCCACAAAGTCGAGTGTAATGCATTTCTTGCGTCGCACCATTCATCCAGAACCAGAACGTTATCTTAATGACGATCCAATCACTGTAGTGGAGACCTAAGGATACTTAGGACTGGGTTTCGACGCCTCATTGAAGTGGCTACGTCACCTTCGTCAGCTTGAGCAGGCATGCTGGCGCAGCACTTCGATGCTCTCCGCTGCCTGAGCAACACCAACTGGGGTGTAGCTCTACAGAGCCCTTGTTCAATCGCGCCTTGAGAATGGGGGTCTCGTTTACAGTTCGGCAGCGCCCTCGGCATTGCATTTTCTCAACGCAGTGGACCACTGTGGCATTTGCCTAGCGACAGGAGCTTTCAGAACAAGTCCGGTGCCCAGTGTACTGATAGAGGCTAGAATCCCTCCATTGAAAGTTAGGCGTCCACAGCTGCTTGCGAATTACATTGCGCCACATTCGTAGTTCTCCTGCGCATCCGAATTACCGTTTCATTTCCCCAACCATGGCAGTTAATCTCCTGCATCGGTAGCCCAGGTCATGGCTTAAGATTGCGGTTCGCATCTGGTCCCTTCTGTCTAGATTCCTTCTCCTTACCACTTCTTGAGGTCCATTCACGTACACCTACATGGAGTGAACTTACGCCGCAGATTCTTATGGACCTTTCGCATGGCCCTAAGGACTCAGTTAGCCCTGTGGTTCTCTATTACTTTCTCTCGATTCTCGACATTTAATGGGACCATGAAATGGTTTACACCGGTCTCGGTGGCTGATAGTCACGTAGGCTTTGTGTATGTTCGTGGAAGACATATTGAACAGCACTCCTTTGCAGATGGCTGCAGTGTTTTCACTGCAGAGCTGGCGGCCATATGTCGTGATCTTGAGCACACCCACTCATGCCCTGGCGAGTCAGTTCTCCTGTGTACTGACTCCTTGAGCAGCCTACAATCTATCAACCAGTCCTACCATCCTTTGTTAGTGTCCATTCAGGAGTCCCTCTATGCCCTGGAACGGTCCCGTCGTTCATTGTGTTTGTGTGGACCCCAGGACACGCCAGAATCCCAGGTAACGAACTTACAGACTGGCTGGCCAAATAGCCTACGCTGTAACCGCTTCTGGAGACGGGCATCTCCAAAATCTCCAAAACTGACCTGCGTTCTGACTTACACAGCAGGGTTTTTCGGGAGGAGGAATGGCATAACAGAACGCACAAAAAACTAAGAATGTGTGAAAGTCTCTTATGCGGTCCTCTCGGAGGGAATCAGTTGTCCTCAGCCACACGTGGCTAACGCATGGTTACCTCCTCCGTAGCAAGGACCCACCTCGGTGTTGTGTCTCACAAATGACGATCGTCCACCTTCTGCTGGACTGCCCACTTTAAGCCGCTCTACGGCGGACTTTTAACTTTCCCAGCACCCTACCTCCAGTGTTGGGCGACAGTGCCTTAACAGCAGCTTCAGTTTTAAGTTTTATTCTTAAGAACGGGTTTTATAATTTGATCTGTTTTTGTGCATGTCCTTTGTCCCTCTGTGTCCTTCACCTTTGTGCTTTTAGGGTGGAGGTTTTAATGTGTTGGAAGGTGGCTGCCATCTCCTTTTTATTCTCATGGTCAGCCAGCCATGGTAATCTGCTCTCTTGTTTTGATCTCTTCCACATGTTTCTTGCGTCTCCCTGTGGTTTCCTTGTCCTGTTTCGTCCGTTTTAGTGTTTGTTGCCCTTCTGTCATTCTTGTGGTCTTCTCCTTTCTTCCAGCTGTGTTTTGTATGTCTCGATTATTTTACTCACACTCTTGTGGAATTATTTTATTCGGAACGAGGGACCGATGACCTAGCAATTTGGTCCTCCCCCTCCCCCCACCCCCACCCTTCTTTTAAACTAACCAACCACGCGGTTTCAGGCGCGTCAACAAAACATTGACGGGGACCAGAACTGTTAAACTGCAGACCGACCATATCCGGCTCTTTCGATGGGCGAAACTTCAGTCAGACGAGCAAGCAAGGGTAGTAGAACTGTTCGTTGAAGGAGGCTTGCACATTTTTTGACATATGGGCCTGGGTTTTTCCTGATGAAATATGGCAGGTGGAGCTGTCTACAGGAGAGCAGTATGTCTGGCTGTAGAAATCTGTCTGATGTAGTGGTTGCTCTTCAGATTGCCCCCAATACACAGAAGGCGAAATCGCATTCTTTAGCGAAACATGGCACTCGACTTTCTTCCACTATGACGCTCAACAGTTGTTGCCCCATTGTGTTCATTGTGGCAGCATCTAACTACACAGCCACCTCTGCAGGAGGAATTTAAATGGCCCTCTTCCGAAAGCAGTACATTTTGCCATTTAGCATGTTTGTGACGGTGTTCAACTGCCAAATGCAATCTGAGGCATCGGTGGTTTCTGGCCAAAGGAAGAAGACGGAATGGCATGCATTCTAATAATCCTACTCCCAGTAGACGGCACTGAACTGTCTATGCAGACATGCAGTAATTGACAATGGATCCAGTAAATTTCCAATTTACCGTTGACAACCACGACAGGAAATAAAACTTCAGCAATCACTATAATCTTGGGTTTTCATAGTTGTTGCTCTGTGCAGGGAGAATTATGCTGATTCTTTTGTGTGGCTGTAGTTCCTGTGCATTTCTGCATGCAAAATGTATGTGAACCTTTACAGAACCATGCCGAAATTATTTGACTTCTTCTGTCGTTTCCTCGTTCAGGCTTTACCGTGCTGCCTAAAGGAGCCTGTTCCACACCTTGGCGCATGGATTCCATAGCAAGTTTCCAACACATCTTAATGATGGCAGCTACCTACTCTTCAGTGACTCATCCACAATTCTCCTAAGGACGCCCTTGCTAGATGATAGAATCACTAGAGAGCAGTTTCGCGTTCTCAAAACAAACAAAAAATCAGCTTGTTATGCCAGTCGAAAAAAATAGAAATGGTAATTCAGAGAAACTATTCACATGAACAGACGTGAAGTTTAAGGAAACAAAGCATTATAAAGGCTATCAGAGTTGAATAAGCCGTTTTTGAACTGTATTCCGTATTTCTCCACTTAGAAAGGTATTAATGTGATTTTTGTTATTATTGAAAGGATCACCTCAATCATTCTGACTTTTCCGTTTTCATAATTTTGTTTCAACCTAATATTAAGGGAGTATGAATAAATTAATTTTGTGGTTTTCCTCTTATCTTGTTGGATACCCTTGGTGTAATCATTGGAGGATGTAATAAAAGACTGACACACACAAGTGGCAGCCAAGTTCATATTAATAACATAACGACGTAGTTTACATATATCTTTATTATTCAGTACCAAAGGAATCTACTTTAAAAATACTAAGTAGACAACAATCTTTCGAGATAAAAAAGTATTGTGCACTTCTTATAAAATTTACTTTTTGTGGAGCTAAACACTTTCGAACTCATCGAATTAGTTATATCAACAGTGGCAGTTACGAATGTTGACCCCGTCCCCTCTTGAAAATTTCTGCGGACGCCTACGAAGATCATCGCGAGCTATGGTTCTATGGTGTAGTCCACGAGAGAAGCGTGCCCTGTAGGAGTCGCTACAACAAACCCGTTTCCTGGAGACTGAATCGCTCGTCCTCCCCTCCCCCCCCCCCTGGCTCAAGTGGTTCAAATGGCTCTGAGTACTATGCGACTTAACTTCTGAGGTCATCAGTCGCCTAGAACTTAGAACTGATTAAACCTAACTAACCTAAGGACAGCACATACATCCATGCCCGAGGCAGGATTCGAACCTGCGACCGTAGCGGTCACGCGGTTCCAGACTGAAACGCCTAAAACCGCACAGCCACACCGGCCGCCCCCTCCCCCTCCTCGATTAAATTGTGATATTGTTGGTGGCGTATAATGCACCAACTTCACCTTTTGTATTAAAGACCGTGAGCTAATGGATAAGCGCTAATCGGTTTCGACCGTTAAAAAAGGTACTTCAGTCGCATTTTGGCTGCTCAGTAATGCTATATTCAAAGAGTAGAGGTTCTGCATTACTAAAGGTCGCCTAAAGTTTGCGCAGAGTTGTTTGTTCTCGATAAACACATGTGGAGAAGTACTACTAGCATACATTTTTGAATCATGGCTATGCTTGATACAGGTCAAATAAATTATATCACATGTTGTTGTAATAATGCACACGTTATACTCACTGCAATCCATCTGTCTGCGGGATAGAAGCGAATGAGTAATAGCGGCACTCCGTATTTATAAGCACTTCTTAGTAAAAACACGTGATGAGTAGACAGTATAATTCTGTTTGCTGTTGATCAACTCGCAGCGATAGTGGGACATTCTCAGCCAGTACGATATGCCTCCTCCCGTTATGCCATTATAGCCACTTCATTCACATTCTCTGAAACATCTGCATTTGACAATATCTTTGGTGACTATAGGGTCTTAGCCTATCCTCGAACTGCACGAGTAAAACATGCTTATCTTCGAATAAGAGACCAATCACTCTGCCCCGTTAGAACCCACTCACTTCATTTTGTTAGATAGTTAAGACGTACGTAAAACGCGTATGTAAAGTTTCACCGTGCTCCTGAAGGTGATTTATCTCTAGTAGTGAGGTAATACCACTCAGAATACACTAATCTCTATGTGGGCTAAAATGCAGCATCCTAAAATCACGTGATTTGAGCTGCAGGAGATGTTGCGTTGCGAGCTAACATCTCAATTATGTTCGGGCTCATATGCGGTTCTTCATCGTCGAAATAAATAAATGTCGTGCGACTAGGGCCTCCCGCCGGGTAGGCAGTTCGCCTGGTGCAAGTCTTTCGATCTGACTCACTTCGGCGACTTGGGCGTCGATGGGGATGATGATTAGGACAACACAACTCAACACCCAGTCCCTGAGCGGAGAAAATCTCCGACCCATCCGGGAATCGAACCCGGGCCTTTAGGGTTGACATTCCGTCACGCTGACCACTCAGCTACCAGGGGCGGACTTCGTCGAAATGTCTTGGCTTAAACTCGTCTAGGGGTTGAACCACACGTGTCAGATTACACGCCCTAAATTAGACACTTGTGACCCTTTGGTTAAATTTTCTGGCTGATGGCAAGTTTGCGAAATACAAAGTTAACATAACCTATAATAACAGTAATAATAATATCGGGAGAACTAAATTAACGACCCATAAATGATGAAGGCCACACAGTTGCGATGTGGTTAGAATATTTATTCAGAAAGCAAACTAATAGCGAAAGTGGTCGTATTTAGAGTTGCTGTTACATTAGAGCTCATATCCATTTGACCCTGTTAGATCATTCACAACCTCATCGCGAAGTAAAGTTACGTGAAAAGTTAGTTCAAACATTACCCTCGCTCAACTGACTAGGGAAGTTCTCTTTCCTGAAGCCGTCCATCTGATTGGCTACAGCTTATTTTACATTTTACCATATTCAATAATCAAATCATGACCACTTTCCCGTTCTAAATAAAGTAACAATAATATCCATTCTGTAATAAGCGTTAAATTCTTTTACATAAAACCAATACAATTTCCTTCCTAGCTTCGAATGCCACGGCCAGTAGCCTTGCACGAATGTGCATTCTGATAAATAAAGAAAGAACAAAAGTAACTGTTACACACTAAACTTTATAACAAATATTCTGTTACCTAATCATTCAATAAGGTGTCGTGTTGTCATCGTTCACTGTGTTTTGTGTGGAGGAAATGATGATCTGATGCTTAACTAAAAATACTGATAATTTAAATTTACGGTATCTTTTAGTCGAAGTTACAGAGTTGATATTTACAACTTTTGTTGTTTTAATGATGTTCTATATGAAATATCGTACGCTATGATCGACCAAAGCGTTCAGATTTTATCATTCAGGTCTTTGTTACAAAACTTGTTAATTTCACTTTAACAGTAAATCCTAAACTATTATAGATATGATCAATACTAAATTTATATTGGCATCACCATGAAAATTTATGTAGGATGGTAGATTACTGTGGCTTCATTCCCTGCATTACTACAAAATTAGTTTCCATAAATGTATGGTAATATTACACCCAACTGAGGAAAACAGGACTACAAAAGTCGAAGTTTCCATAAATGTTTACCTTTATAGCCGATATTAGGTCCGCCATATTTAACACTGCTACGTCTCCTCCACCACAAACGGTTTCTACTGAGTTTCTCTATGACGTAGGTTCTCGTCTGTCTCTCTCTCTCTCTCTCTCTCTCTCTCTCTCTCTCTCTCTCTCTCTCTCTCTCTCTCTCACTACAGCGCTTAGGCCTCAATAGATAATAGATGTCTGGCCGGAGTGGCCGAGCGGTTCTAGGCGCTTCAGTCTGGAGCCGCGCGACCGCTACGGTCGCAGGTTCGAATTCTGCCTCGGGAATGGATGTGTGTGCTGTCCTTAGGTTAGTTAGGTTTAAGTAGTTCTAAGTTCTAGGGGACTGATGACCTCCGATGTTAAGTCCCATAGTGCTCGGAGCCATTTGAACCAGATAATAGATGCCTGTGAATTTCCCCATCTCGTGGTGAGCCTGCGCCCTTTGTGGCACGCGGTCCTGGACGACAGGGTTCGTTTAACAATTCCTGTAGGGCAGGCTGACTCGTCCGGCCGTATATTTGCGAGCGCAGTGCTCGTTAACTCACGGCGTACAGTGTTCTCGTTGTGCACCACGGATGCTCACTCCTTAGATATATTTTATACTGTATGGAGGGCACTGCTGGGCTTACATGCACTCCATCTCTCTGCAAACTTAACCACTTATTATCATTCCACTGATGTACACGTCCTCCGTTTTTGGAGTGATTCAGATCATTCCTACTGGATGTTGCAATTTTCACAAACAGTAGTGTATTTTCGACCAGATTAGATTAGTACTTGTTCCATAGGTCATTAATACAACACTTCGTAATGATGTGGAACGTGTCAGGTTAATAAAAGGTGTCTAAACAAGATATTACATTAGACAAAATATTACATGACACTCAATATTTTTAATTTTTTTTGTGGGGGTTGGGAAATTACCCACTTACTATATACAAAAATTAATATAACGAGTAGGGGGAGTTGCCATTAAGAAATTGTTTCACTTTCCTTTCAAATGCTATATAGCTATCAGTCAGACTTTTGATGCTATTAGGTAAGTGACCAAAGACTTTTGTGGCTGCATAATTTACCCCCTTCTGACCCAAAGTTAGATTTAACCTAGAGTAGCGAAGATCATCCTTTCTCCTAGTGTTGTAGCCATGTACACAGCTATTACTTTTGAATTCGTTCGGATTGTTAATTATATATATATATATATATATATATATATATATATATATATATATATATATATATATATATATATATATATATTCGGAGGCTACAGTGAAGATTTCTAGCTCTTTAAATAAGTGTTGCAGAATGATCTTGGATGAGCTCCAGCAATTATTCTGATTACACGCTTTTGTGCAATGAACACACTTTTGCTCAATGATGAGTTACCCCAGCATATGATGCCATACGAAAACAGAGAATGTAAATAGGCGTAGTAAGCTAATTTACTCAGATGTATATCGCCAAAATTTGCAATGACCCTAATAGCATAGGTAGCTGAACTCCAACGTTTCAGCAGATCCTCAGTGTGTTTTTTCCAGTTCAACCCCTCATCAATGCATACACCTAGAAATTTTGAATATTCTACCTTAGCTACCGATTTCTGATCGAAGTCTATATTTATTAATGGGGTCATTCCATTTACTGTGTGGAACTGTATACACTGTGTTTTGTCAAAGTTTAATGAGAGTCCATTTTCAGATAACCACTTAATGATTTTCTAAAAAAACATCATTTACTATTTCACTAGTTAATTCTTGTCTGTCGGGTGTGATAGCTATACTTGTATCATCGGCAAAAAGTACCAGCTTTGCATCTTCGTGAATATAGAATGGCAAGTCATTAATATATATTAAGAACAGCAGAGGATCCAAGCCTGAACCTTGCGGCACCCCACTCATGATTGTTGCCCAGTTTGAGAAATCACCAGTTTTTTGCATATTATGTGAACTGTTTATTTCAACTTTCTGCACTCTTCCAGTTACAAATGATTTAAATCATTTGTCCACTGTCCCATTCATACCACAGTACTTGAGCTTATCTAGATGATGTTCTGTCTTCTCTTCATTTATACCTAAGCCGGTACACCCCACCATTTTGATATAGTAATTCGAAGCACACTGTTATGATATCCACAGGTACAGGAAGAGAGCCATGATGCTGTCAGAGGCGTACAAGGACAGACCCATGAGTCCTCGGGAAGCCGCCGTCTACTGGTCGGAATACGTCATCCGGCACAAGGGAGCCAGGCACCTGCGCTCTGCCGCCGTCGATCTGGAGTGGTACCAACTGCTGCTGCTGGACGTCATTGCTTTCGTCGTCCTCGGCTGCATTGTAGTCGCCGGTATAGGCCTGTTGCTCCTGATAGCTTTCCTAAGGTGCATAGGCGTGCTCAAAGGCTCAGCAAAATCTAAAGAAGTGCAGGCTAAAAGCAAGAAGAGCAAGCAACAGTAGTCGGTATCCATCCATCCACTCACTCTAAACAGGCTGGATCCGTCAAATTTACCTCCGTGGCGGTTGGGTGAGGACGTGTAACTCGGCGTGTGACTCCAGTACTTTGGCGACGAACATAAGAATATTGCTTGCAGGTGTTGAGCGACACAACGATTCACTAGCAATAGGGGTGTATGAAGTCAGTGACAAATGCTAATTTCGTGTGGAACTCGGAGAAGCCAAGAGAAAGTAACTGAGAACGCAGCAATGACAAGTAATAGATCAACATTTATTTTTCCGTTATGTTCAGCTGTAACTCAATGAAAGTCATGATTCTGTGATGAAATCGGAATGCAATAAATTGTAGAGGTATCATTAAATGACAAACATGATTACATATTCGAAACAGAAATTACTCGGTTCATTTGTAAAGGAGTCGGGGTACTGATTTCACCTACATAAAGGAAAAATACAACTGAAATGAGAAACCACAATAATTCAAAGGCTGCATTGGTGTCTCACCTTACTACATATGGTTCATATCGATATTAGACACAGGATGCAAATATGCTGTCACTAACTACACCGCCATCTATTTGTCAGGACTATTCATAATTTTGTATCTCCCAAGAAGGCAATACCAATCGTCTGTGGTAACCTGGAGACAGGATAACTCAGCAATGTGTCTCTTTCATTGTGTGTAAATATCGCCCCAAACAAGGGGTCGTTTTGTTATGTAAATTAACAATGTAGTCCATCGGTTATAATTTCTTTCACTGTATCTGCCTAGACAAGGTGTCAAAAACAGTCTGAAAAGTTTGTAAGGCTATAGCTGGTGCTGAAAAATAATTAAGAAAATTCGGTACTTTGAGCAATTTCTGAGTTAATTAGCTTCGAAGTTAGCCAATTAGGCCGTTGCGGATGCATATTCAAGCGACCTGCCAGACACGGTGTCACCGAAACTGTTTCTCAGTCGGTTTCATAAAACCGAACAAAAGAACGATACAAAAATTCGACGTAGGACAATAGAAAGGATCGGATCTGTGCCAAAGGCTGAGCAGTCCCGTGCATTGTCATCTAAGTCATGGGAGCAACTGACTAATTTATATGGGGGTCCGCTTGAAATTGCGCGCGTAATGTCCTGATTGGCTAACGTCAAAGCTAATTAACGCGGCAACTTCGCGACGCATCGAATTCTTTTCTTAGTAACTACTAATCAGCACAACTATCCTACAAGCTTTTCAGACTGTTTTTGACCATCCTGTATAACTCCAAACTATTGGAATGCAGCTAGCACGACATACGTGCTAATGTACGGGTAGACAGTGTTTAATCATTATACACGATTGTCAATAAACTGTAAGAAAAGGTAATGTACAGTTTTCCATTAACGTTGTGTGCGACTATTTATGGAACGAAAGTAGGAAGAGTTTTACATGTTAGGCACAAAATATGGACTAGATCCGTTGGAGAGGCAAAAATTTTTTTCTGGTATCTTGCTGCAAATTCAATTTTCCGTTGAACCACGCGTTACGGTTTCTTCCCACTCCATTAACGCGTGGAGCGCGTAAAGAAAGATCGCGTAGAGTCCTGTGTGAGGCCTATTGACAGGATAATTTTATTTGCATAATCTCGACGGAAGAGACGTCTGGTCGCCTGAAACAGTCGTAAATTCCGCGCTCTTAGTCGGTTCTTGTAATTTTTTGATGTTTTCGCTAAATACTCAAAATCTTTTTTCGAGTGGCTGCCTATATGGATTTTATGGTCTCACTGAGCCGAATCCTATACGGACTCATCGTGGTAGAGCTGTGTTTCGGTATGGAAGCAACTCCCCCATGAGCAACCTTTGTCGTAGAAAACCTGTAGTTATCCAGCATCCTAGCAATAAATCGAAGGTTATTTTGTTTTACCTAGAACCATGACTGCGTAATCTGTGCGTTTAATATTTCCGTGCATTGTTCTTCACAGGTATTTGAATGACATAGCTGGTTCCATTCGTGCGTAATAAATATTCTAATTTGCATAAAATAAGGGAAATAATAGACAGTGCCAAAGTGAAGCTACAGTCTTGGTACTTGTATGAAAAGACAAACAATAAAAGAATATCCGTTTCAGTCTCTCATGGTGGCACTTGATAAATGTCATTCAAATTATGAGCGCAGTGTATTATTAATCAGTCATCTTATTTTTTCATAATGATGTGTCTTAATAATGCTATGGTATGTACTCATTTCTAAAGATGTCTTTAATAGTCTCTGTAACAGTGAAGCTTCTGGAATAGTTATGTGGAAAGCTAGTTTGATAAGAACAGCTAGAAAATACATATGCATTATTAGTGTGTTCTCAGTACTAAATGTCGATTCGTTTTTATAACTTCATTTTTTCTTTAAGTTTGATTTCATGCCTGAGTTACGGCTTTAATTTACTATCTACCTTTTTTTATGGAATTACATTTTCGTAATCTCATTATATTGTAAGAAATTAATAAAAATATTATTTAACCTCGTTGCACAAAAATGACCAGGAAGAAGTTTCTCCTACATTTCACCCAAGAACCCATTTGTTAAGTTACTACTATTTTACCAAAGAACTTTTCCATCCAGTTGCTACTACGATCACTACTACTAACGAAACAACTATGGGCTTTTCGAAGCCCTATTAGAGAGACGGTCGTGTAAGGCAAGAAGCAGCTCTTGCCGTTGCGTAGAAGACAACGATGTTCGAGCAACGCAGACGGTAACATCTGGTTTCTTCATACTGAAGAATCAGAACATAAGTTATGAGAATAACTTGCGTATTTTATGTCATCGATCACTTAAACACTAGAAGTAGCACACACAGAGGTTGTTGTTGTTCTTGTGGTCTTCAGTCCTGAGACTGGTTTGATGCAGCTCGCCATGCCACTCTGTCCTGTGCCAGCTTCATCATCTCGAAGTATCTACTGCAACTTACATCCTTCTGAATCTGCTTAGTGTATTCATCTCTTGGTCACCCTCTACGATTTTTCACCCTCCATGCTGCCCTCCAATACTATATTGGTGATCCCTTGATGACTCAAAATATGTCCTACCAACCGATCCCTACTTCTAGTTAAGTTGTGCCACAAATTTCTCTTCTCCCCAATTCTACTAAATACCTCCTCATTACTTGAGTGATCTACCCATCTAATCGACATTCTTCTGTAGCACCACATTTCAAAAGCTTCTATTCTTTTCCTGTCTAAACTATTTATCGTCCATGTTTCACTTCCATACATGGCTACACTCCATACAAATACTTTCAGAAACGACTTCCTGACACTTAAATCAATACTGGATGTTAACAAATTACTCTTCTTCAGAGACGCTTTCTTTGCCATTGCCAGTCTAAATTTTATATCCTCTCTACTTCGACCATCATCAGTTATTTTGCTCCCCAAATACCAAAACTCCTTTACTACTATAAGTGTCTCATTTCCTAATCTAATTCCCTCAGAATCACCCGACTTAATTCTACTACATTCCATTATCCCCGTTTGGCTTTTGTTGATGTTCATCTCATACCCTCCTTTCAAGACACTGTCCATTCCGTTCAACTGCTCTTTCAAGTCCTTTGCTGTCTCTGACACAGAGGTAGCGAATGCCTAAGTGATAATCGACTTACATAGTTAGGTATACTCAGAGGTGTATAGATTCTCCTTACACCATGCCTACCCCCTATCTCCGCAGCAGCCATTAACGCGTTTGGTGCCACCGCGCTGCCGGGCGTGGCAGCCCGGGGAGTGGCAGGTGGCTGACGCCTCGCCTAGCGTATTCAAACTATCGGCGCCGTCTAGTCTACGATTTGTTTACTGTGTTAACTCTGATGTGTGCCAGTCCGTGTCCAGGCACTATGCACTGAACGTAGATTGCGATTTGGCTGTTGGTTGATCTCTCTAGCCTTTTTTGGTGAAACGCCTGGAGGTAAGTTCATTTATTTTGAATTTGTCGTTCTTTATCTATAAAAGAATTACTTTCAACCCAATTACAAAATTTACGTCCAACGGGACATAATTTCCTGTTACGCCCGCACTTGTCTTACAAAATTTCTATAAAAATAAAATTTATGAGTAATCACACTGAAAAGTCAGAATACACTAGGCGTGGCGTCGGCCACCTGCCATTCCCCCAAGCTACCGCGCCTGGTGGGGCGAGGGCACCGAACGTGTTGAGGCAGCTTACTCTGCAGCAACGGAGACCCAAGAGTACAGTACGTGTGCACTGAAGGACAGTGGTTAAAGCAGGCCAATTTGTTTCCGGGAGCCTGGTAAACTTCGCGGGACGCGTTAAGCCTGCTGCACCTGACAACAGGTTGCGCTATCAGTCAAACGTGTCTACAGGACAGCCAGCTAAGTGTTTAGGTAGGAAATTTCACTGCAGCTCGTCTATCATAACGGTTGGGGCGACAATGTGAACAAACCAAACTTAAAGGAGATTGAGAAGAAATTAAGATTTTGGGATCATATACCACTCACGAAAGAGCCCAAGTCCAGCAGGGGAAAAGTTAGCGTGTGTTTGTGAGGCATCTTGAAATAAATCGGTAGGTGTTTCGCAATGCAAATTACGTAAAAACGTCACTAAACACTCTCCCATGTGGGGAAACTCGAGTCTGTTAAGACACGGTAAATTTGACCAGCAGTTTCCTCACTCCATAACTTAGCGGCTGACAAATGTGTGGAAATGTGTGCTAATGTTTTGAGGTAACTCAGTAGTGTATAAAATTTCTAAGTTCAAGGCAAACAGTGATTGAAATAGTAAAAAAATATGGATCAGTGGATACTAACAGCCATATTGTGGTGGCATGTAAAGTAGTGCAAAGAAAGATTACTATAAAAGAAAAGCTGTTTCTTTCACACATGTGCATTTAAAAGTAACATAATATGAAATACGTACTTCGTGTTCGCCAAAATAGTTTTGGAGAATTAGAATGAACTATTTTAGCCACATAGATTGACTTTAGTGACACCGCAATACACATCTTCGAAAAAGTAATTAAAATTGGTATAACTGGGATCATATTTGACTACAACACAAGTTTACAGATATGGAAATTCCAAAACCTTAACTTAGTCGGCGTTGCAGGATAAGACATCGTTCTTAGGTGCAAAGGTTCTCTACTTTGAGATGGTTCTGCTTACTATACAAAACATCTATTGGAGGTGACCTGATGATGGTTCGAACTGAGAACAGCCAATATTAGTCGAAAGAGGGTGAAGTTGCAGATGAAACCGTTCATTTCGAAATAAATAAATAAACCCCAAACAAGTTGAAATGGAAAAAAGGGCAACTAAAATGCACCATTTTCTGGCTTAAAAGACCCAAAATGAATATACAGCGTGTTACAAAAAGGTACGGCCAAACTTTCAGGAAACATTCCTCACACACAAAGAAAATATGTTATGTGGACATGTATCCGGATACGCTTACTTTCCATGTTGGAGCTCATTTTATTACTTCTCTTCAAATAACATTAATCATGGAATGGAAACAGCAACAGAACGTACCAGCGTGGCTTCAAACACTTTGTTACAGGAAATGTTCAAAATGTCCTCCGTTAGCGAGGATACATGCATCCATTCTCCGTCGCATGGAATCCCTGATGCGCTGATGCAGCCCTGGAGAATGGCGTACTGTATCACAGCCGTCCACAATACGAGCACGAAGAGTCTCTACATTTGGTACCGGGGTTGCGTAGACAAGAGCTTTCATATGCCCCCATAAATGAAAGTCAAGAGGGTTGAGGTCAGGAGAGCGTGGAATAGGTCCGCCTCTACCAATCCATCGGTCACCGAATCTGTTGTTAAGAAGCGTACGAACACTTTGACTGAAATGTGCAGGAGCTCCATTGTGCATCAACCACATGTTTTATCGTACTTGTAAAGGCACATGTTCTAGTAGTACAGGTAGAGTATCCCGTATGAAATCATGGCGGTGAATCGAGGAAGTACAGTACACACTGACAAAACTAAATTGAGCTCTAACATGGAAATCAAGCGTTTCGGGACACATGTCCACATAACATCTTTTCTTTATTTGTGTGTGAGGAATGTTTCCTGAAAGTTTGGCCGCACCTTTTTGTAACACCCTGTATACTGCATTAAGCCTCGTCTTGTGATACTCGGTAAAAGACTATAGACCTCGAACCCTAGTCATGAAGGTACCATCGCACCGAAAACTAACTCAAACTAACTCGATTGACAACTGTTTTCAACTTTAAGTTTGACCTACTTTTTCAACTCTTGTCAACAGGTCTTCGTAATCAAGAGTTTGGAAAACTATTTCTGGGAAGTTTTGTGTCGAGTTTGTAGTTTCAGTGAGCAACAAAACGGCAAAGTTGGGTGACTGGCGCTTGCGCATTGCCATATCGTCTGCCTTTTTTCTTGTGTTTATACAATTGCGACTCCTAAGTACTTGGTTCTAAAAACTGAGTACATTCACGATAATTCAGCACTTTCTAAGCACAGTTTCACTAATCTTAGAGTGTGATCTCCGATTAGAGTATATTAAACGGGTATAACTGTTATCTGTTGCCAAATACTGAAGGTTTACAAGAAGTTGTTCTGCTGGTGATACTGCAGCTCTAAAATCGTTTCCTTCCATTGAATAGCCCCAACAGTTTATCGAACTACCCACATGTCATTCTGACAAAATTCTTGAAACCTTGCCTGTCTTCAGTACAGAAATACAGCAATACAGCAATACGAATTACCCTGATAAGACAAAGTATTATGATTACTGCCCACCGCGAGGTTTTACGCTGCATGGTGGCCCTGAGGCCACGCGACGCGATGAGAGAAGTATACGAGCCGAACAGAGACGAACGAGGACTCATTCTAGCGACGATAAGTGGCGCAAATGCGGACATCCAGCGACTTTGGCAAAAGCCGCATTATTGTGGCCCAGTGCCTTGGCGTAAGCATCTCAGAAACGGCGAAGCTCCTCGACTGCTAGGGTGCTACTGTAGTGAGCATCTATGGAAAGTGTTCGAAGAATACTGAAACCACGAGTGGGCGACTAGAAGTTGGACATTCATACCTCGTCACGGAACATAGGGTTAGGAGGCTTGCAGCCCTCTGATGCAGCACAGGCGGCGATCTGTAGCAGATATGATGAGAGTACAGTGCTGCCGCAGGATTAAGTGTATTGTGGCATGCCGTTAAGCACACCGTGTTGAACATTGTGTTCCGCAGCAGAGGAGCCTTAAGTGTTCACATGTTGGACCGACGACATCGTCAATTGCGATTACAGTGTGTACGGGAACATGGAGACTGAACCTTTGATTTATGGATCGCGTCGCCTGGTTGGATGAACCCCGTTTATTTTTAAATCAGGTAGATGGTCGTGTCCAGATATGCCTTCATCCAGGCGAATGCCTGTCCAAAACATGCAGCGCATCTGGACTTCCACGGAACCTGCGGTAGTAATTGGAGTCGCTGTGGCAGATGTGGACGTGGAGAACATTAGGCGCCACCTGAAAGCCCTTATGCTTGAGACTTCCTCAATCGCGATGGCATCTTCGAGCAGGCTGTCTGTCTTTGTGGCAAGACCAGAATCGTGCCGCAGTGGTTTGAGCAGCGTATAGTAAACTCCCTCTGATGCCTTGGCCGTCATATTCGGCTCACCTGAATCCGATGACGCCCAATTGGGACGCTATAGAGCGCCAGCTACACGCCCACGAACCAAAGGCCCGTAAATTACGGGGAGTGTGACTCCTGCGTGGGAATCTGGTGCCAGAAAGCACTGGAAACGTATCAAGTATTTGCCGAATCCATGGCAAGCAGAATCACTACTGAATTGCATTCCAGAAGGGGACCAGCATGCTTTTAAGTAGGTGGTTGGTTAATTGGTTTTGGGGGAGGAGACCAGACAGCGGGGTCATCGGTCTCATCGGATTAGGGAAGGAAGGGGAAGGAAGTCGGCCGTGCCCTTTCAGAGGAACCATCCCGGCATTTGCCTGGAGCGATTTAGGGAAATCACGGAAAACCTAAATCTGGATGGCCGGACGCGGGATTGAACCGTCGTCCTCCCGAATGCGAGTCCAGTGTGCTAGCCACTGAAGTAGGTGGTCATAATGTTTTGACTCAATAGTGTATAAGCTTCATGAGTTGAGTGCTTGCTTAGGAATTGTACCTTTTTGTTTGTTTGAGTTGGTTTTGAGTGTGAAGGTACATTAACACAACAGTGAAAGTGCGCAGAATAAACTGTTACGTAACATAGAACGGAAGGAAGATGGGCAAGCAGATAAGATTCCTGTAGCTTGCTTGGGATTGGCGTAACTTGGCTTGGATCTGAGTGAAGTAGCCTGTCCGTTCTGCTGATACGATGCGGCACCCTGCCTGCCTGCCTGCCTGCCTGACTGACTGACTAACAAGAAAGCATGGGCAGGTTAAAAGCGAACTGTGTAAATCTCTAAATATAAGCACTTCGGACGACAATGACTAAAAAAAACGCGCACGCCGTTGGTTTGAAACATTGTAGATGGTGTACGGAATCAGTGCAGTAATGTTAGTCGGCGTGGAGACCCGGAGACTTGACAAAAAGGCAGTGTGGAACTTTCATGTTTGGTTGTGTCCACGAGCAGATAGTGCATGATGTTGCACGATTTGTTGTTATATCAACGCGGGCTGTCCAACGTGTCCACGTGGAATGGTATACCACTCGCAGCCATCTAAAATGATTGTCGCAAGACACTGACAGGGAGCAGAGAGGAGTGCCAGGGCTTTTCAGTCATTCAGTTTCTGATCCTATGGGAATTAATCCTGTCAGTGAACGAATAATCATCTCAACCAGTTTCCGAGCGAACGTTGTGAAGGAAACTGCCTGCAGTGAATGCGTGGAGTCGGGTTTTTAGCAAAAGAGCGTTGCTAAAATCAGCACAGAAATAAGGTGTTTCATATAAGAATGAAACAACCCCTATACCTAACACGTCAGTAAAAAGAACACCTAATACTGATGGTAGTAGTGATCACAGGGTTATTATTACAGGTATACTAATCAGACTACATGCATAACATTGAGGTCACTTTTCGAAACATAGATCACACGTAACTGAAAAATCATCCAATAAGAGCTTGCAAAACAAATACAAAATTAAGGAACTTAGTGAAACGACGTGGGAAAACATATATCTCATACTTTCGGAAAATATCACACGGTAGCAGATCACTGATAGTGTAGTAGTATTCTTGAAACTTTCAAACTAAGTAATTTACAAATTCGTGATAAATTGTCAGTTGCAAATGATACATCATTTTTGCGTACCACTGAATATATCGTATTTAATCACCAGTCATCTTAAAAGCAATGGTTGTGCCGAAACATTGTTCAGTATTTAACAGTCCCTTGCATTGCGCCGAAATGTAAATGTCATACGACACATACATTTTGCGCAGGCGCAAGCAAATGGCTAAATACACACATCACAAAGTTTTGCATCGCCCCAGTTCCCAGAACTCCTGAAGATATACGTTGGCTGTGAATATTGTATCAGATATAGTCTCTTTGACTCTTCAGAGACGTCACTAAACCCTCTCCAAAAGATGTAAATAACCATCCATGAGCAGCACCCATTAGACGGTGTCAGACAGCCGATCAGTTCGTCATTCCACCAGGAAGGAGGTACAGGGTCGTGTTTTCTGTAGTTCAATCATGTCTAGACGGTCAATTCCGTAGTTCGATCGCGTCCTCATTGTTACTTTGTTCCAGGAAGGGCTCTCAACAAGGGAAGTGTCCAGGCGTCTCTGAGTGAACCAAAGCGTTGCTGTTCAGACATGGACACACAGACAGGAACTGTCGACGATATGCCTCGCTCAGGACACCCAAGGGTTACTACTGCAGTGGATGACCGCTACCTACGGATTATGGCTCGGAGGGACCCTGACAGCAACGCCACCATGTTGAATAATGCTTTTCGTGCAGCCACAGGTCGACCTGTTAAGAGTCAAACTGAGCGCAGTAGACTGCCTGATGCGCAACTTCACTCCCGACGTCCATAGCAAACCCATCTTCGCAACCACGACACCACACAGCTTGCTAGGTATGGGACCAACATACCGAATGCACCGCTATAGATTGTCATCACGTTCTCTTCACCGATGAGTGTCGCATGTGCCTTCAACTAGACAATCATCGGAGGCGTTTTTGGAGGCAACCCGGTCAGGCTGAACGCCTTAGACAGGCTGTTGAGCTAGTACATCAAGGTAGGTTCCCTGCTGTCTTGGGGTGTCATTTCGTGGGGCCAAACGTACGGCGCTGGTGGTGATGGAAGGCGCCGTAACGGCTGTACGATACCTGAATGCCTCGTCCGACCGGTAGTGTAACCATATCTTCAGCATATTGGCAAGGCATTCATCTTCATCGACAATAATTCGCGCCCCTATCGTGCGCATATAGTGAATGACTTCCTTCACGATAACGACATCGCTCGACTACAGTGGCGTGCATGTTCTCCAGACATGAACCCTATCGAACATGCATGGAACAGATTGAAAAGGGTTATTTATGGACAACATGACCAACCACTAAGAGGGATCTATGCCGAATCGCCGTTGAACAGTGGGACAATCTGGACCAACAGTACCTTGATGAACTTGTGGATAGTATGCCACGACGAATACAGGCCTGCATCAATGCAACAGGACGCGCAACTAGGTATTAGAGGTGCTGGTGTGTACAGCAATCTGCACCACCACCACCACCACCACCACCACCACCACCACCACCTCTGAAGGTCTCGCTGTACATTGGTACAAATGTAATGTGTGGTTTGTAGGAGCAATAAAAAGGGCGGAAATGTTTATGTTGATCTCTCTTCCAATTTTCTGTACAGGTTCCGGAAGTCTAGGATCTGTGGTGATGCAAATCCTTTTTGATATGTGTAGGTAAACGGCTCGATGGATGGTCGACCGCTTTGCTTAGTGTGGCCCAACCAATCAGGAGATAGTGGTTAGGCCAAGCGGTTAATACCATAGAAAATGACTGGGACTGTAAGATACAGCAGGTGAAACATAGCTTTTATAATGCCTGCAATTTGGCAACTTTGCAGAATCCAATCAGATGGGTGTGGTTTACCTGAATATACGAACGGATTCTCTTTCTCGTTGGATTGAGCTCATCATCTAGAGTAGAGGCGGTGTTACATGAGATTAACGTGGAGTCACCTCGGATCCACTGCCGGCCCTTGTGGCCGAGCGGTTCTAGGCGCTTAAGTCTAGAACGGCGTGACCGCTACGGTCACAGGTTCGAATCCTGCCTCGGGCATGGATATGTGTGATGTCCTTAGGTTAGTTAGGTTTTAGTAGTTCTAAGTTCTAGGGGACTGATGACTTCAGATGTTTAGTCCCATCGTGTTCAGAGCCATTTTGATCCACAAATTTGTTGCACGGTGTGCTTCTATTTCATCATGAAATTCACTACACTATTAATCAGACTTCTAATAAACACCAATGTCGTTTCATTGCACAGCTGGTCGCACCTGGAGAGAGAAGGATACACTTAAAGTCCTCACGCATCTGCTAAGAGCAAGTGAGCCGAGGAATTCCACAAACAGTGCACAGACACAACTGTTACTCTTCCAGCTGCTCTCGAATCGACTGCTGCTGTTATACGATTTCGTAAGTAAAACATTTAGATATATAATTTTAATAAACTTCTGCGTAACGTCAGTTACCTTCCAGCTGCGTGTACACTGTCCCTATGGACATTTTATAAACTTTCTACAATAATGAAACCCGGCAGAGGACAGCTCCTAGTATTGTAATAAACCATAAAAAGTAGAAGTTAAGATTTAACGTCTCGAGAAAAAGAACTATTGGCAAATTAATTTCTGACACTTAAGCAGTATCGTGCAGTATCAGGAAATATGCAGGGTGGTCCCAGGACCAATGGTAAGTTTTCAAGGATATGACAGGAACGATAATTACAGGGTGTTTCAAAAATGACCGGTATATTTGAAACGACAATACAAACTAAATGAGCAGCGATAGAAATACACCGTTTGTTGCAATATGCTTGGGACAACAGTACATTTTCAGGCAGACAAACTTTCGAAATTACAGTAGTTACAATTGTCAACAACAGATGGCGCTGCGGTCTGGGAAACTCCATAGTACGATATTTTCCACATATCCACCATGCGTAGCAATAATATGGCGTAGTCTCTGAATGAAATTACCTGAAACCTTTGACAACGTGTCTGGCGGAATGGCTTCACATGCAGATGAGATGTACTGCTTCAGCTGCTCAAATTGTTTCTGGATTCTGGCGGTACACCTGGTCTTTCAAGTGTCCACACAGAAAGAAGTCACAGGGGTTCATGTCTGGCGAATAGGGAGGCCAATCCACGCCGCCTCCTGTATGTTTCGGATAGCCCAAAGCAATCACACGATCATCGAAATATTCATTCAGGAAATTAAAGACGTCGGCCGTGCGATGTGGCCGGGCACCATCTTGCATAAACCACGAGGTATTCGCAGTGTCGTCTAAGGCAGTTTGTACTGCCACAAATTCACGAAGAATGTCCAGATAGCGTGATGCAGTAATCGTTTCGGATCTGAAAAATGGGCCAATGATTCCTTTGGAAGAAATGGCGGCCCAGACCAGTACTTTTTGAGGATGCAGGGACGATGGGACTGCAACATGGGGCTTTTCGGTTCCCCATATGCACCAGTTCTGTTTATTGACGAAGCCGTCCAGGTAGAAATAAGCTTCATCAGTAAACCAAATGCTGCCCACATGCATATCGCCGTCATCAATCCTGTGCACTATATCGGTAGCGAATGTCTCTCGTGCAGCAATGGTAGCGGCGCTGAGGGGTTGCCGCGTTTGAATTTAGTATGGATAGAGGTGTAAATTCTGGCGCATGAGACGATACGTGGACGTTGGCGTCATTTGGAGCGCAGCTGCAACACGGCGAACGGAAACTCGAGGCCACTGTTGGATCACCTGCTGCACTAGCTGCGCATTGCCCTCTGTGGTTGCCGTACGCGGTCGCCCTACCTTTCCAGCACGTTCATCCATCACGTTCCCAGTCCGTTGAAATTTTTCAAACAGATCTTTTATTGTATCGCTTTTCGGTCCTTTGGTTACATTAAACCTCCGTTGAAAACTTCTTGTTGCAACAACACTGTGTTCTAGGTGGTGGAATTCCAACACCAGAAAAATCCTCTGTTCTAAGGAATAAACCATGTTGTCCACAACACACTTGCACGTTGTGAACAGCACACGCTTACAGCAGAAAGACGATGTACAGAATGGCGCACCCACAGACTGCGTTGTCTTCTATATCTTTCACATCACTTGCAGCACCATCTGTTGTTGAAAATTGTAACTACTGTAATTTCGAAAGTTTGTCCGCCTGAAAATGTACTGTTGTCCGAAGCATATTGCAACAAACGGTGTATTTCTATCGCTGCTCGTTTAGTTTGTATTGCCGTTTCAAATATACCGGTCATTTTTGAAACACCCTGTATAAGCAAAAAACTTGATATGGACGTATTTCCTATTCCGAATGGTTTCCGAGACGTACATTATTTTTTGTATTACTCGGTGATTTTTCAGGCTTACATTTGCACAACAGCTAATGTACATTAGAACATACGTTTTAAAAAGTGTCAGTTCACAAACGCGTATTTTAAACACCTTCGCCTCGAAGCAGTATAGCACACGTTACGTTACCGCTGTTCAACAATTCGCATTAAATATTCGAATATCTCACTGTCAACTTAAATACATTTGTAGACTCTTGGGAGAACGCGGAGTGTTAATCGTCTGAACATCTTTGCACGTTCCCTATTTAGAGCACCAGCGTCCGTGATGCGATCAAGCAGTTCATATTACGTATTCAGTTCATCCAACCTCTTAAACCAAGTATAACGGCGTAAGGTCTGGCGATCTTGGGGGCAAGTAAGTACACAGATACATATAGAAAGTAGCCGTTAGCTGGTAAGACGATTTTTATTATGGTTTTATTGAAAAGATCAGCATGTATTCATGGTATTCAGACAGGATATAGAGAGATCGATTGGAACTAAACTCGCTCTGCTTGCGTTTTGTCGTGTGGCAGTATGTTGGTAAGGAACTGTGGCAGATTTCTTGTGCTCTCTCGAGTCTATCGAAAGTCTGTATGTTTACCGCCAATCGCCCCAGCGTCTCTCCAACTCCACGTCGACGTAGTGTAGCTGAACGACTTAGACTAATATTTATATTCAAGTTATTTATCAGTGATGAACACTCGTTTATTTTTTCACTTACTATAACTTCCGCTCTGTAATGCATAATATTCACTTTTTATAACTTCTCTTCATCTTTATCAGAGCAAGAACAAAATCGGAGTCATTAACATTACATTCAGCAACATTCTTACACAAGGAATTACTTCTTTGGTTCCTACACACAGCACAGAATTTGAGATAGTTACTTCCGTGATAAAATGTGCTATCACAATTACATTGCATCATTTCAACAGTGTGTTGCTGTTCCAGCACAGTTTCGAATTATACCTTCAAAAAGGAAAACGAGAACATCAAACAATAGCTGTTTCACGCAATGTGTTGAAAACAACATAGCAAAACCCATAAATATCCACCGTATCTGCGTAATCTGCAATAGTGTGGATGTGTGTAATTTTAGTCAACACGTGCACAGTTAACCGTTGATCCTCTCTAATCATCTCAATCCCTCGCACCGCTTCACTCAACGCATGGACAGCTGTACATTCAACAGGCTAGTGTAATGGAGGGAGATACACCAAGCAAGTGGTTGAAAGCAACGAGCTAGGTTGGGCTAGAGTAAAACGTCAAAGAGGTTGGGTAAGTAAAAACACAGCCCAAAAGCAAAAATGTACAGTCGACATAAAACGTGGCCACTGGTCGGCCGGTGCAGACACAGTCGTTCAATTAAGGCGACCAATAAAACAGGCCACCCCTCTGAATTGTAAGTCCGACCATGTGCATAATTTGGCAACGCAGTAAGATACGGAAGTATCTGGAGGAAACATTGTCTCCTCCTCGAGCTGGCACAATGCTATATGAGCTCGTGGTCTAGTGGTAAACATCGTGAAATGTGGACACAGAATCGCAAGGTGGCGCGCGCGCGCACACACACACACACACACACACACACACACACACACACACACACACACACACACACACCTCTTATTGTTGAACCGCATTTCAAAGGTCTACTAAAGTTATGCTAATGGCACCCCAAAGATAACTCGCTTCGCTTTCCAACCCACCAGTAACAGCAAAAACTGTCGGAATCAATTTAGCAAAACAGCTCGTGGCTGAATCAAGGTCAGACGAGTATACGTTAGTGTTTCCTCACTCTACTGGCACCGGCGGCAAGACGTCATCCGCCGCATAGAGTCAACTGTCGTCCGAGCAGGCGACTGCGGCACCGCGCTGTTAGTGTATTTATCAGCTGTAGTTGTTTTGGCGTTGTACTTATCTTTCAGTTACGAACATGACATGAAACTTACGAACGTTGTTTAAGCGTTGTAAAATAGCCACAAGTGGGGGAGGGGGGAGGAAAGGTAACACTTGTGACATGATTCCCTCTGGGTTTAAGAAACGTGAAGGCAGGCTGGCCAGTGGACAGTGCAGATGCGCACCACGCTTGAACTCTCACGGGAATCGGTGACACACCCTGCCAGTAATGAAGATAATGGCAGTAGTGAGTGGATACGTTAAGAATATGTGTGACAGGAGGCGTGCTGGGGTAGTCCGTCCAGTTGTGATGACCAGTGTCCAGATGACTTAATGGTAGAGCAGTCATCTAGTAAGCAGGAGACCTGGATTCTAATCCCGGTCTGGCACAAATTTCCAACCTTCGCTATTGATGTAAATCAGTCCCCACTAGCAGCTAAATGTCATTCATTCCTTTGCGTCTTAAAAAAAAAAAGAAGCTGTTGTGCTCTCCGAACTCCTCCCTTGAGGTGTGTCCATCAAAGCTGGCATTCGTTGACCCAAAAAAAAAAAAAAACTGTGACATCTTTAGGTAGCAGTGTTAGAAGTATGGGCGACAAAACTTCATCACGTCTTGCTATTACGCGATAAAGTACTCTGTTGATGTCCCAAACTAAGAGTGGCTGGAAAGTCATCTCTCAAGCACTTTTACTTCCGATCTTACGCCCTCAAAAGGTTACGTTCCCTACTCTTTATGGAACAACTGTCAGGAAAATTCTTTTCCGGACGAAAACCTGGCCTGACGACACCTTTAAGTCAGAATCAGTAGGTTTCTACAGATGTGAAATTGGTAAACCACCTCGGAATTGTCACACTGTTTTAGGTAATGTGAAAGAATATGCAGAATGTCCCAGGAGGAATGATCAACATTCAGGGATATGACAGGAACGATCATTCTATGCAAAAAAGGTCAACTAAAGATGGGGTCTGACATGCATAACTTAAGAGGTATGATCACTTCATCTCTGCTACTGTGAAACACATCTCTTCTACTAAGCTGTGTTTGTAAGGTGATGGAGCGCATGGTTAACGCTCGGTTAGTTTGGATTCTTGAATCTCGACGGCTACTTACCAATGTTCAATGCGGCTTTCGTCGCCGCCGCTCCGCTGTTGACCATATTGTGACCTTGTCGACATTCATCATGACCAACTTTTGGCGAAAGCGCCAAACGGTAGCCGTATTCTTCGATTTGGAGAAGGCTTATCCTCCGCACTATGCACAGGTTGGGTCTACGCGGTCGCCTGCCCCTTTTTATTGATTCCTTTTTAACAGATCGAAAGTTTAGGGTACGTGTGGGTTCCGTATTGTCAGACGTCTTCCTCCAGGAGAACGGAGTGCCTCAGGGCTCCGTCTTGAGCGTAGCCCTTTTTGCCATAGTGATCAATCCAATTATGGATTGCATTCCACCTAATGTTTCAGGCTCTCTTTTTGTCGATGACTTCGCGATCTACTGCAGTGCCCAAAGAACATGCCTCCTGGAGCGCTGCCTTCAGCGTTGTCTTGACAGCCTATACTCATGGTGTGTGGCTAATGGCTTCCGGTTCTCTGAAGAGAAGACGGTTTGCATCAACTTTTGGCGATATAAAGCGTTCCTTCCGCCATCCTTACATCTCGGTCCCGTTGTTCTCCCATTCGTGGAAACAACTAAGTTTCTAGGGCTCACACTGGACAGGAAACTTTGTTGGTCTCCGCACGTCTCTTATTTGGCTGCCCGTTGTACACGTTCCCTTACTGTCCTCAGAGTTCTTAGTGGTTCATCTTGGGGAGCGGATCACACTGTCCTGCTTCGCTTGTATCGGTCCATAGTCCGATCAAAGCTGGATTATGGGAGCCTCGTCTACTCGTCTGTTGGCCATCCCTCTTACGCCGTCTCCACTCCATCCACCATCGGGGGGTTACGTCTTGCGACCGGAGCATTCTATACTAGTCCCATCGAGAGTCTTTATGCTGAAGCTGCCGAATTACCATTGACCTACCGGCGCGGCGAACTGCTTTGTCGGTATGCCTGCCGGCTGTTGTCAATGCCCGACCACCCCTCTTATCAGTCCTTCTTCGCCGATTCTCTCGACCGTCAGTATGGGTTGTACGTGTCTGCCCTGCTGCCCCCTGGAGTCTGCTTTCGTCGCCTGCTTCGACAATTGGATTTTGCCCTCCCTACCACCTTCAGAGAGCGTGAGAGCCCGACACCACCTTGGCACCAGGCTCCGGTTCATATTCATCTCGACCTCAGCTCGCTCCCGAAGGAGGGTACTCCGGATGCAGTATATTGTCGAACTTCGTGCGCGACTTGCCAGTCACACCTTTATTTACACTGATGGCTCCAAAACTGACGATGGTGTCGGCTGTGCCTTTGTCGTCGGGGCCGTCACCTTTAAATACCGGCTCCTCGACCAGTGTTCCAGCTTTACGGCCGAGCTTTTTGCTCTTCATCAGGCCGTTCAGTACGCCCGCCGCCACCGCCATTCATCGTATGTACACTGCTCTGATTCACTCAGTGCTCTTCAGAGCCTTGGAGCTCCATATCCGGTCCATCCCTTGGTGCAACGGATCCAGCAGTCCCTCCATTCTTTTGCTGATGATGACTCTCCTGTCAGGTTTCTGTTGGTTCCCGGCCATGTAGGAGTGCCTGGGAATGAAGCTGCTGATGCTGCAGCCAAGGCTGCAGTCCTCATGCCTCGGCCAGCCTCCCATCGTGTCCCGTCATCTGACATTAGTGGGCTCGTTTGTAAGAGGCTTGTGTCATTGTGGTGGGATACTTGGTCATCACTTCAAGGAAACAAGCTCCGGGCTGTAAAACCATTCCCAACTGCTTGGACAACCTCCTCCCGACCATCTCGGCGAGAAGAGGTCCTTCTGACCAGGTTGCGGATTGGGCATTGCCGGTTTAGCCACCGCTGCCTGCTCTCCGGTGACCCAGCCCTGCAGTGCCCTTGTGGTCATGCATTGACAGTGCGCCATGTTTTATTGTCATGTCCCCGTTTCAGTCAATCTCGTGTTGTCCTGTCTCTGTCATCTACTTAACAGAATATTTTAGCTGATGACGCTCGAGCAGCTGCTCGTGTTCTTCGTTTTATTACTTTGACTGGCTTGTCGAAAGACATCTAACTCCTTCACTTATTTTATCTGCCTCTTTTTAAGAACTTTCTGGTGTCGTCCCCCCCCCCCCCCCCCCCTTGAGTTTTACTAGATTCTATGTGCTCTTACAATTGTGACTGGGCGCTAATGATCTCAGTAGTCGAGTGCCCTTAAACCAAAAAAAAAAAAAAATAAATAAATAAATAAATAAATAAAAATAAAATAATAATCTCTTCTACTGAACTAGAGCTCATAGGTGCGAATGTATGCATTTTGGAGCCCATGTGTACTAGACATTTTTCCTTACTTTTGCCGACACTACACCATCCCAAAATATGGGGAGAAAAGGGTTTGCAGTAGAAGAGGTTTATTTCACATTATCGAAGATTAAATGCCCATGGTCCTTAAGGTATGCATTTTAAAGCACCTCTTGACGACTTTCTGCATCGAATGACCGTTCTTGTCATACAACTGAATATTGATCATTCCTCACAGACATCCTGTTTTGTTGATAATTAATCTATGGTGTTTACTGCTATGGTTAATAAACTAAGGTAAAAAAGCTATTAAAATACGCACTACAATAACAGAAACAAAAACAACTTACCACGTTAACCTTACGACAAAAGTCTATTATAATCAAACATAAATATCTGCAACAGAAACGAGCCATTACGGGCACGAATTAGTCAGATATTACTCCCTTTTGACATCGAAACGGTTTCTTTGCTTGCTGTCATGGGTCATACCCAAGAAGTGTGACTCTGGGACCCTTCCTTCCGTGAAATATTTGTTTTAATGGAACTGGGAATGCTTTTTCATCTCTCCGCTCAATTTTAAGCATCTCGCACGTGATCTGATCTCCTGTAGGCTTACAATTCTTCAGTTGTTTCCATTTTATTTTTGTTTATTGGTTCCACTTCTGCAGATTCGATATTCGGTACTAATTTTCGTGAGTCGTCATAAAGGCTTTGGCTTGATAATGCTTGACTGTAGAGCTTCCGATGAAAGTTATCGACATTTTTTTTGTCATTTTCTGTTTTCAGTAACATCTCCTCGGCCGTTCCGAATGTTGTGGGTAATAAGATTGCATTTTCACTGACTAGAACAACGGAATTCACGGTTCACACTGGTTTTGATCGTCTACTCGATTAGTCCTGTGTTTTTCGTTCACTGATCTCGCCTGGTCGCCTTCTTTGCGGGGCCGCCCACATTGCCACCCGCGTCGCCCCCGCCAGTCAGTCAGCACGCTATTCGTTCGTTTCTTTCTTCAGTCGACACGACTGAATCGAGTTATCCAGTAGTTCTACTTTCCTATGTAGCATGCGCGTCCGTGTCATCGTATTTTAAACGTTTGTCTGGCACATAGATAGCTAACACCTACGAGAAAAGTCGCAGCTATTCTAGTGATCTCGTTAGGTTATTCTGTCTGGCATTTGTTCGAGAAAAGTCGCGAATATTCTGTTTTCTTGTACAGAGAACCTTCGATACGTAGCGTTATAAATACGAATTTTTCTCCGAATAAGAAGCTAGTTTACATTCAGAAGCAAAAATATTAAGACTGAAGAATAAGCAAAAAGTCGTAGTTGTAGCAAATGCAAGTGTGAAGATTAGTCAAGAGTGAGAGTGATCAGTTGATTCTGAAGTATTAATAACAGTAATTTCTCAGTAAAAATATTGTTACGAGACTCGTAATAATATTTTTACTAATAACGTAACAATAGTTTCCCCATAAGTAACTCGTAATACGAGTTAGGAATGGGAAAACTTTGATGCGTGTATCTCCGGTAATAACGACTTTCGAGAAAATTCCTAAAAACGCATTGTTACTGTATAGGCCCTCTATCGAATGCGCTAGAAAGGAGCGGAATCGACAATAAAAGTTCCTCACACATAAATTGCTGGCTGACGTCGTCATTCGGAACTCTCCCATATATTATACGTCGTAAGGTACGTATTGGCCTGTCGCTTTCACAGTAGGTATTTGTTCATACGCCATAAAAGTCTGGAAGCGAACATTCTAGCAGCGAATGTTTTCGAAACAACTGAGCCACATATGTATGGGAAGCAGAGTCGCAGCCAGTAAGCCAGTTTGAAAGCTACAATCGTCGCGATAACTTGAAAGTGATAAAAAGTGAACAACTGCGATTATTGGCTATTACCACGGACTTCAGTCAGTGTTGTGCGTAGTGATACTAGAAATACGCGGAGTTGCCGAGTGTCAGTGTTAGGCTGCCAAAGCCGATATTCTCCTTCGAGCTCTCTCTAATAGCGAGTTTATCATCACTGTGTTCACACTGGGTGACAAAGGCGTACCCAGGATCTGACTGGAGAGCGGGGGCGGGGGCGGGGGCGGGGGCAGGAGGCACGTCATACTAGTTTCCGAAAACAAGGACTCCAGACAACATACAGCACTTCTTATTAAATAAAACAGTAAACCAGTGAAAAACTGCTTTTAATAAACATTTTAAATACAAGAATGCACTTGTACAATCCGAGAAAACATGCAGCATTTCTTATTAAATAAAACAGTAAACTAGTGAAAAACTGCGAATATCTTATGGGGGGGAGGTCGTCGTCGTCGTCGTCGTCGTCGTCGTCGTCGGCGGCGGCGGCGGCGGCGGCGGCGGCGGCGGCGGCGGCCAGTTGCAACCCCCCCTACAATCCCCCTACACCCCCCCTACACCCCCCCCCCCCCTTAGACCCTCCCTCCCTACACCCGCCACCCCACCCACCACTACCCCCCCCCTACCCCTCGCTGGGTACGCCCATGCTGAGTGATATTATGAGCATAACATATACAGTCAGAAAAATCTTAAAAGATCCTAGCTTGGACGTCGCCATTGCAGAATCAAAATTAGATTCGACGCTCAAAGTGAACGACGGCATGAGAGCTAATGCTGATAGCCACTTTGCTCGTATTGTTGAAGAGGCGAAGGCAGCTATGGAAGAGTTAAACGTGGAGATGAGTGTTCCTCGTCTCACAGGCAGACAAAGACACAGGAAAAACTGCGATTATAATGATGACTCTATGTCATATTGGAAGACAAGTATTTTTATTCCAACACTAGACCATGTTACGACTGAAATGAGAGAACGTTTTGCTGAAGAAAATATTGATCATCTAAAATTGAACATACTTTTGCCCTCAGCTACTGGAACATGACGATAATGATCTGGCACATAAATTGAATCAGTGCTTAACTGAACAACCGTTCTTTGAAGAAGAATCACACATTGTGATTAAAAAGAGAGTAATGGGAGAAATTCTTCAATACAAGCAAACGAGCATTAACACCCTTAATGATGGTGATTCTGTTATGCAAGCATTGTCTGTCTGTCCTAGATGTAACTGTTCTACTTTGCATACGCTGTGCAAAATATTTACTTGTCTATCTGCATCTTTTGTACAGTAGCAAGAAGTTTTTCAACATTCCAAGGTGCAAAGACATGGCTGAAGTCGACAATGGAGGAGGATCTACTTAATGGCTTAGCTCTGTTGAACACTCACCCTGACATTGATTGTTCGATTGACGATGTAATTAACCAATTTGCCAGGAAGAATAGGCTTGTTCAATTCATCATTTAATGGAGAGCACCACAACTGCAACTTTTTACATAATAAGAGGGCATTGTGTTGTATATGTGTGTAATCAGTTTAAATAAAGCTTTCTCCAACTTTGCATGCGACTTAATTAATTTTTGTTACGGTAAAATTAAAGGTAGCTCAAGATACCTTTAGTGCCCCCCCCCCCCCTCCTTGAGCTTTTTCTGTGTGCGTCACTGTTTCGCCTTTCTTCTTAGCTATTCTGTTTCGAGGCTGAAACTCGTGTTTTTCTGTTATTGAACTTCACTGACTTTCTTTACCGCTTTTCAAACACTCCTGGTAGTTTCGTCACAAGTTCGTTCAGTTCGATTCCTCTTTTCTTTTCTCTTGGTGGTTAAGAAAATTCTTCATATGTTCTCACTGGTTTCGCGTTGGAAGTCCCACATTTCCATTGAAGGTATGGTCTTCCGTGGATTTCATTCATATTTTAGAGTTAACCTGGCCAAGCATAAAGAAAAATGGGTTATTTCGAAATTTTTGCTGTTTTCTGGTCTTAAAAAAACTACTAATTCTTCGCTGGTTGAGTTGGAAGTAGGGGCAAACGATTTGAAGACGCGCATCTTAGTATCTTCGTATTCACCTCGAGGATCACGTAAATAACTTATTCTAAAATAGATGTGGTTTTGGTGGGAATGTTTCTCCTCCTGTTGTGAATTAATAGAACTACTCCTCCAACATACTAATTTACTTCTGAGCTATCCTGAAAACGGAGATTTCCAGACTTCAGGATAGAAATCGCTTCGTTTTTGAGCCTCGATTCACTGACTCCGAGCATGTCCCATTTGATGCTGTGCAATACACATTCCAAACATCCGAGATTTTAAGGTTGCATGGTGCGAATATTACACATGGATGCTTAGAAAGATTTATTCTAGTTGATCTAATTTCCTTCGTGTTTATTTTGTTGTTTAAATTGATTAGTCGACTTTCGCCACCTCCTCTCCTCCAACCAGCATTCATGAGGCAGACTGACATTTCAGTGCGGGATTACGAGTCGCCAGCTCTACTTATGAGGGACGTGCTTGTTTCGAAGTTCGACATTTTCGTGCATGAAGGTTTGGACCATATCTTCTCATGCTGGTCCAGTGTTGAGAAGGGGTGGAGTTGTAAAATAGTTAAGAGGTTTGGATGGATAGGGGTTTTAGTGTATGTTTCCCTCAGGACACGCAGTTAACGAAGTAAAAGTGCGTACAGGGCAGGGTCGCCAGCCCTAATATGTTCCTGCTCCCAACGATTCGTGAGAGGGAGCCACCTACTATCACAGCCGCCTTATTACACCTCGATAATTCTCATATGAATATTGTGGTACCCCAGAGGCGTCTCTCATATCTACCCATCAGGGACTAAAATTAATACTGCTCTATACTGACTATGAAGAGCAGCATAGGAAACTAGCATGAATCTCAGCTTGGTTCTCACAGTTTCAAACGTGCTGCTAGTTGAAAATCTGTTCAGCATAGACGATTTTCGCTTTTATTGACTGAGTGTCAGAAGTGGTAATATTGTATTCATTAAAAGTATATTTTTATTGTTTTCAGTTTTTGTAGACAGAATGACAGTTTTGCTTAAGAGTGACTTATTTTAGACAATGCTGTCAGAGTTGTGTTCCTTCTTCCACATTCTGGTGATAACTACTACTCCTTTCATGTTAACTGTTTTGACTTTCTCCACTCCTCTTTGATCCTGCTTTCGTGGTCATTGCATATGGTTTTCTGCGTCCACTTAATTTTCTTATTTGTTACTGGTAGCCCAAAAAGTATCTCTGTGGTCGTTTACGTTTTCCAATCAATGTTGCTGCTGTTTATTACTATTCCTATGTTCTGGGAATGTTGTCAATGACAGGGTTCTTCAGGAAAATTATGTCAGTCTATAACGATGATTTGACACGTATATTGTTCGTAATGTATACAGTATAACTACTGAAACGCCCAAAAAACGTGAATTCTGTCTGGTGAATGAGCAGTTTCGTTTTCAGTACGCTTAAGACAGAAGAAACACAAATAATGACATTGATTGATTTATGATGCTTATTTTGCAGTCTGTGTATCTGCATGTTACTAGTAACAACGCTCTGGTAGCTGAACTTATTTACAAAATTGAGAGTAAGACTCATTGATTTATACCTTGGATATTGGAGCCCCCAAAAGCTACGTCTTTAAGATATAAGATGCAGTCACCATATGTCCACCTCGGGGAACTCGTGAACTGCTAATCTTCTTGCTACTAGTGCAACCGAATCTTGGCAACAAAGCAGGCTATGTTCGATAACTCTGATCGATGAGTTACATCCTGGTTAACATAGTTATCCTGCTAAATTCACTAGTCTTTCTGTGATACTTCCATCGAATAGTCAGTGATTTTCAGTAAAGGTGTGACACACGATTATCAATTTACAGTTCTGAGTCCAGGAAAGTTGTTCCACACTAAAATGGCGACTATTCTCGTCTTTACGTTCTGATTCATCTGTAGTAGCCACCACTTGGAGAGTAACGGGGATATGAATATAGTAGCTCTTCGCTAGCTCTGAGGTAACATTGTCGCCTGTAAAGTGAGGGCTACTTGGCTTGCAGTTCCAATCTCGCTGAAGGTTAGATTGTTAGCCTTTATGTGACAAAGCTACGAGCAGTCAGATCGAAAATCGGAAAGGTAATCTTCAGAAACCTTCTCCATCAAAAGTAGTCTCTCTGCTTTCAGTCCCCATAGTCTAAGGGTGAAAAACTTGACAGTGCTCAGTCGATAATTCCTACATAAGATATAGGAGCTGTAAATACCGTATACAATTTTATGAAATGCCACATTTCTGTTCTATTTGGGTATGGCACATGATAGCAAGCAAACGTTAACCATTCTGAAGGTAAAAGTCAGTAATACCACACACACATTTGTGCCGATATAAGCACGCTCCTGTTACAGAGCGGATGGGGCGGGGGGGAGGGGGGGGGGGGGGGGGGAACAATCCCACAACCTAAGATGTCAAGTTTTGTGGGAGCAGCAAAATTCTTTAACATGTTTCCAAAAGGACGAGTTAAGCAAAACGACAGAAGTTTTGTGTAAATGAAGGTGTGATAAATAAGTTGTAAACACAAATCATTCATAAACTGTCCACCCCCGGAGCCGAATGGTCAGCGTGACGGATTATCAATCCTCCACACCCAGCAAAATATTGATAAGAAAATCGCTTGGTATGTTTAGAGCTGTTGGTGTGGAAGGTATAAGTATTACTGTGTCAATCAGCTACATGTCCTAATTATGCAATTCCACTACTACAGATTAAAGGTGTTTCTTGTTGAAAAATTTTGGTTTGTGTGCACACATTGATGAGCAGGGATCGACTGAGTTAGTGCACAGTGCCACCACCAGAGGATGCCTCCCCACCCCTCCCAGAAACAACTGAAAATCGCAGAGCTGGTAGACTGGAAGAATCTCACAACAGGAAATTAAATTAGACTGGAGAGGATATACTAATAAATAATTATAATATATTGTTCATTTATAAAATTCAATTGCAGGGGTTGGAACTCTTTATTTGGCAGGAAAAGCTCATCTTTCTCTGCTGTTAATTTAATTTTTGATGGTGCAGGTCTTGTAAATACATTGCACAAGGAATACCATCAACATAAAACACTCACTGCATGTAATTAGAATTTTACAGATAATGCTAAACATATCTAGTGAAGAAATAACTTCCTGGTTGCACACACTTGCTTCTTCACACTCAACGTCCTGAGTACAGGTAATGATGGAGTCATGGACGTATGCACGTTGAACACCAGGCCGCAGCTGCAGGAGTGAAGGGCTGCCATCAGTAGCAGACCCTAGTCACCTGGTACTTGATCCCCAAACGAGCAGCAGGTTTTGGCACCTCCTTGATATCAGACCCTGCCCCCCCCCCCCACTTTTTCCCCCAAATACACACCTTCATACCAGATCAGTGGAATCAACTGCTCTATGTGCTCACCCTGCTGTGCAGGTACTAATTGACATAGTTCACAATACCACTGGTAGTGCAGAGGACACTGGGAGAAGCAAACTCACCACCACTCCTCTCTCCAATCCCCTCCCCCACCCCCTTTCCTTCGCCCCTCCATTTAGTTAGTTCCTGTCAGACAAAGCATCAGATGATATATATAATCTCTGAGTGTACATAATTTCGACAGCAAAAATAGAGGGAAATAGTCCATTTGCACCACCATATCAAATTAATTGTTTAATGTTTTGCAGAGCTCAAATCAAGCACTTAAAACACTCGCCACATCCTTGAAATGATACTTATTTATAATAAAAACATATTTTCAACATTTTAGAATCACACACACACACACACACACACACACACACATTTTGCAAATCAAGTAATTAAATTTGTGTCACAAATAGATCATAGTACTAAATATATTCAAGGTCTTGTACTCTCTGACATCTGACAACACAAGCACCCTGCTGCACCACAATGTTTCTACTAAACGTATCTGGAGGAAAAAAGTCCTACTGATCAGACACTCTCGTGAAGAGCACACCATCCACCAACTGCTGAGAGCTGCAGCTGAGCAGGTGAGACTATCACACGCATCAGCAGCTGCATGCTCACACCCCGGCATCCACACACTGGACCTACTGAACACTCAGAGGTCAGAAAGACTGTCACCAAGTAGCCAACTAATGAATTTACACAGGGGAATAATCATCCATGGCAAACACCTGCCATATTGCCTCTTATTGTGCAATACACATGTCCACTTCTGTCATCACTCATCCAGCATACTGGTCACTTTGCTAGTCATTCATCCAGAGAACACTCCTGCAGGCAAGAACCGACAAGCTTCTGTCACAGAGTGCTTAGTCACACATGAAGACTCTTTAGGTAACAGTTCAGAGGAAGTTGTAAATATCAGGTTTACACTATGTATCACTTTATAAAATCAGTAATAAATCTGATTGCAATGGTCATATCTGACTGTGTAGGTGGGAGATTGAAATGTCATTAAAAGATATCGTCACAATGACAAAATGTCTGATTACTGCACCAACTGCCAAATAATATCCATGGTACTCTACCCATGCTTCCACCCACTCTACTGATATCAACTGATAGACTAATTAAGTAAATTGATCACTGGAGTCACTTTTCATGGGGAGTCTTTTTTCTCCAACAGTCAGATTACACTCTCCAGGTAACTCAACTGGGAATCCCTAGAGGAAAGACAATGTTATTTTTTGAGGAACACTATTGAGAACTGACATTTGAAGCTGATCAAAGGAGGATTCTACAGTCACCAATATAAATTTCACATGCGGAGCATGAAGATGTTGTTGTTGTGGTCATCAGTCCAAAGACTGGTTTGATGCAGCTATCCATGATACTCTATCCTGTGCAAACCCCTTCATCTCTTTCTAAGTCTACAAATGCTATAATCTAATTTAAGTCATAGAGTCAGTATTGCCTCATGTGTTCCCACATTTCTATGCAATCAAACTTCCTTGAGATCAGCTTTCACCAGTTTTTACATTCTTTTGTAAGAAATTCATGTTAGCATTTTGCAAATCATGACTTATTAAACTGATAGTTCGGTAATTTTCACATCTGTCAGCACCTGATTTCTTTGGAATTGTAGTTATTATATTCTTTTTGAAGTCTGAAGGTATTTTGTCTGTCTAATACATCTTGCAAACCAGGTGGAAGAGTTTTGTCATGGCTGGCTCTCCCAAGGCTATCAGTAGTTCTAAAGGAATGTTGCCTACTCCCAGTGCCTTGTTTCGACACAGGTCTTTCAATGCACTGTCAAATTCTTCACCCAGTATCATATCCCACATCTCATCTACATCTACATCCTTTTCCATTTCCATAATATTGCCCCTAACTACATCGCCCATGTAGAGACTGTCTATATACTGCTTCTGCCTTTCTGCTTTACCTTTTTTTGCCCAGGACTGGTTTTCCATCTGAGCTCTTAATATTCATACAGGTGGTTCTCTTTTCTTCAAAGGTCTCTTTAATTTTCCTGTAGGTGGAAACTACCTCTCCCCCTAGTGAGATATGCTTCTACATCCTTGCATTTGTCCTGTAGCCATCCCTGCTTAAGCATTTTGCACTTCCTGTCCATCTCATTTTCGAGACATTTGTGTTCCTTTTCGCCTGCTTCATTTACTGCATTTTTATATTTTCTCCTTTCATCAATTAAATATAATATTTCTTGTGTTATCCAAGGATTTCTACTCACTCTCGTCTTTTTACCTACTTGATCCTCTGCTGCCTTTACTATTTTTGTCTCTCAAAGCTGCCCATTTTGCTCCTGCTGTATTCCTTCCCCAATTGTTGTGAATCGTTTCCTAATGCCCCCTCTGAACCTCTCTAAAACCTCTGGTTCTTTCAGTTTATCTAGGTCAAATCTCCTTAAATTCCTACCTTTTTGTGGGTTCCTCAATCTACAGTTCATAACCAATAAATTGTGCTCAGAGTTCACATCTGCCACTGGAAATGTCGTACAATTTAAAACTTGGTTCCCAAATTCTATCTTACCATTATGTAATCAATCTGAAACCTTCTGCTGTCTCCAGATCTCTTCCACATATACAGTGTTCTTTCATGATTCTTAAAGCAAGTGTTAGCAATGATTAAGTTACACTCTGTGCATAACTGTAACAGGCAGCTTCCTCTTTCATTCCTTGCCCCAGTCTATATTTGCCTACCACTTTTCCTTTGTTCCCTTTCCTGCTATCGAATTCCAGTCCCCCATGCCTATTAAATTTTTATCTCCCTTAACTATCTGAACAATTTATTTTATCTCATCATACATTTCTTCAATCTCTTCTTCATCTGTGGAGCTTGTTGTCATATAAACTTACACTACTGTGGTAGGGATGCGCTCCATGTCTATCTTGGCTACAATAATTCTTCCACTATGCTATTCATAGTAGCTTATCCATGCTCCTATTTTTTTATTCATTATTAAATGTACTCCTGCATTACTCCTATTTGATGTTGTATTCATAACCTTGTATTCACTAATTCCCTCTATATCTAACTTTAACCTATCCATTTCTCTTTTTAAATTTTCTAAACTACCTGCGATCTGTAGACTATCAGTTTTGTTTCTCCTTATGATGACATACTACTAAGTAGTCATCACCCAGAGAATCGAGTGGGGCCTATTTTACCTTCGGAATATTTCACCTGAGAGGAATTGAATTGAATTTTATTTGATCCTGTAAGATTACATTGTGTGCAGTAAATGTATGTGTAATATAGGATGTGTCAAAGTATTAACATTCTTTATCACTTATTTTTCTACACCTTTAGCTTACATTTTTACATCACTGATAATGAATAACAATATATACAAATTTAATGGCACAAGTATTCTGCAACACTGTAAAACTTTTTTCAATGAGATAGTCTTTAAGTTTCTTTGGAAAGTCATTGTGAAGTACACTATCTTGCAGGTTTTTGGGCAGACTTCTTAGTAGTCGGATACCAGAGTACTGGGGTCCTTTTCCTAGCATTGCCAGTCGGTGGGGTATGCTCTGTACTTCATTCTTCCTTCTTGTATTGTGGGCGTGTACACTAGCATTTGTAATCCAGTCCTCACTACGTTTTGTGATGTACATTATTGTTTTGTATATATACAATCATGAAAAAGTTGAGATACCTAAATTCTTTAAACAGTTTCTGCATGTTTCAGAGGTATTTCTTCTTAAAATGGTCCTAATTGCTTTTTTGTAATGTGAACACTCGTATTGTCTCTTGTTTGTTTGAGTTTCCCCACACAATCACGCCCTACTGTAAGTATGGTTCGAAAAGTCCATGATACACTGTACACAGAAGGTTCTTGTCTGAATACTGTGATGGCTGCATCATTAAGAATATGACAGAGCTCAGTTTCTTACAGACATTATTAATATGTTTTTTTCCATTTCAGTTCATTATCCACAAGAATCTAGCAGATTCTACTTCTTCCAGCCTTGTTCCATCAACCTCTAAATCCATGTCTACAGCCTTTTCCTTGTTTTTAAACACTGCACACTTAACCTTTTTTTAAGATTTATAACCAGTTCATTTTCCAACAGCTATTGAGCTGTGACATTTACAGATATGTATGCTCTTCTCTCAAGCTGTTCCATATTTTGGTCACTATTTAGTATTGTCATGTCATCAGCATACAATATTTTCTTTTCTTCCTCCTCAACACCTATATCATTAACAAACACATTAAATAGCAATGGTCCCATTACCAAACCCTGTGGCACTCCACATTTGATGGGTTTGGTTTCTGATTGGTATGAGTTTCCTAATGATACTTACTGCTTGTGGTTGCACAAGTATGATTTTATCCATTCACCTGGTTGCCCCCGAATGCCATAGTTCCTTGATTTTTGTATCAGCATTTCATGATCAGTGGTGTCAAATGCCTTTGAAAGATCCATAAAAATTGCAGAGACAACCTTTTTCTCGTCTAAGGACTGTAAAATGTATTCTGTTAGACTGGCAATTGCTGATTCTGTAGATTTACCCTTTCTGAAACCATGTAGTGAGGGTATGAGAATGTTATGTTTGTCCAAATAGTTAACTAATCTGATATACATAAGCATTTCTAGGATTTTTGAGAAACCTGATATCCTTGAAACTGGTCTTTCTTGTACACTGCCACTACCTTCGTTATCTTCAGTTTTTCTGGAAAAATTACATCTCCGAAAGAACAGTTTGCTATGTTCAGTAGTGGTGTTATCATCTCATCACATACCAGCTTTATTACATGACTTGATATTTCATCATCACCAGCTGATTTCTTGGACTTCAGTTTCTGTATAGTTTTCTGCAATTCATCTTCTGTGACTGCCTTAATACCCTTCTGTTTTTAACCATTTCTTCCCAATTTTAAGTTTTCTACTACACTGATATAGTTATTATTCAGTATGTTTGCTATTTCCATACCATCTGTGACCACTGTGTTGTCTATTTTAATTAATTAATTAATTAATTAATTAATTCTTCTTTGTTTCACCCATCTTTTCCCTTTCTTTCAGCATTGATTGCATTCCAAGCGGCCTTTGCCTTGTTTTATGAGTTCACTATAGTGGTGTCAATTGCTCTTGCTTTGGCTTCTCTTACTGTTTTTCTGTACTTCTTTTTTAACATTTTATAGTTTTCAGCTTTGCCCATCAGTCTCACATACTGAAGCTTCCTTTGCTGTCATAGTATTTCACTGGTAATCCACTGTGATTTATCTTGCTGCCTTTCTTGTCTCTTTACTTTGGGAAATGCTACATTAAAATTGTACTTAATTGTTGAAATAAATGCATCATATTTTTCATTTACACTCTGGGCCTGTAGGGTTTCATTCCCGGTTTCCTTACTTAGCATTGTTCTAAAGATGTTGATATTTTGTTCACTTATGATCCTAATTTCTTTGGTTGTTTGTTTTGGTTCTGATACTGCGTCATTACTTCTGCAAAAGCTAATTAGTTGTCCATGATGATGAGATATTTCTGTCTGAACTACATGTGACTCATAGTTACAAATATTAGTAATTATCTTGTCAATAACTGTCTCACTTTGTGAAGTGACTCCTGTTGGTACAGTTATTCTTACTTTCATGTTATGCGGTATTAACAATTCTTCAAGATCCTGTCTTATTTTTGTGTCTTTTCCCATGTCAATGTTGAAGTCTCCACATATAATAAGATTTCTCTTCATATTCATTCTCAATAAGCTAGCAGTTTTTTTTCAGAAAGGAGCTAATATTGCCACATGGTGACCTGTACACACAAAACACTCTAAAATCCTCTGCCACTATACCAGTAACTTCAAAGTCTTTTTCTCTAACTATGGGCAATGTAGCAGCTTCACTGTTTACATTCTTTGATAGAGTACCTGTTTTAATATATATGAAAACGCCACCACCCTTATATTTAGATCTGCAGAAGTAACTAGCTAGTTTGTAGTCCTTTATTGCAACATTATGTATTTTACTTTCAGTTAGTCCATGTTCACTTATGGATAATATGTCTGGTCTTACTTCACTCAGGAGTACTTCTGCTTTTAATTTTTTGTTACCAAAGTATTGAATATTTTGATGAAGTACTTTTATGTAATTTTTCTTTTGTTAATTTACATGTTGTGAGCTGTATTCTGGGCCAAATTCTTCAGTATTGTCTTTTTTGTATGGTGCTTATATTTTTCTTTTCCAGCTGGAGTGTACGATTTTTAACCCCTTTCAGGTCATATTAGTTTCCCTTGCTTCTAACGATTTTGCACACATCTGCAAACATTCTGCTGAACGTTGCAGACTCCAGTCTATTTAAATGCAAGCCATCCTTCGCTAGTGAGTTTTACATAAGAATTTGGGTCTATAAAAATTGCCCCAAGACGATCACATTGTTCTTTTAGAGCACAGTTTATTTTGGCGATTTTTGTTTCCCTCACGGACCTTCTATTTATGATTCCGCAAAGTATCAGCCGAGATCCTGCATACACATTTCTTGCAGAACGAATCATATTTCTTGTTTCGTTTGTCATTTCTTCCTCACTGCTGCTCCTTAACGAATTCGTTTCAACATGTATAATTACCCCTTTAAAGTTATGTCTGGTTTCAGAATCTGGTTCAGTATCTTGTCTTACGTTTACCATATTTTTAAAATGTTTATGGAGTTGTTGCGTTCTAATTCCAGGTCGTACGTCGATCTTGCCATTGGGGGCAGCGACATTCTTCAGCAGCGAATCGCCAATTATTAAAAAGTCATTTTCCTTTTGTTGCGTGTCTGTCGCCTTGTTTTTCCTTTTGCTGTATGTCACAAACTTCCATTTATATTCATCTTCCGGTTTTTGGCTTACTGAGTTTACCGAGACATCAATGGGAACACTTGAAATGATGTTGTTTTTAAAGTCCGATCGGTCACTCGTATTTTCGCGATCTTCTTGCTTTTTCGTTTGATGGCTTTTACACACACAGGACTTCTTTTCTTATATTAATGTATTGTTTTCTTTCTTGATGCTCGAAAGTTCGGTTTTAAATGCCACAATGTCACTTTGTACTAACTTTATAATTTCGTTTTTTGTATCAACTGCACCAAGATCGTCACGTAAACAATCGTGACATGCCCACGGAAAATCATCGCTGACGAACTTTAAATTTACTTTCGCACACTTTTGGTGTAACCAGAAGTTGCATTTGATACACAGAATACCCTTCATCACTCGCTTTTCACATTCTCTACACGAAGAACTGTACATTTTTTGTCTTTTTAGCGAGAGAGAAGCGTCACTACACTTTCCTATCGGCGCCATCATTGCTTAATCATATAGTAGAGCTGCATGTCCTCAAGAAAAATTACAGCTGTAGTTTCCCCTTGCTTTCAGCTGTTCGCAATACAGCACAACAGTGCTGTTTTGGTTGATGTTACAAGGCTAAATCAATCAATCATCCACATTGTTGCCCTGCAACTACTGAAAAGGCTGCTGCCCTTCTTCAGGAACCACATGTTTGTTTGGCCTCTCAACAGATACCCCCCATTGTGGTTGCACCTACGGTATGGCTATCTGTATTGCTGAGGCATGCAAGCCTCCCCACCAATGGCAAGGTCCATGTTTCATAGGAGGATCATCAAAATAAGATTAGCACTCACAAGGAGGCATATGGGCAGTTGTTTTTCGCTGCTCTGTTTGTTAGAGGAATAGCAAAGGGAGTGATTCGTAGTGGTATAGGGTACCATCCGCCACACACTGTGTGTTGGCTTGTGAAGCAAGCATATAGATTTAAATGTAAATTTAGTCTACCTATTATGTCTCTTCATATATTCACAGGCAGAAAAATCTCACAGAAGAATGTTGTCTCTTATTTACTGAAAGTAACAAAATACTGAACTTCAGCTGGTGTTGTATCCAAGTAAAAATCCTCATATAAGCTTCTAATTTTCTCGATGCAGTCACTTCAAGAGACTGATGTGACAAGTAGTAATATGTTTAGTCACAACAGTTTAAAAGGTGGTACAGAGTTCACCTCTCAATCCCCCTTTCATCAGAGTATTTCTGACCTGCCAGATTCTCAGATTCTCATGAATCTTCCAGTCTTAGATATGTATCATTTGAATCCACATAATTTCAATGAGTAAGAGACATTCCCCATGAAGTTATAGACCCCTGCTAATTCTCACTAAATCCCATCACATTCTGACAACAGTGTTCCATTAGTTAGAAGGTTTTCTAGCCCCCAATCCATCACTGACTAGGTAGAGGGCTATCACAACAAGAAAAATAGCACACTAATGTACAGGAGGAAATTCACAACCATACTGAGTATAGGCGGACTGCACTAAGAAATCCAGAAGCTACAAATATCACCTTTACATGTCCTGATCACCTTTATCATAATTCCTACGATTACTATATAAAAATATGACAGTGTACTTGTGTCAGGCTTTGCTGACAGCGCAAAACTTTAAAAACTTCACTAATGCCATCTGGTAGAGAAATCGATAAAATGATACTATGTCTGTCTCTTCTCGTATATCAAAAACAAATGCCATCTGCATTTTGATACCAAGCATATTAAACAAACACGTATTGTTCCACTCGAGCAGATGGCCAATGATCAAAGCAGCTTGCACAGACCAGTGCAAAATTTTGTTGACTGTCCTGTAAGAGGACTATAACCCACAGACTTTTGCTCACAAGAGTGGGTTCCCTGGTTATTCTTTCAGAAGCAGGTTGATACAGCGTATGACTACAGCTTTGTACACCAACATACATTTCGTTTTTCTACCACAACATTGAGATCTGTGTCACGTGCTGAACTGGCATTAACATGTTTTGATGCACTGGCTCTCACAGAGAGCTGGAAATCACATGGTGTAAGTTAAGCTGCTCCGACAACAAACAGGATGGGTGAAATAAAAGTCAGAGGTGTTGTTCCTTATCAACAAAAATGTGAAAGGCTTCTCAGTATATGTAAACTGGAAGAGTTTGCAGCATTGTGGAGTGCTTTCAAACAGCTTCCAAAGATTATGACCTCTACATTTAATATCATCTTCCACAGTGATGGAGTAGCAGATGTCTCTGTGTTCTGTTTTTGAAGAGACCCAGAACACTGATTCCTCATATTGCTGGTGTATGTTGCACCCAGGTATGTGATCACTGTTTCAGAGTTCTAGATGGTAGTCATCCTGACCTCCAAAGCTTTGGACACTGCGTCTTTCATTTTTATGACTTAAGTGCATAACCCGATGTGGAACACGGGGGGGAGGGGGGTGAGTGTATTTTGCAGAACTTTAAACTCACAGAGATGGATAGCACACACCATCAGTTCTCAGTCCCACTGGTGGAGGAATGGGATGATTTTCACACACCCAGATGAGGTTGTAAGCACCTTCATCCCTCTACAATTTTTGTTTTATTTTCATAGATTTTATGTACTGTCCTTAAATTTTCGTAATTTTACCAGGTTTTTCATAATTTAAATGCATTTTACTCAGTCACTCAGTTTGACATGGTGGGCCCCATGGCACAGGGTAGTTACAGGATAGAATCAGGTTAGAGCTTGTAGGTGGATCCACAGTGTGTTATGTCAGAGGCAGCATTCAACGGTGGATCCACTATGTGTTTTGCTGGGATAGGGTCTCAAGGTGTATCCACCATACGTTAACGTCAGGGTAGGGTTCAGGGATGGATCTATCACAGATTACAGCTGGGATAGCGTTTGAAAGTGGATCCAACATGCTTTAGGGCCGGAATATGTTTTGGTGGTGAATCCATCATGCACTGCTGCCAAGGTAAGATTTGAAGGTGGATCCACTTCTATACATCCGTGGTGATGTCCAAAGGTGGATTCATTGGTGGTGGATTTGGAGTGCAATCTGTGTGTATATGTGTGTGTGTGTGTGGGGCGGGGGGAGGGGGGGGATGGTACCTGCAACGCAGATTCGCACATCAGCTGAGCCTGTTCAGCATACATCAAGAACCAGGGGCTCAAGAATGCAACAACATTGTTAATATACATGGAGAACTGGGGTGAAAGGGTGAACATTCAACAATATGCTGATTGGTTAACATTAAAGAGCTTGTTTCTTGAAGAACATTCAGAGTGGCCCACACGCAACTGATACAAGCACACAAACATACAAAAAAATAGGGTAGCTGCACTAGCTGTTGACAACTGTTCTACATTTGCAAGTAATTTTAGAATACATGGCGAGCAGTGATGTCATGATCACAAGAGCAGAAGTGACACAAAATTGGCAAAATTACAAAAACTGAGGTTAAATATGTATAAATTGGTGGGTGGGGAATAAGCCAAAATGTGGGGAACATGAGAGAGCACTTACATGTCTGCTTGGTGCAGGATAATTCTTGTACACGGGAATGAGTATGTGACAGGAAAAGAAATATAATAAAAAATTGACTTGGAAGCACAGGGAACCAGAGAAAAAATCATTTTTCATGGGCACTGATAAGATGTCTAGAACTGATTGTTTAACATGGATGACCAGCAAATGTAGAGGAATAAATTTATGTATGTTGTATCAGAAGCTCTGGTGTGACACCAAAGTTATTGACAGTCATCTTATAAGTTTTTATAAAGTGTCCTTAGTTTAAGAGCATTGCATTACCAGCTTGTTGGGGCAGGGGGAGGGGGAGGGGGGGGGGGGGGGGAGGGGGCCAGTAACATACAGCTACAGAATGGCTCACTTGTTTTAAACCCTAACAAACAGTATTTACAATGTGCTTCTTTGTACTCTCCACCAATCACAACTATGGGCTGCCAGTTAAAATATACCTTACAGAACAGTTGCTCCATGATTTTTACATTATTCTGCTCTATGTCTGTTGAGGTAATAGGGATACATATAAGTTGACTGCCATCTTCGAAGCTTTCCTGTAAAAGAGAACTATCTGCCTCTAAGATGACATGGATCTGCATTAAATAATGATAGAAAGTAGATGGAATCAAGTGAGAGGGGTTGTAATGAGTTATGATTTAATGGTAGCTTGATGATGCATTGGGGAGAGGGGGAGAGAGAGAGAGAGAGAGAGAGAGAGAGAGAGAGAGAGAGAGAGAGAGAGAGAGAGAGAGATAAATGTTGCAGCAGGTCATTTAACATACATTTAATCATTTTTTTCCATTGTTATCTCGGGATGTATCAGTTGTGTGGTATAAGCTTCGTTTGACTTGTATACAGTTGTGTGTGCTGTGTGTGACTTACAGTGCTATTTGCTTGTGATCATTAACAGCAAACCTCTCCATACTACAGCCAGCAGAGGACTTCCAATGCATGCATGATGAACCATGTCTACAAGACTTATGGAAGATCTATTTCAGCACCCTAGTCTAGACAAGCAAAGATGTATGTGAATTATTCCATTCCCTGCCACATCTTGGACATAAATCAATTCTTCCTTTTCATTGCTGCAGTGATTCTAAGTTAATAACTGGGGTTTGTGAGGTACTGCGATCCCTGTGTATGCATTTGCTTGACAGATGTCATATGTCAAAGAGACTGTGTTCTGTTCATGGAATTAGAGCAGCACGGTGTGTAATTTCACACATCAAACATCACTGCTATGTGTTTGTCTATTTTCTTGTAAGATGTCATTGTTTCTGCATTTTCCATTCCTGACAATTATTTTATAGGACTGATGTGAGCATAGCACAATTTCTAAACCTTAATTGGATGTGAACAATGGGCACTATATACCTCTGGAAAATGAAACAGTGCATGAATCAGAGATATTATATATATATTTTTTCTTTTTCTTTGGTGTAGAAGGTAGTAGTTTAAGATGATAAAAGTTTCTCACCTTAGTGAGTGGGATAGAAAACCTGCAAGGTCACTGTATGTCGTGTAATGCAAATATATTTCCTGCACTGAAGTGTTAATAGGATTTCATATTTCATTCCACCTGAATAATTTATCGGAAACCACACTGCTTTAATGTTGCAGCATGCTTAAATGCAGGACTGTGTAGTCTTAGAAATGTGTGCTTCTGTTCTCTGATCATTTCTTTTTTCCTATTACCTTCTTGGACACTACAACAATTCTACAGATTGGATAACACAAAAGATTAATGTAAAATGTTACAAATTCCTTCTGTCTGGATCTCCATTGTGCATAAATCATCTGTTTCTTCTTCTTCCTCTTCTTCTTCTTCCACTTCTTCCTCATCATCTATTCTATTCACCACAGCACTCTCAAATATATCAGGCTCTTATCTACTATACACCAATATTAAATGTAGTGGATATAGTACCTTGCTACTTCTGGTCAGTTCCAAAATAAATTAGAGACAATGTTGCAGAGAGGGTTGGTTGAAGACAGAGGAAGAATTACAAAATGCCTAGAAAGAGGCCACCTAGAGATTTGCTCATAGTCCTTAACCCATAGGTTTAACGAAGGGGTATTTTGTTTCAAAATAGAGGGCAGAGTGCTAGATCTATGAATCTCTTCTGTGAGTGTCTGAATCTTTGTGACTCTTATCCATGTAAGGGGAGAGGTAAAGCGTAAAAAAATCTTACCAAATTGAATATAGTGTTACAGCTAACGAATGTAGTTTTTGCACCACCTCTCTGCTGATGGCTATTTCCTACCCTAAGAAACAACATTTGTATCATGTGGTGTAGGCAATACACTGAAGCAGCAAAGAAACTGGTATAGGTACGCATTTTCAAATGCAGAGATATGTAAACTGGCAGAATATGGCACTGTCGTCAGCAGTGCCGAAATAAGACAAAAAGTGTCTGGTGCAGTTGTTAGATTGGTTACTGCTACTATAATGGTGGGTTATGAAGATTTAAGTGGGTTTGAATGTGATGTTATAGTCCGTGCATGAGCAATGGGATACAGCATCTCTGAGGTAGCAATGAAATAGGGATTTTTCCCATACGAGCATTTCACGAATGTACTGTATCAGGAATCTGGTAAAACATCATATCTCTGACATTACTGCAGCTGGAAAAAGATCGTGCAAGAACAGGACCAAAGATGACTGAAGAGAATCATTCAACATGAAAGAAGTGCAGCCCTTCCATAAATTGCTGCAGACTTCAATGCTGGGCCATCAACAAGTGTCAGCATGTGAACCATTCAATGAAACATCATCAATATGGGCTTTCGGAGCCAAAGGCCCACTCATGTACCCTTGATGACCACACAACACAAAGCTTTACACCTCGGCTGGGTCCGTCAACACCAACATTGGACTGTTGTTGACTGGAAACATGTTGCCTGGTCAAATGAGTCTCATTTCAAATTGTATTGAGTAGATGGACATGTACGGGTATGGAGACAACCTCATGAATCCATGGACCCTGCATGTCAGTAGGAGAATGTTCAAGCTTGTGGAGCTTCTGTAATGGTGTGGGGTGTGTGCTGTTGGAGTGATATGAGACCTCTGATACATCTAGATTTGGCTCTGACAGGTGATACATATGTAAGCATCCTGTCTGATCACCTGCATTCATTCATGTCCATTGTGCATTCTGGCAGACTTGGGCAATTACAGCAGAACAATGCAACACCCCACATCTGCTGCATTACCACAGAGTGGCTCCAGGATAGCTCTTCTTTGTTTAAACACTTCCACTGGCCACCAAACTGTGCGTGAATTCCTTAGGGACTAAACTGCTGAGGCCACCGGTTCCCGCCAAACTTCCCAGACATGAACATTAATGTTCGTATCTGGAATGCCTTGCAAAGTGCTGTTCAGAAGAGATATCCACCCCTTCATACTCTTAAAAATTTATGGACAGCCCTGCAGGATTCATGGTGTCACCACCTTGTACACTAATACCCCTCCCCCCCCCCCCCTCGACAGCAGCATTTTGCGAGCAGTGTACTTGCAGTGATGAACTATTTCTTGTCCACATGCTGCAGGTCATACTCAGTCCACCACAGAGGTGATACCTGCCCAAACCAAGTCCACAAAAAGATCTTCCATGCCATATCCAAAGATACTGCTAATACTCCAGCCAACCCCACTAACTGCAAAAGAGCACCACACTATTTCAAAAAATCATTCCCAGAATGGAAATGCATAGCCACATCCACATACACGCATTTTATGTCCATTATCATGCCAATGATAATGCTATTCTGCAGTCCAACCAATCTATTAAATATCCTGGCCCATCCTTAGGTAACATCTATCACCATCAGCTTGCCACATGGAGAAATACCCTTGTTATAGACCTTTGTACATGAGCTCATGCTCTCATTCGGCACATTCTGTTTTATTCTTTCATGGACATATCTTACCCGAGTCACCTGCAAAAGCAGCCACGTAAAACATCAACTCTGCTGCATCTTTCACACAACTTTTTTGTGGGGAAGACTACCAAACAGCTGCCCATCATGAGACTGATGAAAAGCAAATTTGACAACCCAGCAGCTGAACAAGTCACTGGACACAATATTCTCACCTTCAAAGATTGCTTAAAATCCATCCCCTCTGTATCCAACCTCAACCCAGTCTCAATATCAGGTTGTCAAAAGTGTGTAGTTGGAAATTGTCCTTACAACATATCCTTTGATCCTGCAATCGTCTGTCCCCAATCTCTCTCACTTTTTTTTTTTTTTTTTTTTTTTTTTTTTTTTTTTTTTTTTTTTTTTTAGCACTACAGCCCTTAGTGAACCTTGGTTTTTTCAATGATCTTCCTCGGTTATTTGCTGCTGTTTTCCACCTCCAGACTCCCATACTGGTGAGATCCATTATACTCTGTATAATCCTTGCCAATTTATGCTATCAAAGGCTTTTTTGAAGTCGATCAATAGAAAATGCAGATGTATATCATATTCATAGAATTTTCTGTCATTTGTGTTAGCTTGTTGTTCACTTTCCAAAACAAAGAAATTGAAGAAATGTACGATGAAATAAAAGAAATTATTCAGATAGTGAAGGGAGACGAAAATTTAATAGTAATGGGTGACTGGAATTCGAGTGTAGGAAAAGGGAGAGAAGGAAACATAATAGGTGGATATGGATTGGGGCTAAGAAATAAAAGAGGAAGCCGCCTAGTAGAATTTTGCACAGAGCACAACTTAATCATAGCTAACACTTGGTTTAAGAATCATGAAAGAAGGTTGTATACGTGGAAGAACCCTGGAGATACTAAAAGGTATCAGATAGATTATATAATGGTAAGACAGAGATTTAGGAACCAGGTTTTAAGTTGTAAGACATTTCCAGGGGCAGATGTGGACTCTGACCACAATCTATTGGTTATTACCTGTAGATTAAAACTGAAGAAACTGCAAAAATGTGGGAAATTAAGGAGATGGGACCTGGATAAACTGAAAGAACCAGAGGTTGTACAGAGTTTCAGGGAGAGCATAAGGGAACAATTGACAGGAATGGGGGAAAGAAATACAGTAGAAGAAGAATGGGTAGCTCTGAGGGATGTAGTAGTGAAGGCAGCAGAGGATAAAGTAGGTACAAAGACAAGGGCTGCTAGAAATCCTTGGGTAACAGAAGAAATATTGAATTTAATTGATGAAAGGAGAAAATATAAAAATGCAGTAAATGAAGCAGGCAAAAAGGAATACAAACGTCTCAAAAATGAGATCGACAGGAAGTGCAAAATGGCTAAACAGGGATGGCCAGAGGACAAATGTAAGGATGTAGAAGCTTATCTCACTAGGGGTAAGATAGATACTGCCTACAGGAAAATTAAAGAGACCTTTGGAGAAAGGAGAACCACGTGTATGAATATCAAGAGCTCAGATGGCAGCCCAGTTCTAAGCAAAGAAGGGAAGGCAGAAAGGTGGAAGGAGTATATAGAAGGTTTATACAAGGGCGATGTACTTGAGGACAATATTATGGAAATGGAAGAGGATGTAGATGAAGACGAAATGGGAGATACGATACTGCGTGAAGAGTTTGACAGAGCACTGAAAGACCTGAGTCGAAACAAGGCCCCCGGAGTAGACAACATTCCATTAGAACTACTGACGGCCTTGGGACAACCAGTCCTGACAAAACTCTACCAGCTGGTGAGCAAGATGTATGAGACAGGCGAAATACCCTCAGACTTCAAGAAGAATATAATAATTCCAATCCCAAAGAAAGCAGGTGCTGACAGATGTGAAAATTACCGAGCTATCAGTTTAATAAGCCACGGCTGCAAAATACTAACGCGAATTCTTTACAGACGAATGGAAAAACTGGTAGATGCAGACCTCGGGGAGGATCAGTTTGGATTCCGTCGAAATGTTGGAACACGTGAGGCAATACTGACCTTACGACTTAGCTTAGAAGAAAGATTAAGAAAAGGCAAACCTACGTTTCTAGCATTTGTAGACTTAGAGAAAGCTTTTGACAATGTTGACTGGAATACTCTTTTTCAAATTCTAAAGGTGGCAGGGGTGAAATACAGGGAGCGAAAGGCTATTTATAATTTGTACAGAAACCAGATGGCAGTCATAAGAGTCGAGGGGCATGAAAGGGAAGCAGTGGTTGGGAAAGGAGTGAGACAGGGTTGTAGCCTCTCCCCGATGTTATTCAATCTGTATATTGAGCAAGCAGTAAAGGAAACAAAAGAAAAATTTGGAGTAGGTATTAAAACTCATGGAGACGAAGTAAAAACTTTGAGGTTCGCCGATGACATTGTAATTCTGTCAGAGACGGCAAAGGACTTGGAAGAGTAGTTGAACGGAATGGACAGCGTCTTGAAAGGAGGATATAAGATGAACATCAACAAAAGCAAAACGAGGATAATGGAATGTAGTCAAATTAAATCGGGTGATGCAGAGGGAATTAGACTAGGAAATGAGACACTTAAAGTAGTAAAGGAGTTTTGCTATTTAGGAAGTAAAATAACTGATGATGGTCGAAGTAGAGAGGATATAAAATGTAGACTGGCAATGGCAAGGAAAGCGTTTCTGAAGAAGAGAAATTTGTTAACATCGAATATAGATTTATGTATCAGGAAGTCGTTTCTGAAAGTATTTGTTTGGAGTGTTGTCATGTATGGAAGTGAAACATGGATGATAACTAGTTTGGACAAGAAGAGAATAGAAGCTTTCGAAATGTGGTGCTACAGAAGAATACTGAAGATAAGGTGGATAGAGCACGTAACTAATGAGTAGGTATTGAATAGGATTGGGGAGAAGAGAAGTTTGTGGCACAACTTGACTAGAAGAAGGGATCGGTTGGTAGGACATGTTTTGAGGCATCAAGGGATCACAAATTTAGCATTGGAGGGCAGCGTGGAGGGTAAAAATCGTAGAGGGAGACCGAGAGATGAGTACACTAAGCAGATTCAGAAGGATGTAGGTTGCAGTAGGTACTGGGAGATGAAGCAGCTTGCACAGGATAGAGTAGCATGGAGAGCTGCATCAAACCAGTCTCAGGACTGAAGACAACGACAACAACATAAATATTGTTCATATTTGCACATAATAACCTGATACTTTTGAACCTATGTTGACATGTCATCTGGTAAACTAAGTACGCCAGTTTTCTTGTCCTCATTTTCCTCACTTAAATACTGTATTCCTTTTTATCTTAAAACAATAGTTTTATGGAGATGTGACAACTGCAAACTTTCAGTAAATGAAATGAAATTAACTCTAAGATACTATCAAAAACTTCCCATTGAGAAAGTGTTTCTCTTGTGGGAGTGACAAGTAAATAGTTGACAGGACTCTGAAACACTCTCTTTGTGAATGAGGATCTTTGGTGTAAACAACAGTGTTTGATTTCCCACATTAATATATGCTTGTATTGCGTTTGTGTGGTATAATAAGAGTGATTATTTCCAGTATAAAATCCACACAAGCATTTTCTTTTATGTAGTGTAATTACCCCTACACAAGTGGTGACACTGTAACTACAGTGGTGTGGCAGTAGACAAGTTTCTTTACATATTTTCCATGCCATCTCACATTGACATGTCATCTGCTCACAACCTGTTCTGCGACATTAATGGCATCATCCAGAATATCAAGAATGAGCTTGACATGACACAGCAAACCCCTCAGTTCACAGTGCCATGGAATCCTACTTCTCATACCGAGTTCATCCATGACATTAAATTTCCAACTGTGCTGTGTGTACGAGCAGTTCCCACACTGCTGCCACAGGATTTTGCCTTGCACAACCAACCTGAAGCACACACTGATATCAAACGAAATGTGCTCACGTTTTCATCACCCACGTTGGTGCCGCTCCCATGAGCTTCAAACTTTCTGTTTGCTAGCTCTCGTGGACCACCTGTGTCTTGATTACAATTCCAGACCCCGCCTTTCAGTCCCGAAAGTCCAGAAATTTGGTTCGATACTGTGGAGAACATTTTCATACAGCAACAAATAGTTGATGATTTTGAACAGTTTACATCAGAAATTTGCAACCTGGACCAACGTGCTTTGTCAGTGGCATTGGATATAATTATGCTACCCCCACCACAACAAGCTTACACCACACTCAAGATGGTGTTAATTTTGCATTGCCCAAAACCTGTGGATCAGTACCTTGAGAAACGCGGTGACAGGTTGCCGTCAAACTTTTATCTTCATTTACATGCTGTGGTGGACCCTTCTCAGACACATTACTTGTGCACATCTGGCAACAGCAGTTACCTTCACAGGTGCACACTCACACTCACATGTTTTTGGTTTACCCTGCTCAGATGTCAGAATTCTGCCTGTAAATTTCTTTCCTTCAGAAAAGCATGCTGAAGAGACCACTTTGAAAGCAGTCAATGATTCAGTCATCCACACATAGGGACAGAGAAACTGGCAGTGTACATTGGGCTACCAGAAAAATGCAACTGGACCTTCATTATGCTGATTTCCTGGCAAAACATGCATTGTCTGTGGATTTATGCAAGTCACACCTCATTCATTCTGCCAATGGATGGGTTATCCCAGGAGTAAAAGGACGTCTGACCTCTCATGCACGCCCAAAAGTAGACAACCTCAGTGCGCCCGCCTGGGAGGACAGCATAGCAACTAAGGAGTCTGACCTCCAGATGGCCCAAATGACATCAAAACAATTTATGGCACAACAACATGCACCTACTGTTTCAACTGCAAAGACAACACCCAAGCCATCACACAGAACAAGAAAGAACAGGGCGAAGCTTGAGATGGTGCACCACATCCATACAACTCCAGGCCCACCAGTTTCCTCATGTGTTTGCAGGCTTGCACCTGATCGCTTGCAGGAAACCAAGACCATTTTCAGTGAGATGCTACAAGAAGGAACTATGTGGCCATCCAACAGTTTGTGGTCCTCTCCTCTGCACCTTGCCCAAAAAGAATGGGTCGTGGTGCCCGTGAGGTGATTATCGAGCTTTGAATGCCCGAACTGTTCCGGACAGATACCCAGTGCCACACATATATAGCTTTTCACTCATTCACTGGCTGGGCCGAGTGTATTCAGTGTTTTAGATTGCTGTAAGGCTTATAATCAGATCCCAGTGGCAGAGCAGGACATACCAAAGACTGCAGTGACAACCTCATTTGGGCTGTTTGAATTATTGGTGATGCCATTTGGGCTGAAAAATGCTGCCATAACATGGCAACAGTTTCTGGACAGCATGCTAAGAGGGCTACAATATTATTTTGCTGACCTAGACAATATTCTCGCGTTTTCTGAGAACAGTTCTGACCATCATAAACATGTAAACAAGGTGTAAAGCATGCTTAGTGCTCAAGGAATAACACTTAATGAGGATAAGTGTATGCTTGGGGAACCTGCGGTGACCTTCCGGGGTTACAAAGGGTCAGCTCTGGGCATTTTTCCACTGCCAGAGAAGCTGAAGTTGTTGTGTATCCCACCATGGCCTTGAAACTACCATGATCTCCGACAGTTCCTAGGAATGATACATTTTTATCATCGCCACCTCCCCAGAACAGCAGCTATCCTGACACCATTGACAATGCCTTGGCCAGACACAATGAAATTGGCAAGCTCCCACTCCCATGGACACTTGAGATGGACTACGCTTTCAAGGCACTGAAAAACAGCCTGCATGATGCAGTGGGGCATGCACATCCCGTACCAGGAGCTCAGCTAACCCTAGTAGTGGATGCAAGCCAAGTTGCAATAAGTACAGCAATTCACCAGAGAGTGAAGGGTCATTGGGCAGCCACTAAGTCTTTTCTCACAAAAGCTACAGATCGCTCAAACACATTGGAGTGCATGTGACAGGGAACTCCTCACAATGTATGAAAGTGTCAGGCACTTCTGCACTTTCACTGAGGGCAGGCCGTTCACCATATACACTGCATTAATGGGATAAGTCCAATTTTGGATTATTCTGATTTAGCAAGGGCTCAGGCTTCAGATGCACAGCTGCAGTCCTTTCTGGGGGACTCATCTACTGGCCTACATTTACAGCTTGTGGACGCCCCCTGCAGCCCATTTAAGGCATGGTGCGACACCTCTATGTTTAGACTATGCCCATACATCATTCCCCAGTTCCAATGAAAGGTATGTGATGGCATTCACAAACTGGCACACCCAGGAATCAATGCCTCAGTGAAGTTAGTGACAGACCATTTTGTGTGGCCTTCAATCAAGAAAGATACATGGGAGTGGACCTGCAGCTGCTATCAGTGTCGACATAGGAAAGTGGGACTCCATGTTCATGCTCCAGTAGGACAATTCCCAATTCCAACAGCACGTTTTGGGCACATACGCATTGACTTGGTCTGACCTCTCCCTCCTTCGGAAGGTTACAGGTACTTGTTAACAGCAGTGGATCATTGCACATGGTGGGCAGAGGCTACACTAATCAGGTACATTTCTGCAGAGAAATGGGCCTTGTTGGAAACTTGGGTAACTCATTTTGGGTGTCCATTTTTTGTTACCACCAATCAAGGATGCGAATTCGAGTTGACACTGTTCCAACAACTGTCGAAGCACTGTGGCTTTCAACAAAATTGGACAACTATCTACCACCCAGCCAGCAACGATTTGGTGGAAAGGTGGCACTGGACTTTAAAAGCCGCCCTGATGTGCCACAAGGACTCATGGACTCAAGTGTTCCCATTGGTTTTGCTGGGATTATGGACCACATTAAAAAAAGACATCAGGTGTTCCTTGGCAAGTTGGTATATGGAGAACCACTATGTCTTCCAGTGGAATTCCTTGCTCCAGTTCCTCTCCCAGATGAGACACAACTACCCCACCTCTTGTAACAAGTGAGGAAACAGGCAGAGATGCTATGTGCAGCCCCGATGTCTAAGCATGGCATGCACCCAGTGTCCATAAACAAGTCCCTCAATACTTGTTCTCGCATCATGCTCCGCACAGACCTGGTATGTCATTCCTTACAGCCGCCATACACTGGACCATACCAAGTGCTAGGAGGGGGCACACAAACACAATGGACATCATCCTCCAGGGAAATCTGACCAAGGTTTCCAATGAACGGGTAAAATCCACTTGGACAATGACAGCACCGACTGCAGTCTCACAGACAACTTGACACACCTTGCAATGAATCCACACCCTTCACAGAGCCAGATATCTGTGACCCACTGGAACTCCACACCATGGGACTAATGCATCAGCAGAATCATCGAGCAGTACCCACACCCACACCCACACTATCCGCACTCAGGCAGGCCTAGAGGTGAAGTTTAAGTACCCTACCGTACCTAGTACTTCAGGCGGGGGTGGGGGATGGGAGGGGGGGGGGCTGGGTGGGAGTGACAAGTTGATAGTCGACAGGACATTGAAACACTCTCTTTGCGAATGAGGTTCTTTGGGGAAAATGGCAGTGTTTCATTTCCTGCATTAACATTTGTTTGTACTGTGTTCTAAGCATCTGCTGCAACAAAATGAGCTCTGCTCGAACTTCTGAATGTCATTTTATGAGGGCATGACCACTAACCAGCTGCCAGTTAGCCACCAAAATAAATGGTAACAACCAAATGCTTACCAAGAGCAGAGTTGAAAACTATTGGCAGAATAAGTTGCTGAGCACATCATCCTCAGTTTCAATGGTTGCTTCAAACCCATGCCATTTGGAGCCTTCCACTCAGCACTAACCTCTTCAAATGATGAAGCTGGGAATTGTCCTTGCAACACAACCTTTGGTCCTGTAATTCTCCTGGCCTCAATCTCTGCTAGCCCTTACACACACTTACCTCCAACCCTGCTTCATGGGTAGATGGGAATTGTCCTTACAACAAATCTTTTGATCCTGCAAACCTCTGGCATCATCTCTGCAGTCTTTTCCTTCGCCTGTTTTATCTGCCCCTGTCAAAACATCCCTCCATATCACTGCAGGTCATATGAAAATTCCTCCTGCCTGCAGCCAGAAAGAGGTTGCTCATGCACATTTATTCCCCATGTGTCTGATAGTCGGCAGAGACAATCTATCAGAGAGAGAGAGAGAGAGAGAGAGAGAGAGAGAGAGAGAGAGAGAGAGAGAGAGAGAGAGATGGTGAGCTGTTGCATTCCTTCCATTATTTATGTGTGTAAAGAGCAGTTTCATATTTTTATACATATTATTGAATCTTATCAAAACTGAAACTAATAGCCTATAAAATATAAGCATTTTTAACTAATTAAGCAATCAATTTAAACTTTTTGGATATTAGTTCTTGATTCTTGGACAACATTTTAGAATCTATTAAAAATTCAGTCATCATTAAACCCCCCCACCACCACCACCACCAGAGGAGTGAAAGTTGCTCTGTTCAAACTGAGGTGCATCTATGACAGAAGCCCTACAGTCTGTAAATATGAAATAAAAACAAACACTTATCTTAATTTATGGAATACTGCACTTTTTGTAGTAGCACAGGCTATTTTCTTAATTTGACAGAAAAGTAAAATGGTGGACATCTGATACTGACATGGTTTTGTTGTGTGTTTTTGGTCTTGTTTTTTGCAATAACTGGTGAATAAATAAAAATAAAAATAGCCTATTACTACCTGTAGACATTCCTGAGGAGTAATTCAGCCAAATTTCAGAAAGATATCTTTATTGGTGTGCCCACAATCCACTCTGTCTGCTTGAAATACATTGCATGTCGGCAAAGAATAATAGGATAATTTTTTTTTATGTGGAGATATCAGCAACCACCGAAAGCATAACATTTTGATTCTGACATGTTATGCCATTCATGGCCAAACAGACACATGGAACTGGGTATCATAGTAACTCCGTTACAGTCCCCAGGGAGACTGATAACACTAAATGGGGGTGCAAACATATTGGAAAGTAAAAAAATATGTATTAAAAATTGATAATTTTATTGAAAGAAGAGGAAAGTAAAATACATTCGGAAATATCAAAAGATTAAAATTCATATTTAAAGTGATATAAGGCACTTATAAATAGGGCAGCATTAGTACTGCACAATCCATTTGACAATTAACTTTTAAATACTAAATTAAAAGCAACCTTGGCAAATATTAGCAACTCCTTTGTGTCTGGCTTGCACAACAAAGATTATCAAAGGAGGTTTAATTTTAGAAACAAACACTCTTCAGTTCTTTTTCTATGTTTAGCTGAAATTATTATTTTGTCTTCAAAGCAGAAAATGCAGAAAATCTGGTTTTGCAAAGGCAGGATGTTGAAAATAGTAATCGTATACAAAAAGCTCTTGTTTTCAGTTGAGAAAACTCATCAATCCAACCTGGCTAAAATTCATAGAGCAGTTTATTACTAAATTGTCTTTTGCTTTTGGCAATTGCTTTAAAGTCTATGAAGACTTCTTCTTCAGCAGCTAAGAGACCTTCAGGAGTATTGTCACATGCTACCTGTAAAATGGAGAGCAACAGGGGGCATAAATTCTAATTTTGCATTGTACTGGATTATTTGTAAGGTTTGTAACTTCATTGCTTTAGCATGAAAATTTATGCATTATTATCTTTTGTGGAAATGCTAGCAGCATGACAAAAATAGTAACCATGCAGATAAAAATGATTAGAAAAATGTGCAACGTAAGGCCAAGAGAAACTATTTCCCCTATTAAGGGAGCTAAATATACAAGTCTTCCCTTATTGAACTTGTATGAAATAACTCTTTTCACACAAAATATAATCCTGAACTGCTACTTCCAAATAAATTGTGACACAGGTATTAAACCAGGAGCAAAGGAAGTTTTGTGCTTTCTGCACACAAACTTCATCTTTTCACATGGGCCCCACAATACAAGCAGTTATTGATAATGAAAGAAACTGCATAATAAATATTCCATCAGATCTTGATAAGAATTCAAAATGGTACAAAGATTGACAACTTGCTCTAAAATGTTCACTAACATAAAATTGTGCATTTCCCTAAATGAAGAATTGATTGGTGATATATGCTCAGTTGTGAGTAAAGCAAGTGGTAGACTTTGGTTTAATGGTAGAATACTGGGGAAGTGCCATCAGTCTACAAAGAAGACTGCCTTCAAATCATTGAAAAAGCCCATTCTATAATAGTGCTCAAGTGTATGGGACCCATACCAAATAGGACTAACAGAGGATGTTGAATTTATAGGAAGAAGTGCAGCACACATAGTCACAGGTTTGTTTGACCAGTGTGAGAGAGTCACAGAGATACTGAAGAAAGTGAACTGCAGACTCTTGAAGATAGATGGATACTATGCTGAGAAAGTCTACTAGGAAATTTTCAAGAGCTGGTTTTGTATGATGACTCCAGTAATACAGTACAACACCCCACGTATTGCTCACATAGTGATCGTGAGGAAAAGGTCAGAATAATTACAGTACACACTCAGGCATTCGAACAACATTCTTCCCTCACTCCATACATGAATGGAATGAATAGGAGCGCTAATAACAGGTACAATGGAATGTATACTCTGTCACGCACTTAACAGTGGTATGTAGATGTAGATATGTATGACTGAAAATATGTGATAGCTAAAAAGACCCAAATGTTTTATTTCAGCTTTGAGTGTATTTACATACAAATGGTGTTGTCAGTGTTAACATAATTATAACAGCAACAATAATAATAGTAATATAAACTTGGAGAAATGTCATTAACTACCATATAATAATCCAAGATGGATACAATCTATGTTTTTGCAAATGCCAATAACAACAAAAAGTTTCCTAACAGATCAATTACAAGATAAATGAACTACATAGTTCAGTGAATAACAAATGAATGATCAAACAGATCATTAACAATAAGTATATGAAACAGTAATAAAATAGTTGCACAGTGTGGCATATGTGTTGTGACAGTGCCACGACATTTAACAGTGCCGGCACGACAGTACGCGCAAACAGCGATAGAGCGCGGGAGCGCTACCTAGCTACGAACGGCGCCGGCCGCATTTCATGGCATGGCAGTCGAAGAACAGATACTGAGTCGTTATCATATAACCAGCTATTGTTCTAAGTGAGTGTGTTTGAATATCCACGCAATTATTGGCGATTAGAGGTTATAACAATATGCATAGTTTTCAGTTAATTTATTGTTCATTCTCATAAAGAAAATGGGTTATATGTCACATATTATGTAGCACTCTGTTGAGAAATTTTTAATGATGAGCAGTTCACTTGAGCAGGATAAATATTTAAATGTTTTGCAGTTATACAATAGTAAATATTGTGTTCTGTGTAAAATATGTTCATAGCTATAAGCTGATGACTCTCCTGTATACTAAATCAATGACTCAACTTTAACTTGTTATGAGAAAATAAAATTCTAATCTTGATTCTGTAAACCATTAGTTCCAATAATTAAGATAAGGGTCAAGGACTGAGCCCTGTGGTACACCAATCCAAACTTCCATCAGCAAAAGGCGTCTATTTTTAATAAAGATGAACTGTCTCCTGTGCTTCAATAGAACTAAATTACAGCTAAAAATTAGTTGTATAAGTCATAAAATTCCAGTCTTGCAAGGAGGCTCTTAAAATGGGTACAGCTGAAGTCTATATTGAGATCAAAAAGTTTAACAGATGCTAGACCATTATATTCAAATGCAATTAGAGCATTTTTTAACAAATTCAGTGATGGTGCTAGTAATCCTATGATTATATGGGAATCCAAATTATCAGCTAAAGAGGTGGTAATGCTTTTCAAAGTGGATACTTACTTGGTTGTACATATGAGACCTGAAGACTTCGGAGGAAAGAGGAACAATGGTATTTTCTATTATTCATCACCATTACCTACTGGAGTTTCACACTTCTATTAAGTGAAAACAGTATTTTAGTAGATGTGTTGAATTACCACTATAACCATAAAAGTTAATGTTTTTCAATTATGTAATGACTTTCATAATCTCTCTGACAGATTATAAAAAGTTATGTTTGCTGGTAGAGTATGAAGGCCTGGGATTTTTTCTTTAACTGCCCATCTTTTAACCTTGTTTTCCAGAAACTGTCAGAACAAAATTATTGAATTTAGGGGCCAATGATTTGAATATAACATCGTCTGTCTTGCAGCTATTGTCACCAGTGAAATGGACATTAACTAATTGTCTTATCAAAGTTATTCATTTAATGTCTAATAATACTCCACTGGGTTGCACCACCTGAAGGGAATGCATATGAATGGTTGAAGATGGAACTGATCACAACATCACAAGAGAGCGCATCTGTCAGGTACTAACTAAAGAAGATAATGAGGACTGAAGACCATCACAGTTCTTGTGGCGGAACCATACACAGTCATCTGCTACATGCAATCTGGAGGTGTCACTTACCTCCATCTATCAAGGTGATTATTGTGACGCATTCGGAAAAGTTATTAGACGCCCTGGCACAACTGCTCGAAAAGGTGCCGTCTTACCCACGCCTAGTATGGTATCAGCCAAGCAATGTGTGAGTACAGCCACCATAGTAGCGTGATCTGAGTATGATGCATTAGCGGTGAAATCCGATCAGCTGATGCAATAGATTAGGCAGCTGGTAACGTGTTGCACCATCAGTGGAGATTGCACCCGGACAAGATACAGGAGACACTCCCACAGCAAGGACATGTCCCACTCGCCTGCACTGCAATTGAATGTGGGCACTTTGACCATTTCTTAGCCATCACAGCGCCTATTCATCAGCGATCAACACACCGGCTATATTTATGTATTTATGCACATACAATGCTACATCACTGCTGATCACATACGTCATTCTGCCTGGTGACCGCAAATAACTCACTTATTACAGCATAGGGCTTGCACAGAATAGAGCTGGACCATGGCCTCCGCCACACATTCCTTTGGAATTTCATGGTGGCATATGTGGTAGAGTCAATCATAGGAGCTGAATTCTTGGTGTACTATAACCTTATGCCAGATATGACCAACACCCACCCCCGGGCGTAAGGCTGTGGGTTTCTGGTGCCAGACATCCATCCCATTTGCCCAGCTGATTACCACCACTTACAATGAGTATGCTGCGCTACTGAAAGACTTTCCAGCATTAACAAAGCCACTGGGTATAACGAAGGACATGAGAAACAACCCCGTGCACTATATCAAGACAACTGAAGGGCCACTAACTCCTGATGACAACGACAACTGGTAAGGGACCATTTAAAGATAGAGGAGGCTGAGTTTGATAACATGATCAAAGAGGGCATCATGCATCCATCTGGCAGCCAGTGGCCTTCACCTTTACAACTTGTCCCCAAAAAGAGTGGTATCTGGCAGCCTAGTGGTGATCAGAGCCCTGAACACCACCACAATACCTCACAGGTACTTGATACCTCTCCTCCATGACCTCAAATAAACATTGAGCAGTGCTTGTGTGTATAGTGTACTATATTGTGCCAAGGCCTATACACAGATTCTCGCGGCTGACAAAGATATACCAAAGACAGCCATTATTATGCCATTTGGCTTATTTGAAAGCAAATTTGTGACTATTCGATGAGATTTCGGGATTGCAGCCGGATCACGTTGACTTCTTGCCACGATATTTCGGCTGGCAATCGTCCAGCCATCTTCAGGTGAGTGTGCGTCACTGGAGACTGCAAGTTCCGGGAGTCAGCTTTATAGCAAAAAATTGGCGCGAAAACGCATGCGCATTGGCCACCGTCACAGGAGCGTCCTCTGTCGAAGTCCGCGCCCTCTGGAGCTACTGTTCTATCTTTGGAGCGCAGGCACATGCGTAAAGGTGAAAACTACATGTCCGCCCTCTGTCGGAATGCGCGCCCGCGTCGCTAAAAACAGACGTCAGATGTCGCTAGACGTGTCATTTAGAATAAACCGTCTTCTCTCAGAGGAAATTAGAGAGATAACCGGGTCCCAAGCCTTGTCCAGTTGAAAACCGCCGTCACGATTTATAAGATTTTGCGCTAGGCGTATCTCCACAGATTCTTTAATAACGGAATCCCAAAAAGTTTTCGCTGGGGCCAAGATTTTCGTGGCCGAAAATTCCATAGCGTGTCCTGTGGTAATACAATGCTCAGCTACGGCCGACTTACTGGGCTGCAAAAGGCGAGTGTGGCGTTCGTGTTCAACGCACCTTTCATGTACTGTGCGCGTCGTCTGACCGATGTAAGCTTTGCCACACTGGCAAGGAATTTTATAGATTCCGGCCTTCCGCAGACCCAGATCGTCCTTTACCGAACCGAGAAGGGCACTAATCTTCGCCGGTGGCCGGAAGATTACTTTTACTTGATGTTTCCTTAGGATCCTGCCTATTTTAGATGAAAGGTTGCCGGCGTATGGAAGGAACGCCCTGGACCTGAAAAGCTCCTTATCTTCTTGATGTGAGTGGTCACGTTTCTTCCTTTTTAGCGCTGCTCTAATCTGATGTGGAGAGTAACCATTACCTCTGAACACCGACTCTAAATGTTCCAGCTCCTTTGTAAGGCTGTCTCCATCAGAAACAACATGAGCCCGGTGCACCAACGTTCTAAGGACACCAGTAGTTTGTGAAGGATGATGACAACTCGACGCTTGCAGGTAGAGGTCCGTATGTGTGGGCTTACGGTAGACAGAATGCCCTAATGACCCGTCCACTCTCTTGGTAACCAAGACGTCCAAAAACGGCAAGCAACCATCCTTCTCTATTTCCATCGTGAACTGGATGTTATTGTGGATTGCATTCAGATGCTGCAAGAACCGTGACAGTTCTTCTTCACCATGGGGCCACACTACAAAAGTGTCATCTACGTACCGCCAGAATACACTCGGTTTAAGTTCTGCCGAATCTAGTGCCCTTTCCTCAAAGTCTTCCATAAAAAGTTTGCTACCAAAGGCGAGAGGGGACTTCCCATGGCAACACCGTCAGTCTGCTCAAAATACTCGTTATTAAATAAAAAGTAGGTTGAGGAAAGGACGTGATGGAAAAGTGCTGTTATGTCGGCCGTGAACTTATTGCTGATGAGAGACAAAGAGTCCATAAGAGGAACCTTAGTGAAAAGTGAGATGACGTCGAAGCTGACTAGTAAGTCAGTTTCACTGAGCCGAAGTGACTTTAGTCTACTAATAAAGTCAGCCGAATTGCGAACATGATGCGCACACTTCCCCACAAAAGGTCTCAGTAGAGAGGCGAGATGTGTCGCCAAATCATACGTGGGGGCGTCGATATTACTGACGATCGGCCGTAAAGGAACCTCTTTCTTATGGATCTTCGGAAGACCGTATAACCTGGGTGGCACAGAACTGTGAGGTCTTAGTCTTTTCGCCACTTCTTGCGGAATAGAAGAAGAATTCAGCAGTGCTGATGTTTTCCTTTCCACTTTCGCTGTGGGGTCTTTGCCAATCTTCCGATACATTGGTTCATTCAGCAAGTTGTAAATCTTCTGATTATAGACCTCACGTGGCAAAAGCACTGTAGCGTTTCCCTTATCCGCTGGTAAGATCACTGTATGAGGATCTTCTCGTAGCTTTCGTAATGCGGCCCTTTCCATGGCAGAAATGTTGCTCTTCTGACGTGGAGCTTTCGTGAGTGCACGGCAGGTTTCACGTCTAATTTCTTCTGCAGCATCACTAGGAAGAGGTCTTACAGCTTCCTCAACAGCACTAATAAAATCAGTTAAAGGCAGGGTCCTCGGCGTAGGAGCGAAGTTCAGGCCTTTCCCAAGCACAGACAGTGTTACGTTGTCCAAAACTTTATCCGTTAAATTGACCACGGGGCGTCGTAAAGCATCTTCTTGCGGTAACGTTGCTGACAGCCGGGTGAACTTCGAAACCTGTCTTGATGTAGATTCTTTATGAACCCAGTCCGATTTAGCCCAGGTCACACCATCAACCCATGCCCAGGAAAGTGATGGCAGGCTGGATGCAATCTCCATATGCAGATGAAACAGCTGTTTCGATATGGCGTCCAGTTCACGCCGAGTAAACCGGATCCTCTCCTTCACTAATGCCAAGCTCGCCTTTCGTGTAATGAATTTTGCAGCGGCGGTCTGGATAAAATGCCTCACTCTGGCAAACTTCGGTATAAGGCCATTGTCCCGACACTTCAGTAAAAAACACAGAGAACTCAACAGTCTCGCTCGCTTATTGCGTAGCTTGTCCAACCTCTGGATTTGTAATGCCATCGCCTCCCCGAAGAGGTATCTGATGTGATTCTTGAAGTTTTCCCGGCGTACTGAGTATTCGATGAGATTTCGGGATTGCAGCCGGATCACGTTGACTTCTTGCCACGATATTTCGGCTGGCAATCGTCCAGCCATCTTCAGGTGAGTGTGCGTCACTGGAGACTGCAAGTTCCGGGAGTCAGCTTTATAGCAAAAAATTGGCGCGAAAACGCATGCGCATTGGCCACCGTCACAGGAGCGTCCTCTGTCGAAGTCCGCGCCCTCTGGAGCTACTGTTCTATCTTTGGAGCGCAGGCACATGCGTAAAGGTGAAAACTACATGTCCGCCCTCTGTCGGAATGCGCGCCCGCGTCGCTAAAAACAGACGTCAGATGTCGCTAGACGTGTCATTTAGAATAAACCGTCTTCTCTCAGAGGAAATTAGAGAGATAACCGGGTCCCAAGCCTTGTCCAGTTGAAAACCGCCGTCACGATTTATAAGATTTTGCGCTAGGCGTATCTCCACAGATTCTTTAATAACGGAATCCCAAAAAGTTTTCGCTGGGGCCAAGATTTTCGTGGCCGAAAATTCCATAGCGTGTCCTGTGGTAATACAATGCTCAGCTACGGCCGACTTACTGGGCTGCAAAAGGCGAGTGTGGCGTTCGTGTTCAACGCACCTTTCATGTACTGTGCGCGTCGTCTGACCGATGTAAGCTTTGCCACACTGGCAAGGAATTTTATAGATTCCGGCCTTCCGCAGACCCAGATCGTCCTTTACCGAACCGAGAAGGGCACTAATCTTCGCCGGTGGCCGGAAGATTACTTTTACTTGATGTTTCCTTAGGATCCTGCCTATTTTAGATGAAAGGTTGCCGGCGTATGGAAGGAACGCCCTGGACCTGAAAAGCTCCTTATCTTCTTGATGTGAGTGGTCACGTTTCTTCCTTTTTAGCGCTGCTCTAATCTGATGTGGAGAGTAACCATTACCTCTGAACACCGACTCTAAATGTTCCAGCTCCTTTGTAAGGCTGTCTCCATCAGAAACAACATGAGCCCGGTGCACCAACGTTCTAAGGACACCAGTAGTTTGTGAAGGATGATGACAACTCGACGCTTGCAGGTAGAGGTCCGTATGTGTGGGCTTACGGTAGACAGAATGCCCTAATGACCCGTCCACTCTCTTGGTAACCAAGACGTCCAAAAACGGCAAGCAACCATCCTTCTCTATTTCCATCGTGAACTGGATGTTATTGTGGATTGCATTCAGATGCTGCAAGAACCGTGACAGTTCTTCTTCACCATGGGGCCACACTACAAAAGTGTCATCTACGTACCGCCAGAATACACTCGGTTTAAGTTCTGCCGAATCTAGTGCCCTTTCCTCAAAGTCTTCCATAAAAAAGTTTGCTACCAAAGGCGAGAGGGGACTTCCCATGGCAACACCGTCAGTCTGCTCAAAATACTCGTTATTAAATAAAAAGTAGGTTGAGGAAAGGACGTGATGGAAAAGTGCTGTTATGTCGGCCGTGAACTTATTGCTGATGAGAGACAAAGAGTCCATAAGAGGAACCTTAGTGAAAAGTGAGATGACGTCGAAGCTGACTAGTAAGTCAGTTTCACTGAGCCGAAGTGACTTTAGTCTACTAATAAAGTCAGCCGAATTGCGAACATGATGCGCACACTTCCCCACTTCTTCTTCTATTCCGCAAGAAGTGGCGAAAAGACTAAGACCTCACAGTTCTGTGCCACCCAGGTTATACGGTCTTCCGAAGATCCATAAGAAAGAGGTTCCTTTACGGCCGATCGTCAGTAATATCGACGCCCCCACGTATGATTTGGCGACACATCTCGCCTCTCTACTGAGACCTTTTGTGGGGAAGTGTGCGCATCATGTTCGCAATTCGGCTGACTTTATTAGTAGACTAAAGTCACTTCGGCTCAGTGAAACTGACTTACTAGTCAGCTTCGACGTCATCTCACTTTTCACTAAGGTTCCTCTTATGGACTCTTTGTCTCTCATCAGCAATAAGTTCACGGCCGACATAACAGCACTTTTCCATCACGTCCTTTCCTCAACCTACTTTTTATTTAATAACGAGTATTTTGAGCAGACTGACGGTGTTGCCATGGGAAGTCCCCTCTCGCCTTTGGTAGCAAACTTTTTTATGGAAGACTTTGAGGAAAGGGCACTAGATTCGGCAGAACTTAAACCGAGTGTATTCTGGCGGTACGTAGATGACACTTTTGTAGTGTGGCCCCATGGTGAAGAAGAACTGTCACGGTTCTTGCAGCATCTGAATGCAATCCACAATAACATCCAGTTCACGATGGAAATAGAGAAGGATGGTTGCTTGCCGTTTTTGGACGTCTTGGTTACCAAGAGAGTGGACGGGTCATTAGGGCATTCTGTCTACCGTAAGCCCACACATACGGACCTCTACCTGCAAGCGTCGAGTTGTCATCATCCTTCACAAACTACTGGTGTCCTTAGAACGTTGGTGCACCGGGCTCATGTTGTTTCTGATGGAGACAGCCTTACAAAGGAGCTGGAACATTTAGAGTCGGTGTTCAGAGGTAATGGTTACTCTCCACATCAGATTAGAGCAGCGCTAAAAAGGAAGAAACGTGACCACTCACATCAAGAAGATAAGGAGCTTTTCAGGTCCAGGGCGTTCCTTCCATACGCCGGCAACCTTTCATCTAAAATAGGCAGGATCCTAAGGAAACATCAAGTAAAAGTAATCTTCCGGCCACCGGCGAAGATTAGTGCCCTTCTCGGTTCGGTAAAGGACGATCTGGGTCTGCGGAAGGCCGGAATCTATAAAATTCCTTGCCAGTGTGGCAAAGCTTACATCGGTCAGACGACGCGCACAGTACATGAAAGGTGCGTTGAACACGAACGCCACACTCGCCTTTTGCAGCCCAGTAAGTCGGCCGTAGCTGAGCATTGTATTACCACAGGACACGCTATGGAATTTTCGGCCACGAAAATCTTGGCCCCAGCGAAAACTTTTTGGGATTCCGTTATTAAAGAATCTGTGGAGATACGCCTAGCGCAAAATCTTATAAATCGTGACGGCGGTTTTCAACTGGACAAGGCTTGGGACCCGGTTATCTCTCTAATTTCCTCTGAGAGAAGACGGTTTATTCTAAATGACACGTCTAGCGACATCTGACGTCTGTTTTTAGCGACGCGGGCGCGCATTCCGACAGAGGGCGGACATGTAGTTTTCACCTTTACGCATGTGCCTGCGCTCCAAAGATAGAACAGTAGCTCCAGAGGGCGCGGACTTCGACAGAGGACGCTCCTGTGACGGTGGCCAATGCGCATGCGTTTTCGCGCCAATTTTTTGCTATAAAGCTGACTCCCGGAACTTGCAGTCTCCAGTGACGCACACTCACCTGAAGATGGCTGGACGATTGCCAGCCGAAATATCGTGGCAAGAAGTCAACGTGATCCGGCTGCAATCCCGAAATCTCATCGAATACTCAGTACGCCGGGAAAACTTCAAGAATCACATCAGATACCTCTTCGGGGAGGCGATGGCATTACAAATCCAGAGGTTGGACAAGCTACGCAATAAGCGAGCGAGACTGTTGAGTTCTCTGTGTTTTTTTACTGAAGTGTCGGGACAATGGCCTTATACCGAAGTTTGCCAGAGTGAGGCATTTTATCCAGACCGCCGCTGCAAAATTCATTACACGAAAGGCGAGCTTGGCATTAGTGAAGGAGAGGATCCGGTTTACTCGGCGTGAACTGGACGCCATATCGAAACAGCTGTTTCATCTGCATATGGAGATTGCATCCAGCCTGCCATCACTTTCCTGGGCATGGGTTGATGGTGTGACCTGGGCTAAATCGGACTGGGTTCATAAAGAATCTACATCAAGACAGGTTTCGAAGTTCACCCGGCTGTCAGCAACGTTACCGCAAGAAGATGCTTTACGACGCCCCGTGGTCAATTTAACGGATAAAGTTTTGGACAACGTAACACTGTCTGTGCTTGGGAAAGGCCTGAACTTCGCTCCTACGCCGAGGACCCTGCCTTTAACTGATTTTATTAGTGCTGTTGAGGAAGCTGTAAGACCTCTTCCTAGTGATGCTGCAGAAGAAATTAGACGTGAAACCTGCCGTGCACTCACGAAAGCTCCACGTCAGAAGAGCAACATTTCTGCCATGGAAAGGGCCGCATTACGAAAGCTACGAGAAGATCCTCATACAGTGATCTTACCAGCGGATAAGGGAAACGCTACAGTGCTTTTGCCACGTGAGGTCTATAATCAGAAGATTTACAACTTGCTGAATGAACCAATGTATCGGAAGATTGGCAAAGACCCCACAGCGAAAGTGGAAAGGAAAACATCAGCACTGCTGAATTCTTCTTCTATTCCGCAAGAAGTGGCGAAAAGACTAAGACCTCACAGTTCTGTGCCACCCAGGTTATACGGTCTTCCGAAGATCCATAAGAAAGAGGTTCCTTTACGGCCGATCGTCAGTAATATCGACGCCCCCACGTATGATTTGGCGACACATCTCGCCTCTCTACTGAGACCTTTTGTGGGGAAGTGTGCGCATCATGTTCGCAATTCGGCTGACTTTATTAGTAGACTAAAGTCACTTCGGCTCAGTGAAACTGACTTACTAGTCAGCTTCGACGTCATCTCACTTTTCACTAAGGTTCCTCTTATGGACTCTTTGTCTCTCATCAGCAATAAGTTCACGGCCGACATAACAGCACTTTTCCATCACGTCCTTTCCTCAACCTACTTTTTATTTAATAACGAGTATTTTGAGCAGACTGACGGTGTTGCCATGGGAAGTCCCCTCTCGCCTTTGGTAGCAAACTTTTTTATGGAAGACTTTGAGGAAAGGGCACTAGATTCGGCAGAACTTAAACCGAGTGTATTCTGGCGGTACGTAGATGACACTTTTGTAGTGTGGCCCCATGGTGAAGAAGAACTGTCACGGTTCTTGCAGCATCTGAATGCAATCCACAATAACATCCAGTTCACGATGGAAATAGAGAAGGATGGTTGCTTGCCGTTTTTGGACGTCTTGGTTACCAAGAGAGTGGACGGGTCATTAGGGCATTCTGTCTACCGTAAGCCCACACATACGGACCTCTACCTGCAAGCGTCGAGTTGTCATCATCCTTCACAAACTACTGGTGTCCTTAGAACGTTGGTGCACCGGGCTCATGTTGTTTCTGATGGAGACAGCCTTACAAAGGAGCTGGAACATTTAGAGTCGGTGTTCAGAGGTAATGGTTACTCTCCACATCAGATTAGAGCAGCGCTAAAAAGGAAGAAACGTGACCACTCACATCAAGAAGATAAGGAGCTTTTCAGGTCCAGGGCGTTCCTTCCATACGCCAGCAACCTTTCATCTAAAATAGGCAGGATCCTAAGGAAACATCAAGTAAAAGTAATCTTCCGGCCACCGGCGAAGATTAGTGCCCTTCTCGGTTCGGTAAAGGACGATCTGGGTCTGCGGAAGGCCGGAATCTATAAAATTCCTTGCCAGTGTGGCAAAGCTTACATCGGTCAGACGACGCGCACAGTACATGAAAGGTGCGTTGAACACGAACGCCACACTCGCCTTTTGCAGCCCAGTAAGTCGGCCGTAGCTGAGCATTGTATTACCACAGGACACGCTATGGAATTTTCGGCCACGAAAATCTTGGCCCCAGCGAAAACTTTTTGGGATTCCGTTATTAAAGAATCTGTGGAGATACGCCTAGCGCAAAATCTTATAAATCGTGACGGCGGTTTTCAACTGGACAAGGCTTGGGACCCGGTTATCTCTCTAATTTCCTCTGAGAGAAGACGGTTTATTCTAAATGACACGTCTAGCGACATCTGACGTCTGTTTTTAGCGACGCGGGCGCGCATTCCGACAGAGGGCGGACATGTAGTTTTCACCTTTACGCATGTGCCTGCGCTCCAAAGATAGAACAGTAGCTCCAGAGGGCGCGGACTTCGACAGAGGACGCTCCTGTGACGGTGGCCAATGCGCATGCGTTTTCGCGCCAATTTTTTGCTATAAAGCTGACTCCCGGAACTTGCAGTCTCCAGTGACGCACACTCACCTGAAGATGGCTGGACGATTGCCAGCCGAAATATCGTGGCAAGAAGTCAACGTGATCCGGCTGCAATCCCGAAATCTCATCGAATACTCAGTACGCCGGGAAAACTTCAAGAATCAAATTTGTGACTTTCGGTCTCCGGGATGCTGCGCAAACGTGGCAAAGGTTCGTCAATTCAGTGTTACGAGGCCTGTCATTCTGTTTCGCTTACCTCAACAACGGTTTGTTCTTCTCAGCCTCTCCTGAAAAACATCGCCAGCATCTCATCGAGGTTTTTCAATGACTAAGTGAGCATGGAATTGTGCTGAACAGTCGCAAGTTGACTTCCTAGGCCACTGCATTACTCCTTCAGGCTTGCTATCATTGCTGGAGTCAATCGGCCAGCTGCCCCGGCAGGATACATGCAAGGAATTAAGACGCTACCTAGGCATGCTGAACTTTTATAGGTGGCATCCGCCACATGCAGTTGAAGTTCAACCGCTACTGACAGCCATGCTGGTGGGCTCAAACACTAATGGAAATTTGACAATTACATGGAAGGATGACATTATCACAGCATTTGAGAAAACAAAACAAGCAGTAGTGTACATGGCACTGTTGGCACATCCCAAGCAGAATGCACTGTTGGCTTTGGTTGAAGATGCAAGCCAGACAGCGATAGGTGGTATGCTTCAACAACCTGTTGATGAGCCCTGACACCTGTTAGCTTTCTTCTCTATAAAGCTGACCACCTCACAAAGGAAATGGAGCATGTATGACTGCGAACTGCTGGTGAAGTACAACGCTGTCAAATAGTTTCATTATAATATTTATAGACCACAAGCCACTGACATTTACCTTCCAATAAAATAATCTGAACTTTTCACTGAGACAACACAATCAACTGCCATATGTTGCCCAATTAACCATGGGCCTTCAACACATCTCCAGGATTGACAACATCAAGGCAGACTGTCTCTCTCACATTAGCAGCATCTCTACACTGGACTACACAGCACTCATGGAAGTCAGATCAAGAGCTGCAAGACCTATTACAAGATGCACAGACTTCCTCAAAACTACAGCCTGTAGACATTCCTGGCACCAGCATGCAATAGAGAGTGGACAAAACGTTGTTTTCAGTGCCAACACAATAAAGTCGGCAGACGTGTACATGAGCCAGCAGGTAATTTCCCCGACATCACAGTGCGATTCACACATGTTCATGTTGACATCATTGGACCACTGCCACCTTCAAACAGCCAATGCTCCCTGCTCACCACCATTGACAGATTCACTCACTGGCCGGAAACAGTGCCAATAGATAATATATCTCAGCAAAAACCTTGACGCATGCCTTTGTGTCACATTGGATATCGCAGATTGGCTGCCCACTCCATGTCACCACCCATAGCGGCAGACAATTCAAGTCTGAATTCTTTGTGAAACTGTCTGTATTTTATGGCATGAACTATCTTTGGACAACCAGCTGCCACCTGGCAAACAGTGGAATGGTGGAATGATGGCATCCCTCCCTAAAAGCAGCCCTGATATGCCATGTGACTGGGTGGACTGAGGCTTTACCAATTGTCCTACTCAGATTAGATTAGATTAGATTAATACTTGTTCCATAGATCATGAATACGACACTTCGTAATGATGTGGAACGTGTCAGGTTTATAAAAGATGTCTGTACAAGAAATTACATTACACAAAATATTGCATGACACTAATGATAATTTTTTTTTTTTTTTTACTTAGTTTATATCTAAAAATTCAGCCAATGAGTAGAAGGAGTTGTCATCTAGAAATTCTTTTAATTTATTTTTAAATGTTAGTTGGCTATCTGTCAGGCTTTTGATGCTGTTTGGTAGGTGCCCAAAGACTTTTGTGGCAGCATAATTTACCCCTTTTTGTGCTTAAGTCAGATTTAACCCTGCATAGTGAAGATCATCCTTTCTCCTGGTGTTATAGGTATGCACACTGCTATTACTTTTGAATTGTGTTGGATTATTATCAACAAATTTCATAAGGGAATATATATACTGTGAGGTTACTGTGAGGATCCCTAGATCCTTAAATAGATGTCTGCAGGATGACCGTGGGTGGGCTCCAGCAATTATTCTGATTACACGTTTTTGTGCAATGAATACTTTTCTACTCAACGATGAATTACCCCAGAATATGATGCCATACGAAAGCAGTGAATGAAAGTAGGCATAGTAAGCTAATTTACTGAGATTCTTATCACCAAAATTTGCAATAACCCTAATAGCATACGTAGCTGAACTCAGACGTTTCAGCAGACCATCAATGTGTTGCTTCCAGTTTAACCTCTCATCAATGGACACACCTAAAAATTTTGAAAATTCTACCTTTGCTACAGACTTCTGTTCAAATTCTATATTTATTACTGGAGTTGTGCCATTTACTGTACGGAACTGTATATACTGTGTTTTATCAAAATTTAAAGAGAGTCCGTTTGCTGAGAACCACTTAATAATTTTGTGAAAAACATCATTTACAATTACATCACTTAGTTCTTGGTTTTTGGATGTTATTACTATACTTGTATCATCAGCAAAAAGAACTAACTTTGCATCTTCATCAATGTGGAATGGTAAGTCATTAATGTATATCAAGAACAGTAAATGCCCTAAGACTGAACCCTGTGGGACCCCGTGCTTGATAGCACCCCAGTTTGAGGAATCAGCTGTTGTTTTAACATTACACGAACCACTTATTTCTACTTTCTGCATTCTTCCAGTTAAGTATGAATTAAACCATTTGTGCACTGCCCCACTCAAACCATAATGATTTAGCTTATCTAAAAGAATTCCATGATTTACACAATCAAAGGCCTTTGAGAGATCACAAAAAATACCAATGGGTGATGTCCGGTTATTCAGAGCATTTAATATTTGATCAGTGAAAGCATATATAGCATTTTCTGTTGAAAAGCCTTTCTGAAAACCAAACTGACATTTTGTTAGTACTTTATTTTTACAAATATGGGAGGCTACTCTTGAATACATTACTTTCTCAAAAATTTTTGATAGAGCTGTCAGAAGAGAGATTGGGCGGTAGTTGTTGACATCCGACGTATCCCCCTTTTTATGCAATGGTTTTACAATGGCATATTTCAGCTTATCAGGGAAAACACCCTGCTCCAAAGAGCTATTACATACGTGGCTGAGAATCCTACTTATCTGTGGGGAACAAGCTTTAAGTACTTTGCTGGAAATGCCATCAATTCCGTAAGAGCTTTTACTTTTCAGTGAGTTTATTATTTTACTGATTTCAGAGGGAGGGGTTGGTGGAATTACAGTTGTTTCAAACTGCACAGGTATGGCCTCTTCTATTAATAGCTTTGCCTCTTCTAGTGAAGATCTAGATCCTATTTTCTCCACAACATTTAAAAAATGATCATTCAAAATATTTTCAATTTCTGATTGTTTGTTAGTGCACTTGTCATTCAGTTTTATTGCACTAAAGTCTTCCTGTGCTCTTGGTTGCCCTGTTTCCCTTTCAATAATATTCTAAATTGCTTTCATTTTATTATCAGAGTTACTGATCTCAGACATGATACACATGCTTCTGGACTTTTTAATAACTTTTCTTAGTACCGCACAATAGTTTTTATAATATTGAACAATTTCGGGGTCAGTACTCCCTCTTGCTGTTAGATACAGTTCTCTTTTACGGTTGCAAGATATTCTTATTCCTTTAGTTAGCCAAGGTTTTTTATATGTTTTCTTGGAATTATGTTTAACTATTTTCTTGGGAAAACAATTTTCAAATACCCTTAAAAATGTATTGTGAAATAAGTTATATTTCAAGTTTGCATCGGGTTCCTTATACACTTCATCTCAGTCTAGCTGCTGTAGGCTTTCCCTAAAGTTTGCAATATTTATATTGTTAATTGAACGCACTGCTTTGAAAGTTTGATTTATTATACTGCATGGAGCTATGTCATGTACTGTAACAAGCTGTGCACTATGATCTGAAAGACCATTCTCAACAGGATAAGCATTTATGTCCTTAAACTTATCTTGGTCTATAAAAAAGTTATCTATCAATGTACTGCTGTTCTTTGTTATCCGAGTAGGAAAATCAATGACGGAGCTCAAATTGAAAGAACTGAGTAATACTAAAAGGTCATTCTCCCTATTACACTCTTTCAGGGAATCAACATTGAAATCCCCACAAATGATAATTTGCTTCCCCCTGTCTGACAGATAGCACAACAAAGCATCCAAGTTTTCTAGAAATAGCTGGAAATTCCCTGAGGGGGACCTACACACTGTTACAATTATGAAAGTGCCATCATTTAGTTTTAGTTCAGTGGCACATGCTTCCATATGTTGCTCTACACAAAATTTTTTAGTTTCTAAATTTTTTGCACTGTGGAAGCTTTTGACATATATGGCAACTCCTCCTCTCATCATATTATCTCTACTTACATGTGCAGCTAATTTGTACCCATTGATGCTAACCTTTTGCATATCAGTGACAATGTGATGCTCAGACAGGCATAGTATATCTATTACATTCTTGGTTTCTATATCTTCTAAACAAAGCAGAAGCTCATCAATTTTATTCTTCAATCCCCCAATATTTTGATGAAATATACTAACAGTATTTTTCACTTTACTTTTGTGAGTATCTTGAACTTTTTTAACATCTTTAGTACTTTTATTCTTCAATCCCCCAATATTTTGATGAAATATACTAACATTATTTTTCACTTTACTTTTGTGAGTATCTTGAACTTTTTTAACATCTTTAGTACTTGCCTGGCTGAGTTTCCCACTGGACACTGATCTTACACTAAAAAAGAGTTTCCACCATGAGATGTAGTTCCTCCCCCCTTTAAATTTCCTGCTATCAGCCCAGCCAGTTTACCCTTCCCTTTCCTGTTAAGGTGTAGGCCATGTCTAGTATAATCCCACCTACAGAGTGAATCAACAGGAACCACACCAATGTGTGACCCTGCACCAGATCCAAGTAGCCGTTCCAACTCCAAATTAACTCTCCTGACAGAAGAGGTCAAATGAGGTCGGTCGTGGCGCTCCAGAACCGACACAAACCCAACAATGGTATGATTCGATGCTGATGCAATCTTTGCCAGGTCACACTTTATGCTGTACCCCGGATCTCTGTCAATACTGTTGCCCGGCCCACCCACAATAACCACGGTGTCTTCCTTAGTAAAACCTTTACATAGTGAACCTAAATCCTCTGTAACCTGCCCAAGTTCAGCACTAGGTTTGAAAAAACTTGTGACCTGGTATTCTGACCCTAATTCATCCTGCAGAAGTTGGCCCACACCCCTAGCATGCGAACTACCTAGCAACAAGACTTTCTTTCTCTTTGCAGACTTCCCTACATTCTTAATCAATTTGCTGCTGAAAGCTTGTTGAGCCCTGTCTACATCTACTTCTGTGAGAGGCTCATCAGTTTCTGACTGAGGCAACAGGTCAAACCTATTTTGTACATTAATAACAAAGCTGTCAGAAGAATTTCTTGGCCTGTTCCTCATGCCTGTTGCCACTTCCCACCCCTGTTTACCCTTCTCCCCCCCTAACCTGCCCAGTTCTCGCCTAGCCTCATCTAACTCAGCCTGAAGGGCAGCAATTTTCCCCTCCTGTTCCACAATCTTCCTATCTCTACTGCATAGCCTACAGAACCACTGATGAGTCTCGCTCATTTTCCCAATTCCCGCGCCACTACAGTCGCCCCAATGAAAAAAGTTACTACATCCATCACACCAGACCCCGGAGCTAACGATCCTATGGCACGTCAGGCACTTTACACTCATGGTACAAATCAATTTTAGTGACAGAAAGACAATTAAGTTACCGGAAAACAATGAAAATACGAGTACGAAAAATTAGGCCTACTCGCGACTATGTAAGCAGTGGTTCAGAAGTTTTTTTACTGGAAATTACTTAAGAGATGACGATACTCTACAGATATAAAGGGGCAGCAAACTTATTTAGCACACTAAACTATCAGTAAATAGGTAAGCCCCAGGTCGGTATTATGAAGTCACGGAGATCAAGCGACTTTTCTGATTAAAGTGCTTACGAGGTTTAGGAGTGGAATAACCAATACTCCAAAGCACATTCAGCTCTGACCTTGGGTGGTTTTTGGCTGAGCTAGTATATGGGGAAGTGCTGAGACTACTCTGTAATTTTGTAGAAGCAGTTCCAAGACAAGTGGATCCTTCTAAGCTCATTGGGCACCTCGGAGAGCACATCCAGAAAATATGCCCCACCACAGCCATCCAGGCATGCAAAAGGACCTCAGGTCATGCTCTCACATGATGCTACATAGTGATGGCATCACACCAGCTTCAGCTGACTGCTCATGTAGCTGGCTTTTTGTCACGCAGTGTAACTGTCTCATCGTTTGGATGTGTATCTCTGCAGGTATGTTTTTACTAATGGCATGGGAGACTTGCAGCACCTAATTCATTTACATTGTGGCTGAAGAGTTTTTAACTTTCTAGTTTATAGGGGATGGTTTCATTTCTTTAAAGACACACTAATCAACAATGTAGTACTGCTTGTAGTGTTGGCCTATCTGAAAATGCCTAGTCCTCTGCTTAAAAAAAGGACTAATTTCCTGGCATCAGATCCTAAGGACATTAAAATGATAACTAAAACAAACCTATTTGAAAAGGTAGTTAAAAAGTATCTGTTTAGAAACATATTGTACATAGTGATGGAGTTCTTATACAACACAGAGCAGGTGTTTGACAAAAAGTGCAACATAAGGAAATAATAATAATAAAACATCTGTCATTTCACAACACACTTTTTCAAACATTTCACCACTGCTCGGCAGCTGATAATATTAATATCTTACCCTTTTCCCGAGCTCAACATTTCACTCATAATAGAGGCATGCTGCCTCAATATTTCAGGTAGGAAATGGGAAATAACAGTATACTAAATGGAAACCAAACTCTACCATTATGGAATTAATGTCAGCTGACAGTGTATGTAGTGATACATTATGAAATAATGTGTAAAGTATGTGGAGTGAACAGTGTTAAGAAATGAATAAACAGTGTTGCACTGGCTTTTGTATTATTAAATAGTTCATTTGCAAAAAAATATGTACACAAAACAGTACTGTAAAGAAAGACCATCCAATTGAGTTTGCAGGAGGGTGGGGGCTCTAATCTACATCCAGCCATTCTGATTTAGATTTTCCTTGGTTTGCCTAAATTACTTGAGGCAAATGCCAGTACAGTCCACACTTAGGTCTCCTGTACTATTTTTGACCATATTTAGGACATTTTCAACATAATACACCAAAGTTCAGGTCAAATGAGGACATGAAAGAATTACTGTCAGTACAGGGTTAATAATTATTTGTTTTCACATAATCTACAATAACACTGATGAGAGGTACAATTTGGATGAAAATATAAACACAAATTTCATTACTGAAAACACTCTTTAGATAGAGGCATTTAAACCTGGAATAGCTGGTGAAATTCAACCAAGCTTCTAATATGTTTTAGACACACCCACTCACTGTGAAACATGTAAAAATTTCCTACCATTTTTCACTGTCACTAACCTTTGTTTCTATATTTCAGTCCAGAAGTTTACCTTCACATTATTTGCTTAAACAATGGTATTTGTGAAACAGCTCTCCCTCCATAGTGAAGTTCACAATATTAGTTTTTACAAAACTATACAATTGTTCAACACTATTCTTGATAATAGTTTGCTTAGGGCAATCCACTCCATTAGCTGAAGAGGTTCTAGAAACAGTTCACATCATTCACAAATATATTCTATGAAGATTCATAGAAAGTTGTTGTGAGACTGTAAAATTGATCAGGTGTCACTAGCCCCTTACTTTCCAACTTATGTAACTACTGTTATCTTGCATATGACAATAATACACTCCTGGAAATGGAAAAAAGAACACATTGACACCGGTGTGTCAGACCCACCATACTTGCTCCGGACACTGCGAAAGGGCTGTAAAAGCAATGATCACACGCACGGCACAGCGGACACACCAGGAACCGCGGTGTTGGCCGTAGAATGGCGCTAGCTGCGCAGAATTTGTGCACCGCCGCCGTCAGTGTCAGCCAGTTTGCCGTGGCATACGGAGCTCCATCGCAGTCTTTAACGCTGGTAGCATGCCGCGACAGCGTGGACGTGAACCGTATGTGCAGTTGACGGACTTTGAGCGAGGGCGTATAGTGGGCATGCGGGAGGCCGGGTGGACATACTGCCGAATTGCTCAACACGTGGGGTGTGAGGTCTCCACAGTACATCGATGTTGTCGCCAGTGGTCGGCGGAAGGTGCACGTGCCCGTCGACCTGGGACCGGACCGCAGCGATGCACGGATGCACGCCAAGACCGTAGGATCCTACGCAGTGCCGTAGGGGACCGCACCACCACTTACCAGCAAATTAGGGACACTGTTGCTCCTGGGGTATCGGCAAGGACCATTCGCAACCATCTCCAGGAAGCTGGGTTACGGTCCCGCACACCGTTAGGCTGTCTTCCGCTCACGCCCCAACATCGTGCAGCCCGCCTCCAGTGGTGTCGCAACAGGCGTGAATGGAGGGACGAATGGAGACGTGTCGTCTTCAGCGATGAGAGTCACTTCTGCCTTGGTGCCAATGATGGTCGTATGCGTGTTTGGCACTGTGCAGGTGAGCGCCACAATCAGGACTGCATACGACCGAGGCACACAGGGCCAACACCCGGCATCATGGTGTGGGGAGCGATCTCCTACACTGGCCATACACCTCTGGTGATCGTCGAGGGGACACTGAATAGTGCACGGTACATCCAAACCGTCATCGAACCCATCGTTCTACCATTCCTAGACCGGCAAGGGAACTTGCTGTTCCAACAGGACAATGCACGTCCTCATGTATTCCGTGCCACCCAACGTGCTCTAGAAGGTGTAAGTCAACTACCCTGGCAAGCAAGATCTCCGGATCTGTCCCCCATTGAGCATGTTTGGAACTGGATGAAGCATCGTCTCACGCGGTCTGCACGTCCAGCACGAACGCTGGTCCAACTGAGGTGCCAGGTGGAAATGGCATGGCAAGCCGTTCCACAGGACTACATCCAGCATCTCTACGATCGACTCCATGTGAGAATAGCAGCCTGCATTGCTGTGAAACGTGGATATACACTGTACTAGTGCCGACATTGTGCATGCTCTGTTGCCTGTGTCTATGTGCCTGTGGTTCTGTCAGTGTGATCATGTGATGTATCTGACCCCAGGAATGTGTCAATAAAGTTTCCCCTTCCTGGGACAATGAATTCACGGTGTTCTTATTTCAATTTCCAGGAGTGTATTTTCAGTTTTCTGGCTTCTGATTTGTTGACCATTACTTTTATTTTTCCTTCAAACTTCAGCTGTAATTACATTTTCTTTTTCAGTGCAAAAATACTTTTGGAGAAAATACTTCATTGTCTTGAAAGGAACTGAAGGATGATAAAGCAGAGTGGATGTTTGAATAAATTATTTATTTTGATGGGACACTTGTCAGGGAACAGAAAGTAGTATTTTAATGCTTCAAAAATATTAATGACTCTTTAAACAGCCTTTAGAAGAGATAGCCATCTGTTTTTACAATAACTTATTAGTTTCTTGTATTATACTTCAGCAAACTCACAGAATGATTTTAATTTTTTAACATGTGCAGTGTAGATATGGAAATGTTGGTGGATTTTTTTACCAATTTTGAGCTGTATATCTGTGACAGCTTTGACAGTATTGTTCACAATTTGACCACAATATCTTACACCTATTAAATTTTTTTCTTAAAACTTGAAATAAAAATTGTTTTTACCTTTCCTTTTCTTTTCTTCCATAACTAGTATTCATGTTGTCATCCATAATGGCTACAATCTTTTTCTTAAGACTGTACTTTTCCAAGATGATGCTAATATGGAGCACAGCTTTATGTTTGTTGGACTTATATGCATTACTATGTTGGTGTATCCTCCCATCTAATTTTGCACCACCAGTAAAACACAAGGAGGAAGCAAGATATCCACACTGAATGTAAAAATATTAAAGTTGTACAGAACTGTGTACAATACTCTTGTATAAAGATATTTAATGCTCTTCTCCAGAAATTAAATGTGAAATAGGTGACAGATATATATTTAAAGAGCTTCTGAGGCAATTTTTTTTAGGCATGTCATTCTGCAGTCCATAAGAGTTTGTGGAACACAGTGAAAAATTACCATGAGACCTCAAAAAACCTGTGAGATGTATTATCATTAAGTTCTATTTCATTTCATGTCCATCATTTTTTCAGCTTTGCCCTGTTTATATTTATTTTTTCTGGGTTATATGTCCTTTTATATTTAATTCTCTATGTTCTATACTTTGTAATCTGTCAGTTTCTTGTGTTTGTGATCTTTTATTATGGAACAGTTTAGTAGTTACATGACTCTCTCAGAGTTGTCCTGTTTGTATTTAATTCTGTATATTTCACACATTCTAATCTTTACTTGAAAAAACAGTGAGTAAGTACTTGTCATCAACATTGTAAAAATCCTTATGAGATTATCAAAGTCAGACCCATGGTGTAAGAAACAAATAAATAAATAAAACAAACATATGTACTGAGAATGGTGCTGTTTTATGCTACTCAGCACTAAGCATAAACAAACAAAGAAATGGTATACATATGGCCTAACTCAAATTAGGGAGGAGGTGGTCTGACTATATAAATACATAAAATTTCTTGTGTGGAAGGGCCTGAGCTGAATGAGGCTATTTATAATCTTGTTACATAAAGAAAACTCCAAAGGTCAGCTGACCCTGACCTCAAGACTTGTGTGTGAATGGTACAGGGGACAGTTATAAAATTTTAATCTTCATTTTTTTTATGAGAAGGAGAGGCTGGCAAAGTGATAGTGTTGTGGGTGGTGGTGAGATCACTCGTGGAAAAATTCCTGTAGCAGTTGGTGTTAGAGGTGCACATTTTTTAGCTTGAAGTCAGCTGATGGGTATACCTGCTTAAAAACGATGTCCCTCTAACAAAGGAATCACCTTCAGAGGTGGTCAGGCATCCAAGTAGAGAATTTCATCAAAATATAAGAGGTATTAGTGAACTGCTTATGACTCTGACATTACTGATATATCGGAGCATCACCTAAATAATTTGTCAGTTCACAAGCTTCCTTTACCAGGACACTGATAAGCTGGTTGTTTTTTGTGGAGTTCCTTGTGGATTGGGGAGTGGCCATGTACATTAAAAACACTTTTGCATTTGAGTCCATAGACATATCGGGGCACTGCACTGAACAGATATTTGAATGTTGTGCAGGGACAGTTCAATTTAGTGAAACCAAACTTCTAATTGTTGTTGTTTATAGGTAGGTTCTTGGTTAACTTTATAGGATGTACCAAAAATTAGTTATACATATATGGTGACTTCATATTAATTTTGTATATGATTGTGCAAGAAAAAAGATGTTGGTGTATCTCCTATACTCATATGATTTGTTGCAGACTGTGTTTTTTCCGTCCAGGATGCAGGGGAACAGTAGCTCAGCAATAGACAAAATTTTTATTCATTCTTCATTACTAGATGGGCATTCTGTTGGTAAAAGGGTGAATGACCTTTCAGACCATGATGCATAAATTGTAACACTAAAAGGCTTTTGTACTCAAAGAAATGTCACATATAATTACGAACTGTGTAGGAAAGGTAATCCAGTGGCAACAGAGAGCTTTTCAAACCTCATTAAGGAACAAGAGTGGCAGAATGTTTATAGTGCCAATGACATAGATGACAAATATAACGCTTTCCCTAACACATTTCTCATGCTCTTTGAGAGTACCTTTCCATTAGAACATTCTAAACAGGTTACTAGTAGTAAAAGGCTGACTAGTGGGATATGGTTATCATTTAGAACAAAGTAGGAATTATATCAAAATGTTAGAAGTAGTCACAATCAAGCTATAGTACCCTTTACAAACAGTATTTCAAGGTGCTTAAAAATATTATTAGGAAGGCAAAGAGTATGTGGTATGCAAATACAGTAGCTAATTCACAGGATAAAATTAAAACAATATGGTCAGTTGTGCAGGAAGTGTTTGGTCAGCAGCGCAAGGTTAATAATATAAGGTCAGTTCATAGTAAAAATATTTGTGTTATTGATATGTCAGATATATGTACAGTATTTAACAATCATTTTCCGAGCATTGCTGGTGAATTAAATAAAAACTTAGCTTCTACATGGAGTCATATAACTCTCTTGGAAAATGCCTTTCCGAGATTGATGTCTGAAATACTCTTCTGTGATACTGATAAGGGGGAGATTGAGCCAATAATTAAATGATTGAAAACTAAGAACTCTCATGGATATCATGGAGTGCCTAAAAGAATATTAAAGTAGTGTGCTGTACATGTTAGCCCTGCTTAGGCATATTTGTAATTTTTCCTTTAAGAATGGCCAATTTCCTGAATGATTAAAGCACACAATAGCAAAGCTGCTTTATAAATAGGGATAAAGGGTTAATGTAGACCATTTTAGACCTATTTCTTTGTCATTGGTGTTTTGCTAAAGTTATTGAAAAGGCTGTGTATGTAAGGATAATTGATCATTCTATATCACATAAGTTTCTATCAAATGTTCATTGCAGCTTTAGAAGTCATTTAACAACTGGAAATGCTATCTTTTCTTTTCTCTGGGATGTACTGGATGGGTTAAACAAAAGATTTTAAACGTCAGGCATATTTTTTGAATTAACTAAGGCATTTGATTGTGTTACATTGCTCCAGAAGTTGGACCGTTATGGAATACGGGGAGTAGCTCACTATTGGTTCACCTCGTACTTTGACAACAGACAGGATAAGGTCATTATTAACAGTGTTGAGAATGGCTGTGATGTGGTGTCTGAGTGGGGTACGGTCAAATGTGGGGGTGGGGGATGCCCCAGGGATCAGCATTGGGCCACTCCTGTTCCTTGTTTATATAAATGATATGTCCTCTAGTATTACAGGTAATTCTAAAATATTTCTGTTTGCTGATGACACTAGCTTGGTAGTAAAGGGTGGTGTATGCAACATTGGCCCTGTTTCAAATAGTGCAGTTCATGACATAAGTTCATGGCTTGTAGAAAATAAACTAACACTAAATCACAGTAAGACTCAGTTTTTACAGTTTCTAACACACAATTCAACAAAATCCAATGTTTTAATTTCATAGAATAGGGGTATGAGTAATGTAAATGAACAGTTCAATTTTCTAGGTGTTCAAATAGATAGTAAACTGCTGTGGGAAGCCCACATTCAGGATCTTGTTCAAAGACTTAATGCTGTCATTTTTACTATTTGAACAGTATCTGAAGTAAGTGATCACTTGACATGAAAATTAGTCTACTTTGCTTATTTTGATTTGCTTGTGCCATACAGTATTTTATTTTGGGGTACCTCTTCTCATTCTCAAATGATATTTTTGGCTCAGAAATGGACAGTTTGATGAATAAGCAGTGTAAGTTCATGAACCTCCTGTCAACCCCTGTTCACTAGTCTGGGTATTCTGACATTAGCCTTTCAATATACAGGGTGCGTTCCGAAAGTAATGCCATTTTTTTTTTAAAGTAACTTATTGAACAGATTTGCACAAACACTTAAAATTCTTCAAAGTACTGTCCTTGGGCCTCTACACATTTTTTCCAGCGACTCTGCCATGACCGGTATGCGCCCTGGAAGGCGTCTTCTGGGACCTCTCGCAAGGTCTTCGTCACGGCGGATTGGATCTCGTCTATGGACGAAAAACGAGTTCCTTTCAGGGCTGACTTAATCCTAGGAAACAAAAAGAAGTCAGCTGGGGCGAGGTCAGGACTATAGGGGGGGTGGGGCAGCGTTGGCACCTGGTGTTTGGCCAGGAACTCGCGGACTCGTAGCGCGTTGTGGCAAGGCGCGTTGTCGTGATGGAGTTGCCAGGTAGCAGAGATGTCCTTTCTCGTCCTGACGACCCTTTTGCGGAGTCTTTCCAGCACATCCACGTAGTAGGCAGCGTTAACTGTCTGTCCTTGAGGAACAAACTCCTTATGGACCACTCCTTTGATGTCGAAAAAGACAATGAGCATTGTTTTCACTTTTGATTTGCTCATTCTTGCCTTTTTGGGCTTGGGGGACTGATCAGTGTTCCACTCAGAGCTTTGGCGTTTTGTTTCTGGGTCGTATTCAAAAACCCAGGTTTCATCACCAGTGATGACGTTGTCCAAATAATCAGGTTCAATTTCAACACGTTGCAAAAGTTCACTTGAAATTTCCGCTCGGTTGGTCTTTTCGTCGTCTGACAACACCTTGGGCACGAGCTTGGCGCACACTTTCCTCATCACTAAATCTTCAGTAACAATGAGAAAAACAACAGTAGACGACAAGTTCAGTTCATTGGAAACCATCCTGATACTCAATCGATGGTCAGAGTCCAACAGTTGTCGCACACGAGCCACATTGTTGTCGGTTTTGCTGGTTGACGGCCGCCCAGAGCGTTGTTCGTCGTGAACCTCTTCCCGGCCTTCCTTAAAGGCCTTTAACCACCTCGAAACTTGTGAGTAGGACAGAGCAGAGTCCCCGTAAGCCTCACGAATCATTTTGTTAGTCTCCTCAAAAGATTTGTTCAGTTTAGCACAAAACTTAATCGCGTAACGTTGCTCGATCGTTGATTCCATTTTTTCCGTGACACGGTCGGCACGCAGAGGTTTACAATAACAGACGTCCTGCCACTTCCACAGCTCGGAGAGCACTGAAACCGGTTTCGCGGCAAAGCTTAGCGTCCCCCCCACCTACTCCATGTGGCCCGCTACCACTCCGACTACTAGGAGCGGCGGGGGAAATTCAATTGCATTACTTTCGGAACGTACCCTGTATATATTTTTTACTGTCCTTTCTTGTTAGCAATATCAGATTATTCCCAAGAATTAGCAGCTTTCACTCAGTTAATACTAGGCATTTGGATTGCACTTTCTTAAATATTTTGCAGGCTGGGGTGCAGTATACTGCTGCATCCATTTTCAATAAGCTACCACAAGAATTCAAAAATCTTAGCAGTAGTCCATGCACTTTCAATTCAAAACTGAAGAGTTTCCTCATGGGTCACTCCTTATATTCTGTCATGGAGTTATTTGAAAAATTAAGTTGATTCGTAAGTTAGTGTTGATTGCATTTACTTACACTTATGGCTTGACTTTTTGGGTTCATAAGCATTTTATTTTTCTGTTTTTACTTTTATGTTGTAATTTCATGAACTGACATGTTCCACGATCTTCGAAGTTTGCTCCTCAATTCGATCCTATGGAACTAGTTGTGTAATTAAAATAAAATAAAATAAAATAAAATAAAATAATATCACCTTGAAAAAATATCAAGCTGCAATCATGAAATATGGTGACAGTCTCCCTCTGCATGTTCAGACTCCAATGTGAAAAATTTTTGCCAGTGGTAGATGACTTGGCATAGGCTTTGGTCACACAAGTATGCACTTTGATTGTCCTCGAAATATTCCACCACAAATATCATATTGACGTCACTCTGGAAATGCCTGTTATGCAACAGTTTCTCCATCTAAGGAAACAATGCCATGTCAGAAGAATACAAGGGACAGAAGGCAAAATTTGATATTCCAAAAAAGCACTATGTGTGACTGGGTCTTGTGCAGAATACACGGGAGGATTTTCATGGTGCAAAAATGCACCCTTGGGCTGCTTCCCATGATGTTTCATCTTGACAGCCTACCTCATTGGTAGTATGCTCCTGTGATGGTTTGCCCCCTTAGAAGCATAACATGTTAGCACACCACAGATGCCCCATAAAACGCTCAGCAACACCTCACTTAACAATGATCAAATTTTTGTCTTTTCCGCTGTTGTGAATCTTCATGTTTCCACTACTTGCTTTGCTTCTTTCACAAGGATATATCCAGCTCTCACCCAAGATGGTTAGGTGCTATAATAAATAATTTGGATTGACTTGGCACAGTTATAGCCACTGCCACTTTGGTTTGACATGTTTTCTGACTGAGTGTGAGCACTCACAGAACTGAGCAAGTGAACTTGTCATTTTCAAAATGTTGGGTAATATGTTACAGTCTTATCAATCAGTCATTTTTATCTTTCCCACTATCATGTCAATTTTGATACACCAGGTCATGGTCAGTTTATCTTCAACGTTTTCTTTATATTATAAGATTATAAATAGTCTCATTCAGCTTGGGCTCTTCCATACAAAAAAGTCCATCCACTTCTCTTGAAGTTTCCCCCCATTTCTTTCATGAGTCCATGTGTGGCGCACATGGCGTCCTGAGCTATTGCAGCCCATTCATCCTTCCCTGGCTGCATTTCCATGCCCCACCCTCCCCATCCTCACTCCTTTCCTGATGCCCCCTCCTTCCCCTGTCTCAGTGTTCTGATTTATGTCAAGCTGACTGTCCACCTGATTACTTGTATTCCTTGCAGTTTTTTTCCTCTTGCCTGTCGCCTGTTCTCTTTCTCCTTTTTGGTGTTTTGGCCCCCTTAGGGTTTGACTTCCACTTCTAAATATTCTGTTTGTAGTATGAGCCATTTGGAGAAGAACTCCATTCTTAGCATCTATGGTGAGGATTCCTCTCCCCCTTCCTTCTCCTTTTCTTTTCCTGCCATAGCCGCCCTGCTCTCGTAGCGCGTTGTGGCAAGGCGCGTTGTCGTGATGGAGTTGCCAGGTAGCAGAGATGTCCTTTCTCGTCCTGACGACCCTTTTGCGGAGTCTTTCCAGCACATCCACGTAGTAGGCAGCGTTAACTGTCTGTCCTTGAGGAACAAACTCCTTATGGACCACTCCTTTGATGTCGAAAAAGACAATGAGCATTGTTTTCACTTTTGATTTGCTCATTCTTGCCTTTTTGGGCTTGGGGGACTGATCAGTGTGCCACTCAGAGCTTTGGCGTTTTGTTTCTGGGTCGTATTCAAAAACCCAGGTTTCATCACCAGTGATGACGTTGTCCAAATAATCAGGTTCAATTTCAACACGTTGCAAAAGTTCACTTGAAATTTCCGCTCGGTTGGTCTTTTCGTCGTCTGACAACACCTTGGGCACGAGCTTGGCGCACACTTTCCTCATCGCTAAATCTTCAGTAACAATGCGAAAAACAACAGTAGACGACAAGTTCAGTTCATTGGAAACCATCCTGATACTCAATCGACGGTCAGAGTCCAACAGTTGTCGCACACGAGCCACATTGTTGTCGGTTTTGCTGGTTGACGGCCGCCCAGAGCGTTGTTCGTCGTGAACCTCTTCCCAGCCTTCCTTAAAGGCCTTTAACCACCTCGAAACTTGTGAGTAGGACAGAGCAGAGTCCCCGTAAGCCTCACGAATCATTTTGTTAGTCTCCTCAAAAGATTTGTTCAGTTTAGCACAAAACTTAATCGCGTAACGTTGCTCGATCGTTGATTCCATTTTTTCCGTGACACGGTCGGCACGCAGAGGTTTACAATAACAGACGTCCTGCCACTTCCACAGCTCGGAGAGCACTGAAACCGGTTTCGCGGCAAAGCTTAGCGTCCCCCCCACCTACTCCATGTGGCCCGCTACCACTCCGACTACTAGGAGCGGCGGGGGAAATTCAATTGCATTACTTTCGGAACGTACCCTGTATATATTTTTTACTGTCCTTTCTTGTTAGCAATATCAGATTATTCCCAAGAATTAGCAGCTTTCACTCAGTTAATACTAGGCATTTGGATTGCACTTTCTTAAATATTTTGCAGGCTGGGGTGCAGTATACTGCTGCATCCATTTTCAATAAGCTACCACAAGAATTCAAAAATCTTAGCAGTAGTCCATGCACTTTCAATTCAAAACTGAAGAGTTTCCTCATGGGTCACTCCTTATATTCTGTCATGGAGTTATTTGAAAAATTAAGTTGATTCGTAAGTTAGTGTTGATTGCATTTACTTACACTTATGGCTTGACTTTTTGGGTTCATAAGCATTTTATTTTTCTGTTTTTACTTTTATGTTGTAATTTCATGAACTGACATGTTCCACGATCTTCGAAGTTTGCTCCTCAATTCGATCCTATGGAACTAGTTGTGTAATTAAAATAAAATAAAATAAAATAAAATAAAATAATATCACCTTGAAAAAATATCAAGCTGCAATCATGAAATATGGTGACAGTCTCCCTCTGCATGTTCAGACTCCAATGTGAAAAATTTTTGCCAGTGGTAGATGACTTGGCATAGGCTTTGGTCACACAAGTATGCACTTTGATTGTCCTCGAAATATTCCACCACAAATATCATATTGACGTCACTCTGGAAATGCCTGTTATGCAACAGTTTCTCCATCTAAGGAAACAATGCCATGTCAGAAGAATACAAGGGACAGAAGGCAAAATTTGATATTCCAAAAAAGCACTATGTGTGACTGGGTCTTGTGCAGAATACACGGGAGGATTTTCATGGTGCAAAAATGCACCCTTGGGCTGCTTCCCATGATGTTTCATCTTGACAGCCTACCTCATTGGTAGTATGCTCCTGTGATGGTTTGCCCCCTTAGAAGCATAACATGTTAGCACACCACAGATGCCCCATAAAACGCTCAGCAACACCTCACTTAACAATGATCAAATTTTTGTCTTTTCCGCTGTTGTGAATCTTCATGTTTCCACTACTTGCTTTGCTTCTTTCACAAGGATATATCCAGCTCTCACCCAAGATGGTTAGGTGCTATAATAAATAATTTGGATTGACTTGGCACAGTTATAGCCACTGCCACTTTGGTTTGACATGTTTTCTGACTGAGTGTGAGCACTCACAGAACTGAGCAAGTGAACTTGTCATTTTCAAAATGTTGGGTAATATGTTACAGTCTTATCAATCAGTCATTTTTATCTTTTCCACTATCATGTCAATTTTGATACACCAGGTCATGGTCAGTTTATCTTCAACGTTTTCTTTATATTATAAGATTATAAATAGTCTCATTCAGCTTGGGCTCTTCCATACAAAAAAGTCCATCCACTTCTCTTGAAGTTTCCCCCCATTTCTTTCATGAGTCCATGTGTGGCGCACATGGCGTCCTGAGCTATTGCAGCCCATTCATCCTTCCCTGGCTGCATTTCCATGCCCCACCCTCCCCATCCTCACTCCTTTCCTGATGCCCCCTCCTTCCCCTGTCTCAGTGTTCTGATTTAAGTCAAGCTGACTGTCCACCTGATTACTTGTATTCCTTGCAGTTTTTTTCCTCTTGCCTGTCGCCTGTTCTCTTTCTCCTTTTTGGTGTTTTGGCCCCCTTAGGGTTTGACTTCCACTTCTAAATTTTCTGTTTGTAGTATGAGCCATTTGGAGAAGAACTCCATTCTTAGCATCTATGGTGAGGATTCCTCTCCCCCTTCCTTCTCCTTTTCTTTTCCTGCCATAGCCGCCCTGCACCCTGCTGCATCACCAATATGTATAGCCAGTATGTGTGGTGGGGCTGTTATATACCCTTCTGTCTGAGCCCTCTTACAACACTGAGTACCAGAGCTGTTGCCTCCTCATATATGCCAAGAAGTGCTTGCTTGTTATTCTGGAGTGTTGGAACTCCCAGCAGTAGTCACGATGCCAGGCAGCCCTTTCTGCAGCTGAGTGACACCCGTGGGGAGAGCCCCTGATCAGAGTGGGTGGTATCAGAGAGGATGCTTGGCACATGAAGCTTATCAAGCTACAAAAATACAAGCCATTCTCCAAACAGCTGTCTCTCTGGGTGGTAAATGTTCATTGAATGGTGCTTCGTATGACCCTGCATACTTCCCGTCCCTGGGTGCACCCTGGAAGGAGGACCAGCCTCACCATCTTGGGATGAAACACTGTCCCCACTACCTGATCTATACTATGACATATGGGAACACATTCACTGCCATAAAGCCATTGTTTTTTGTGGAGAATATAAAGGACAAGTTTGGCAAAGTGGAGCCTCTCAGTAAGATGTGATCAGGTTCCTTGTTGATCAAAAATTCTTCTGCCACCCAACTGTGCCTCATCATGCTTGCAATCATCTTGGTGATGTCCCAATGTCTATTACTCCTCACCAGTCACTGAACATGGTGCAGGGAGTAAATTTTCATTGGGACCTCATCCTGCAAACTGATGAGGAACTCAAAGCAACACGCTGTTCACTTTGTTCAGTGTGCGCTCAATGTGTGCATAAGAGCTATAAAGACAACTGCGCAAATACCAGCAACTTAAATCTGGCTTTCAAGGGAGATACATTCCCAAAGAAGGTCAAGGTCATGCATTACTGGTGTGACATGAAGTCATAAATCCCACTACCCATGAAGTGCTTTTGGTGCTTGTGTTTTGGGTATATGTCTTCCTGCCGTATGGCAGACCGTCTGTTTAGTGACTGGGTCCACCCACTCAATGTGGGAAGCCCCTGTGTTCTGCCACCTGTGTGTTTAAATTGGCATGACAACCACTGTCCACACTTTGCAGATTGCCCAGCTTACAAAAGAGAAAAGAAGATCCAAGAGTACAAATCCTTGGATCACTCATCTTATCCTGCTACTTGTCAAAAATATGACTGACTCCATCAAGTGTCACTTACTTCAACTTTTTCCTCTGTTACATCCTTTTCCCCACCTCCCGCTTCCTTACCCCTAGCCTGCTGTTCCCATGCCCTCCCCTCCCTGGCCAAATGAGTGGTCCTCTTCTTCAGCACCCACTGGTGATAGGGCTCCCCCCCCCCCCCCCCCACGACCCCTTCTCCCAGCGTCTCTCAGGTTGGAAGACTGCTACCACAACTTTCACAAGACACACTATCTTTGTGCCTCAAGGTCGCTCACTCACTTTCGGTCCCAGAACCTGCAGCAGCCTGCTCTCCCTCTGTACCCTGACCTCCTCACCCTATGAAAGACAAGAAAAAGAAACATATGTCTCAGGACAAGGCACCCTCAGTGACCTGGAGGTGTCGTCTCCCCACTCACAGCCTGTGTCTTTTTATTTATGGATGTCACACCTTCCTCGTCAGTGATGACTACTGGCCGAATGACATGACCTCCCCTCACCTTCTCTATGACTAACCTGGACTCTCACCAAACACTAATCTATTGGAACTGCAACAGATATTATTATCACCTACTGCAAATACACCTTGTTTCCTCTTATTCTGCATCATGTCTTGCTCTTCAAGAAACACACTTCTGTGATTACAGTCTCTGGCATTTTGTGGTTCTTGGGCATTCTATCAGAACTGTGCTACCCCTGGGATATCATCTGGAGGGATCTGCACCTTGGTTTGCACCAATGCCATTAGTGACTGGATCCCCCTTCATACCAACTTGAAAGCAATAGTGGTACGAGTGCAAATGCCCCAGCAAGCTCTATTTGAAATGTACATCCCCCCCCCCCAAGTAGGCCACTTCCTTATGTTAAACTGCCTAACTCCAGCCTCTGTATCTCATCCTCAGGGATTTCAATGCACACCACTCCCTGTAGTGGAGTGCCACTTCGATGGGTAGAGGTTTTCTAATTGACCAACTTTTACAGACTTTGATTTGTGTCTCCTCAATGATGGTTCCCCTACCAACTTCAGTGCTGCTCACACCACCTTTTCTGCTATTGATCTCATGATCTCCTCCCCTGCTCTCATAGCTTCTCTAAATTGGTCACCCCATGATTATCTTCACGACAGTGAATACTTTCCAGTGATTCTATCATTCCCCTGCCACAGCCAGTCTGACATGCTCCCACACTGGGCATTCTGCTGAGCCATTTGGCCTTTCTATACGTCTGCTGTGTGCTTCAACACCTCTCTTTCAGACTGCATTGATGCTGTCCCACAAGTCATCTCTGACACTCTAACCCTATCCTTCATGCCTTTGGCACTGCTATTCCCCTGTCCACAGATCCCCCTCATCACTGATAAGTGCTGTGGTGGACCAAGGACATTTCACTCATTATCCAGGACTGCCAATGGGCACTGCAACAATTTAAATGACACCCTTTACTGATCAACCTTATCACTTTTAAGCATCTCCATGCTACAACCCACTACCTTATTAAGTAGAATAAAAAGGAATGCCGGGAGCACTATGTTCTGTCACTGCGAGTGTGTGCGTCTTTGTCACAGGTTTGGTCCAAGATCAGTAAGTAGCCTTTTGGGGTGCCAGTGACAATCAGCTGTCCAAGTTGCTCTGTGTACTGATCCACTGGTCCTTGCACAACACATAGTGACACCACACCTTGTGACAGCATTTGCATCTTCATTCTAACCTGCTACTTTTCTCCAGCACAAAATATGAGTTGAAGAAACCCCCTGTGTTTCAAACCCCACCAAGCTGAAGCCTATAATGAACCCTTCACTGAATGGAAATTTGTGCAGGCTCTTAGCTCTTTTTATGGCATGGCCCCAGGTAGAGATTCCATTCACAACCAGATCATCTGACACTTAGACATTACCAAGAGGCAATATCTAGTCAGGATCTTCAACCACATTTGGCTCACATGTGCCTTCCCCTTGCAATGGTAAGACAGTATAGTTACACTTATTCTTAAGCCCAGCAAGAACCCAATGTCTCTTGACAGCTACCTACCAGTCAATTAATGTGACCAACATACTTCATAAACTATTTAAGAGGATGGTTAGCTTACAGTTATGCTGAGTACTCAAAACTTGGTGCCTTTTGTTCCCATATCAGTGTGGTTTCTGAGAAGGAGGAGCTGCAACTGACCATTTACTCTGATTGGAAACAGCAATCAGATGGGCTTTTACTAACCCCCTCAACATTGCCACAGTCTTCGTTCAACTTCATAAGGCATTTGACATGGCTTGTTGCCATCACATTTTAGTTACCCTCCATGACTGGAGCAAAGCAGCCACCTTCTGATTTTCATCCATGAGTCTTTATCCCACCAGCTCTTCCAGGTTCGAGATGATGCCTCACTCAGCAGCCCTCAGACCCAGAAAAACAATATTCCACAGGGATCTTTGTGAAGTGTCACACTCTTCCTCATCGCCATTAGTGAGCTTGTACCATCTGTTGGGCATCTGGTTACCCCAGCACTGTATGTTAATGATTTTTGCATCTGTTTCACCTTCCACTCTGTTGCATCTGCTGAATGCCAGCTCCAAGGCAACATCCAATAGGCTCCTGTGTGGGCCCTTTCCCGTGGCTTCCAGTTTTCTCCCTCCAGAATGCAAGTTATGCATTTTTGCCATAGACTTACAGTACACCCAGTGTCCAGATATTTTAGTACAGTTCCATTTCTTGGGTCTACTTTTTGATAAAAGGCTGCTTTGGCTGCCCCAGATTCATCACGTGAAGACTACATGCATGCAGAATCTTGATGTTCTCCACCATCTGGCCCACACATCTTGGGGTGCAGATCATGCTATTCTTCTCCATCTTTACAGTGCTCTAGTTTTGTCCAGACTAGATTATGGTTGTCAGGTTTATGGCTACTTCCACTCTGAAACTACTTCACCCTGTTGATCATTGTAGGGTGTGTCTGGCTATTGGTGCCTTTCACACTAGTCCTGTCAACAGCCTCCTCGCAGAAATGGGGATCCCCCTCTACAAATACAACAGAGCCAACTCCTGGTTTTTTACACAGTTGCCATTCGAAAGTTTCCTGACCGTCCCATGTACCCCATCCTCTTATAAACAAAGGATGTTTCCCTCCTGATATCCACCCTCAGGTGGGATTGCCACTTCCCTCTGCCAGGATTTCCACCTCCAGTCACTGGAAAATGCCAAGTGCCCTGCGTATTTCCTCCACCCCCCCCCCCCTTCTGGATGGTGCCTTGACCATGGATTAGGACTGACATGTTCCAGGGTCCTGAGGTCTCTGACAAGTCTGTTATATACCAGTATCTTGTATGTTACATTCTTGAAGAGTTCCGGGGAGTTGCCATCTTCTACACTGATGGTTCTAAAACAATACACAAGGCCAGATATGCCTTTACATCTCCTACTGGCATAGAACACCATTTACTGTCAGGATCATGTAGAGTGTTCACAGCAGAGCTGCCAGCCATGAGCAGGCCCTCCATTTTGTCGCTCAGGTCACCCTCCATAGTGTTTTAATATGTAGTCTGCAGGCTATAGACTGATGCTACTCTCGTCACCCTTTGGTCTCTGCTATACATGACCTTCTCTCTGCCCTTGGCCACGCTGCCTGCTCATTTGACTTTCTCTGGGTCCCAGGTCATGTGGGTATCCCAGGGAATGAACTGGATGACCATTTGTCTACAGAAGCAGATACTTAGCCCCTTCTCATTCCCTTTCATGACTATTTTGTAATAACAGAAAATGAGCTGTCCTTCTTTGAACTTTTTTCAATGCCCTCCACCTATTCTCTCTGATAAGGATCCCATACCACACAGTAATCTTTAGCAGAGTATGAACAAACATAGTGTTTGCAGACTCTTTAGCTGATTTGATTCATCTTTAAAGTGTTCTGCCAGTAAAAAGCAGTCTTTGATTTGCTTTACACACAACATTATCTATGTATTTAAATGAACTGACAGCCTTTAGATTTGTGCAATTCATTGGATAACTGAAATTTAATGGATTCATTTTACTACTCAATGGGATGAAGGCACACTTTCCATTATTTAGAGTCAACTGTTCTGTCTTTTCACATCAGACAGTTATCTTTTCTAAATTGTTTTGTAATTGATTTTGATCTTCTGATGGTTTTATCAGGTGGTAAGTGACAACATCATCTGCAAAAAATTTATGAGGGTTGCTTGGATTGACTCCTAAATCATTTATATACACTAGGAACAGCTGAGGGCTTTAGGACTTCCTTGGGGAACAATGAAACAGTTAACTCATTCCTGTTTACTTTTAAGTGATTTATCTGGCTATACTAAAGGCAGACTGTGAAAGTCTTTTTCTGCTCCATCAGCCACATATTTCTAAATTTGGCTATGTAAATCTTATATCTGTATTTTAAATCTGAAGTATAATATTTTATACCTACACTACTAACATTTTATCATTTTATTGTCGTGCTATTTGTGTATCCATACTTCTGTTGTATTTGAAAATGTCATTTTTTGCAATGGTTTTGTTCTGTCTTGTATTCTGGTATTATCACAGAAAATTGTCAATGTTGGTTTTATATCATTTGACAATAAAATACACTGTTCTTATGATTAGTGATCAGTGGCCTACCTATGTCTTTGAACATAGTGCCATGTATTTGGAGCATGTGGTTTGTTTGTAAGTTTCTTAATGTTTCCTTTACTATATTACTAAAATGGCTCATTACACTGTATTCCCATGTTCACTGAAGTATTACTTTTTATTTTGTCATTTGTGTAATTTATTATCATAATATTTATGACACAATGCTACCATCTTTACCCTGCTGCAATATAGTGCTGTTCTGTCTTCCTGTCTCAGTTTAAGTTTTATGGGACCTTGCTTATTAGTCTATCACCTCATGTTATGAATACATCTAATAACACTTTTGTCCTTGTGCTACCTTTGCACATGCGTAGACAGGAATGGATTGTTTGCACTTTTGTTTAATTTTAGATAGTTATTACTGTCTAAAAGTTATGTCTTTTCATGTATCGATTTGTGTGTTATATTTCTATTTTAGATCTCTGAAGATGGAAATAAAAATGTGTCCAAAATGTGTCAGTTTGTGATCAATAAAATCATTCTTCACATGGTGTACGACTTTTTATGCAACCTAGCAGCTTAACAGCAGGACTGTGCATAATTACTAGAAAGGTTGCTAGCTTCTTATACACTCCTGGAAATTGAAATAATAACACCGTGAATTCATTGTCCCAGGAAGGGGAAACTTTATTGACACATTCCTGGGGTCAGATACATCACATGATCACACTGACAGAACCACAGGCACATAGACACAGGCAACAGAGCATGCACAATGTCGGCACTAGTACTAGTACACCACTGGAGGCGAGCTGCACGATGTTGGGGCGTGAGCGGAAAACGGCCTAACGGTGTGCAGGACCGTAGCCCAGCTTCATGGAGACGGTTGCGAATGGTCCTTGCCAATACGCCAGGAGCAACAGTGTCCCTAATTTGCTGGGAAGTGGCGGTGTGGTCCCCTACGGCACTGCGTAGGATCCTACGGTCTTGGCGTGCATCCATGTGTTGCTACGGTCCGGTCCCAGGTCGACGGGCACGCGCACCTTCCACCAACCACTGGCAACAACATCGATGTGCTGTGGAGACCTCACGCCCCACGTGTTGAGCAATTCGGTGGTACGTCCACCCGGCCTCCCGCATGCCCACTATACGCCCTCGCTCAAAGTCTGTCAACTGCACATACGATTCACGTCCACGCTGTCGCGGCATGCTACCAGTGTTAAAGACTGCGATGGAGCTCCGTATGCCACGGCAAACTGGCTGACACTGAAGGCGGTGGTGCACAAATGCTGCGCAGCTAGCGCCATTCGACAGCCAACACCATGGTTCCTGGTGTGTCCGCTGTGCCGTGCGTGTGATCATTGCTTGTACAGCCCTCTCACAGTGTCCGGAGCAAGTATGGTGGGTCTGACACACCGGTGTTAATGTGTTCTTTTTTCCATTTCCAGGAGTGTATGATTTTATGTCACACGTCCATTACTATTTTCTGATTTTGTTTGATGTTTAGGAATAAAACAGTCAGTTAATAGTGTGTGTAGTGTTGTATTATGAAATAATTTGTGCATAGCTGTTGCAGAGACTGGATGTGAGAAACTTTACATTATTAAATGACTTCTTTACAAAACAGTATTGTACTGTTTGCTGATGATACAAGTATAGTAATAACATCCAAAAACCAAGAACTAAGTGATGTAATTGTAAATGATGTTTTTCACAAAGTTTTTAAGTGGTTCTCAGCAAACAGACTCTCTTTAAATTTTGGTAAAACACAGTATATACAGTTCCACACAGTAAATGGCACAACTCCAGTAATAAAGTCTGTAGCTAAGGTAGAATTTTCAAAATTTTTAGGTGTGTCCATTGATGAGAGGTTAAACTGGAAGCAACACATTGATGGTCTGCTGAAATGTCTGAGTTCAGCTATGTATGCTATTAGGGTTATTGCAAATTTTGGTGATAAGAATCTCAGTAAATTAGCTTACTATACCTACTTTCATTCACTGCTTTCGTATGACATCATATTCTGGGGTAATTCATCATTAAGTAGAAAAGTATTCATTGCTCGAAAACATGTAATCAGAATAATTGCTGGAGCCCACCCACGGTCATCCTGCAGACATCTATTTAAGGATCTAGGGATCCTCACAGTATATATATTCCCTTATGAAATTTGTTGTTAACAATCCAACCCAGTTCAGAAGTAATATTAGTGTGCATAGCTATAACACCAGGAGAAAGAACGAACTTCACTATGCAACGTTAAATCTGACTTTGGCACAGGAAGGTGTAAATTATGCTGCCACAAAAGTCTTTGGTCACCTACCAAACAGCATCAAAAGCCTGACAGATAGCAGATAGCCAACTAACATTTAAAACTAAATTAAAAGAATTTCTAGATGACAACTCCTTCTACTCATCGCCTGAATTTTTAGATTTAATTAAAAAAAAAACCTTAAACATTAGTGTCATACAATATTTTGTGTAATGTTATATCTTGTACAGACATCTTTTATTAACCTGACACGTTCCACATCATTACGAAATGTCGTATTCATGATCTATGGAACAAGTATTAATCTAATCTAATCTAATCTAATCTAAGCTAATCTACTGGGGGTAAGCCAGATGGCGTTTCACTGCTTTAAACAGACTAGCTTTGTATTTGGACTGAGTGAGGTGGTTCAGTAGTTAGCACACTGTACTCACATTTGAAAGGGTGATGGTTCAGACCCCAACCAGCCAGGTTTAGGTTTTCCAGAATTACCCCAAACTGCAAATGCTGGGATGGTTTCCTAGACAACAGTATGGCTGACTTACTTTCCCATCATTTAAACAATTTGAGCACATGCTAAATACCTAATGATCCTGATGTTGGTGTGATGTTAAACTATAATCTTTCTTTCTTGCTTTGCATATGGGAGGATGGTGGTGCCAATCTTCATCTGGCCATCCTGGTTTATGGTATCAATGATTTTATAAAATTACTTCAAGGAAATGCTGAGATGGTGATGGCCATGGCCAGCTACCTGTTCCATCCTTGTCAAACTAGACCTGTAAATGCCTGTAAATATGAATTATGCTATTTCGTTGCACTAAAATTGTAATACCATGAGATGTCGAGTATCTGTTTAAAAACTGTAACGTGAATGAAGCAAGCTATGATGACGAATGTGACTCCTCCTCCTCCTTCTACTACCACATTGCATTTTATTACATTTCAATGTATACTGACATTCACTTATTTTATAGTCTATCTAAGTGCAGTTTAATACTACTTAATTTTTCTGAGTAAATATTTTATTTACGTCAGTTTCATTGTCCTCAGAGGTAATTACATAAAACAGGAAGTGGAAGTATGCAAATTAAGTTAGCACCATAGCCTTCAAGTGAGGTGTACTTCTTTAGCAGCCCTACTGGACACTGGTATGGAAAACACATCATAGACCTGTGTAACTCCTGCAACATTTGGAGGGAATGTTGTAAACCAACTGGTGTAACATCTATTCTTTTGTGTGCTGGTGGGCTCCTGGACCAATAAAAGGCTGGCAGCAATCTGCCATAAGCCACTTCAGTGCCTGTGCATGACAGTATTCTCCATGTGTCTTACAAGATTGGCTGTAACATTCCTTGGACTGCGCTTGGTTTTCTGTTCTTATTTTTGCTGTATTTGCTATTGCTCAGCTCTTACTTGGACTGTGATACATTTTCTTTTGATGGCATGCTTGCCTTAGTCTAAGATGTATTTATCTGTTTCCAGGTTTGTGAAGCCATAGTTATTTCACATTTTAGTGTCAAGTTTCATGTGAAAATAAATGTTGAGTGTTGTCTACAAAGTATTTTAAGGACAAAGGTAACAAAATGAGCTTTACTATGTGTTGACTCCAGATGGACGCAGGAATATATAAAAAGGGTTTCATTTAGTGCACGACCAATATCTGTTTCTAGTTACAGTGAGTTATTGTTGTATGTTTGGAATTAATTAATAATGGCCTTTGTAAGATTATCACTTAACTTGTTTCCAATGAAATTATGTCACTGAAAACATTTAAGTCTTTTGAAAGTCTTTTAAAATCATTGGATGGTCATTTATTTGATTTAAGAGTATTAAGAGACCCAGTACTAGGCTGCAGTCCTCAATGAATACTGAATTGGAGAGCTATTTGTGCAATGTACTGCAGTAATAGACTTGGAAGCATACAAGATAGCATTTTAATCAAATCAGCTATGGGTTGTTGGTGAAGCATTGTAAATTAACTAAACAAACCCTGTTTTTTGCCTTGTTTCACAATTTTTTATTATTAATATTGCTGCACAACCTAGGTTTCAGATTATAAGCTCATTCTCAAGTCAATTACTGTTTCCCAAAGATGATAATGCACAGATAAACATTATGACAAGTCATCTCCATTTCTTAAGGTATCAATCCATAGCTTAATGTGAAATCACTTCAGTGATCATTTTTCAACAAATTACGTATGGAATTGCACAATTCAGGCATTACACTAACATGACATGACTAAAGTTATGCATCTACTGATGGAATAAGACCCACAGGTTTGCTTCTTTCCTGGAGCTGTGATCTCATCTAAAAGAGGTGACGAATTGGGTTTGCTCATTTAATAATAGGTGTGGCGATGTACACAGCTGTCTTTTAGTTCTAATATTTCTAATTAGTTGAATTTAGCCCCCTTTTTCTCTGTGTGTAAGACTTGTACATCTATTATGTATTTGTGGTTACTGTTCAGGCAATGTTCTGCAACATTGTTTAGTTAATACCAGACAGCAGTTGCAACAGCTTAAAGGCCCCCATCAGCAAATATTTTATACTCTATTAAGTAATTACAGTGGGTACTGATAAGAGTTTTCAGGCAGCTTTATTCTCTAACAGTAAAAAGATATTTGCCTTTAGTAAAATGTTGTTCAGTAGGGGGGCCATGAATACTATGTATCCTCTCCCCCAGATCTGCATCATCTGTGTGACACCAACACAGCAATCAATGCCTGAAGGAAATGGTAGTTGCCACAAGAAAAACCTGCAAATTGTTACCAACAGTTTTCAGCTTTGGCATTAAGAAGTCAAAGATGAAAGAAAAATATAACCTCTTTATTGAAAAAGGCTAAAACATAAAAAAACTAAATAATGAGAGCCAAAATCAAAGAACGATGGAAAATAGTGAGCATTTCCCCTGCCTAATGTGAACCAAAGGAATGCTGCTGTTCCACTTAAATCTGAGGGCATGCTGAAAAGCAATGCCTCTGATTTTTTTTAACGTGAAAACTCTTAACATTTTTTTTTTAAACCAATCAAATTTTACTAACATTCAACATCTCTATCCTTCATGTCTACATATGTGCAGCCCTCTGCCATTAGAGGGCTCCGAATTGTGCCATGTAACTCGGTGATGTGTAGTGTAACTATGTCGGTGCATGAGGAAGAGCATACTGTTGGAGTTTCGAATTTGAAGAGTTCATCCACACATGAAACACCCTCTCCTTCAGTATGACAATGCAGACCACACACAAATGCTGTGACATCTGTATCAATCTGATGCTTTGGGTTCATTGTCCTGGATCATCCTCCACATGGTCCCAATTAACTCCATCTGATTTCATCTGTTTTCAAAACTTAAAAGAAACTTTTGGGAACTTCTCTTTAAAAGTGATGAAATGATGCAAGCAGAGGACAGGTTCTGGCTCTGTCAACAAAGTCAAACTTCTACAGTGATGGTATCAACACACTGTTCTCTCATTGGCTGAAATGTTTTTGTTGCCAGAGCGACTATGTTGAGAAACAAATATGTAGACATGGAGAATAATGACGTAGAATATTAATGACGTAGAATATTGATGTTTGTTTTATTCAAGAAGCTTTAAGTTTTCTTATAAAAAAACTCAGAGGCATCACTTTTCAGCATATACACATATTTAACAATCAAAAACTTGGGACAGAATGGAAAAAAAAGTTGTGCAGAGGCCCAGGAGTGGGACTTCATTCCATATGTTGTCTCATTTGATTACAAGAGGTATAAGAAACATAGAGATGACAATTTCTCTGAATAGAAGTTACCTCCAGATTTTGTCAGTAGCTTCACGTATGCAACTCAGTGAATTTCATTTGAGTGAGAGCCTTTCATGTTAATGTGATACTTAGGTCTAAGTGCTATCTGAGATGAAGGGGTCGAAGCAGGAGAGAGATTTGTGGTGCACTGCATCAACCCAGCCACAAAACTGATTACTCAAAAGGTCCATGAACCATAAAAGGCTGGGAGATGCAAGCTTTATGAAGCAGGGAAGGATGGAATATTATCATTTAATGGTTTGTGATCTATGGTAACATCCTAGACATGTTGGATAAGGTAAATATTCAAGAAATTGGGAGATCAAGAATATCAATTAGGATTCATTATTATGTTCCTGAAAAATTGCATAAAAATATAAACTTTTTTCAAGTGCAACTGTCCTACTCGATAACAGCATGGTGCCTTCATGATACCATCTACCTTCTGTAAGTCATAGGACTAGCACAGCATAATCCTGAACCATCAGTCATGTATTCCTTCCACATTAGAAGAAACGATGGAATAACTATAATTTAACAAGAAGAGTGGCCCATCCGACAAAACATCTTATTCCATTGCTCCTTGCACAGAGCCTGCGATGTTTTCATGCATACTGCAATCATAAAAATGACACACATAATAATATTGTGATACTGTCTTAGTGTCACTTATTCTGCTTCACATAATGGGAGGGCACCAAGTGTCACCATTTTGGAAGGTGCACAAGCTCAGAGGGAGAAAGTAATTTTTCATGGTTTGTGTGTGTGAGCGGGGGAGGGGGGGGGGGGTAACCACCCTGGTATTTGTCTTAATCGACTGAGAGAATCCACAGAAAACCGGATCCATGGCATCATTCACAGCCTCAAGCAGTTGCAATCATCTCATTTTGGGAAAATCGACTAAATTGGAGTGTAGCCCCTTTTCCTGTGGATAGCGTTTGCTAATTTGTTTCTCTGGAAGCTGTAATGATGAAAGCAATGTATTTTTAACGTTTTAAATTTTCATTTCCTTCAAAAACCTTTTATTCAAGCAGGCCTATCTATTTTTTTCTGTAACAAACTCAGAATTTATATCTACGTTCTAACGCTCGGTTTCTGTGAGAAATTGTGGCCACGAAGCTGTCAGTTCAGAATGCGCGTCGACAACAAAGTACTCGCGGTAGTAAATTACCTCACCACGCTTTGTATCCACACAGTTTAGAGCTAGTTGTTATCGTTAACAGCGCCCACAATGTACGACAGCTTAAGCGCTCAAGTGTCCAGAAAAAATTCCGAGTCTTCACTGACTTCACAAGCATTGGAACATTAAATTTATCTTAAGATTAATAGCTCTGAGGGGCGAAAGGAAAATGTGTCGTTGAGATTAGCCCAGTCAATTCAATCACGCATGCCTGTATTACCACATCTATACTCAGCTGCAGTCTGCAGACCTAGGTCAGAGATTCTACATGCAACGGCATGTGGAGCGTGGAATGAATGCTCCAGAGGTTGTATCTTCTCCGATTAACCGCTGCCTGCTTTGACAGCGAGAACGTCAGTACTCAGCGGGAGGCGCGGACAGCGAGGCTGTGAATGTATGTGCATCGTATAGAATTAGATTTGTATAGTTTCCCGAACCAACACAGAACGAAGCTTGAAAGGTAGGCATTACATTTGATAACCAAGTAATTTTATAGAAACAATGTCGTAATGCACAGTTTATTGAGACGTAAGAAACATTCAGCCGGCCGGCAGTGTGTGTTCGTGTTACCTTACTCGGAGCTGTGTGATAAAATCTACAGCGATGTTAACTTTACATTTGTGAAAATGTCGTACGGTATATTTCTTTCCATTTATGCGTTTCATATACTTAAAACTATCACGTCGCTTCATTACTGGTAGAATGAAAATAAAGTTGTATGAACGAACGATTAACAGCTCCAGTGAGATACGTAGGGCCTATATGTATTTAGCAAAAGTAATAAGACTGGTGGAATTTGTAACTTCAGTTGGTTGTAAAATGGTGTCACTGTAAGGATCATGGACTCCCGCAGTGTCAAAAGATCCTCTCTTAGAAAACGGCTAAGAAACGTCTCACAAAAATGAAAAGATGTGACGTGCCCTCCTTGTAAATTAAAGTAAAACGAGATATTTGAGTACAAAGTCTGCAGGTATTTAGATTAATTGGTAAAAGCAATGCAGAGCAACAGCGAAAGGGCAATTGGGTGACAAACAGGTGGTAGAGTTTTAAAGTTTAGCGGCAATGTGAGGAAGAAGTAATAGGACTGCATGTAAAGAAGCTATGTTATCTGTGCAGATTACGAATTATGGACGTGATTGTACAAAATTTCTTTTTGTTGGCGAAGAGGGGGGGGGGGGGGGGGAGAGATTGTGATATTCTTTTATTATTTAGTAGTTGATAGTTCAGTTATAGAAATATGGTTTTCTGCGTTATTGGAGTAAAGGATTGTTGAAGACTGTTTTAGCCCTGGCTTTTTTCTCTGTGGTTTACAGAACAACTTCAGGTCTTGTCGTTAGTTTTCTCCTGAGACATGCAATATTCTATGCGATGTAGTTGTCTTACTATTACGAAGACCCCGTGGCAACTGACAAGGAATAAGCAGGTAACAAATCAAATGCAAAGAAGTAACTTTTCATTACAATGATAAAAGAAAACTACCGTAATCGAATGTACAGATCTTACTGTCGCTGAACAATAAACAGCTTTTTCTTTCTATATACGGTAACTTATGTTGGACTTAGTTGATAAATCCCTTCCCACGAAAGTGAAGTAGTTTCAATATTTAATGTGGTCATGGGTTTTGTTTCCCAAAATCTCGTTAAAAGGAATGCCAGGTGAATGACATGGACAGTTTTCTTCGCCGGCCAGCGCCTGTGCTCCGTCACTAAAGATCTCTTCGATGAGACGTGGAAACTTGGTTTCGCTCCTTCCTTCACTTATTGTTGTAAGTTGAGCAGGGGTAGAGAATCTTCGCTGATTGGTGACGTTTTGCAACTAACGCCTGTACATCGCCAGAGTTCCGCTAATAAGTATATGCAATACTTAAATGGTGTACAGCGGCACTTAAAATGGTGTGTGTTTTCGCCGTCTTGTACAGGCTCTAAAGAGCAGAGTTTCGATGTCGTCGGCAGAGAAAGCGTAATTTCCGCCACTGGTAAAAAGAAAGATAGAACTATAGTAAGTCGTAATTAGAATATTATTTGTAAGTTACAGTAGACTTGTTCTTTCAATGTACGGTACGCCTTTAGTAGTGGCTGATGTGAATTCTGCCGTCATAACTTTTTTTTTTTTTTGAAAAAGCATAAAATGGAGACATCTAAATTCATATTCTATGAATGGTTAGTAGCAGAGGATATTTCGGTACCGCTATCATCTCTTCATTATCACGGTCCATTTGCGATTGGCGCGCGAGAAGAACGACTGCCAGTAAATTTCCATATGAGCGACAATTAACCTTTAACATCTTCATTTTCTGAGATGTTATGTGTGAGAAACTGTTTCTTGTGCTTTGAAAGGCACGTTCTCAAACGTTTAACGGTAAACGTCTGTGCGACGCAATGCACCTTTGATGGAGGACATGCTACTTACAGGGCTATTTTTTATTTTTGGCGGACGAGTATCGGGGCTACATGTCCACCTCCCGCGGTCGAACTGAAGACACGCAATAATAAAATACGTAATACAATATGCTGTGGCATTTAGCACGTGTTCAGTTTTGAGTTAAAAGTTCTGTACTAAAGTGTAATTTATTTAAAAATGGTTCAAATGGCTCTGACGTAACAGTCCCCTGGACTTAGAACTACTTGAACCTAACTAACCTAAGAACATCACACGCATCCACGCCCGAGACAGGATTTGAACCTGTTCTCTTAGAAATGCCAGCCATTCATCTTCATGAAGACTGCAGCACACTTGATCTTTACACTTTTGTTGTAAGGCCTGTCACTAGAGTTGGGAGAGCATCACCGTGACGTTCTTGTGCTCACTAATATAATTTGTGGCGAGGCGCATGCCCTTATTTGGATCCTCTCTACATAGGTTAATTTAACAGTACTATCTACATCACTGCTCTGCAATTTACATCCAAATGCATAGCAGAGGGTGCACTGAACCACTCTTTCTCGATCGTCCCACTCTAATAGCACGTGGGAGAAAGTAAAGCCTAAATATTTCCGTGTAAGTTCTGCTTCCTCTTATTTTATTACGATCGTCATTATTCCCTATGTAGCTCTGAGTCAACAAAAAATTTTCGCATTCGGAGGAAGAGTTAGTGATAGAAATTTTGTGGAAAGATCTCGTCGCAACGAAAACGCCTTTGTTTAAAGTCATCCCGGCTCCCGTATCATATCCGTGACACTGTTATTTCGCGATAATACAAAACGAGCTGTCCTTTTTTTAACTTGTTCGGTGTGCTCCGTCAATTCTATATGTTAAAAGATATACCGCGTAGCTATACTCCAGAAGATAGCGGACGAGCCTAATTTAGGCATTCTATGTAGAAGACTTGTTGCATCTCGTACGTGTGCTGCCAATCAAACGCAATCTTTGGTTCGTTTTCCTCACAACACATAGTAAGTGATGTTTCCAATTTAAGCTGTTCGTAACTGTAATTGACTGGACAACGTTTAAATTTCGTATTTGTTATGTAACCAAACTTAACGGATTTTTTTATCCTCATGTGGAGGACATCACAATTTTTATTGTTCTGCGGAGGGTCCGGAGAAAATGATTACTACATTTGAAAGATACGTTCATTTGAAACGCAATATGGCGGAGAGGAAAGAAGTTGATTCGACGTATGTCGAAGACGAGGCCACTTGTTTGCAGGATGGTTTGAACGGTGGGCTGCGAAGACGCAGTGCGCGGTGAATTGCCCGAACTTTGGTCAAATGGCTCTGAGCACTATGGGACTTAACATCTGTGGTCATCAGTCCCCTAGAACTTAGACCTACTTAAACCTAACTAACCTAAGGACATCACACGCATCCATGCCCGAGGCAGGATTCGAACCTGCGAACGTAGCAGTAGCGCGGTTCCGGACTGAGCGCCTAGAACCGCTAGACCACCGCGGTCGTCGAACTTTGGTCATGTCTGTGGATATGGTGCATAAAATTGTACGTACTAAACATACTGCGTTGCTACCCACGCACGATTACCTGTGTTCAGGAGGTGTTTGAAGGTGACCTGCCATTCAGACTCGTTTGCTCTAGAATTTCCACTCGTATGGAAGTGGTCAATGAATGGCCATGAAACGTTCTGTGGACAGGTGAGACCATCTCCATCTCAAAGGACATGTCTACACAGAATTGCAGAGTATGGACAACGGAAAATCCGCTCGCATTTTAACCGGCATCGCTACTTTCTGCGAAGGTAACTTTGTGGTACGGGTGGGCGACATCTTTTATCGAAATTTTATAGAGGAGATTGATCCTGTGAGAACTGTTACCTGTACTGGCCACTGGTAAACACTGTGGGTGGTCTTCGCACAGACGTCGTTCCAATCGTTCAGCTGCGTGGAAGTGTGGACAGGATCATTTTGAAGCAAGGCAGCTTTCCTCCGCACATTGCACAGCCAGTGAAGCAGCTGCTGTAGAGGCATTGTGGAAATATTGGAATTACCTACCGTCATTTCCCTTCAGCTTGGCCGTCCGGATCACCTGATCTTCATCCATGCGACTTCTGGTTGTGAGGTTATCTTAAAGATACTGCCTTCAGTGCTCCGATTACAAATGTAGCCGAATTGAAGGTTCATGTTACACAAAGCATCCTGAACGTGACCCCTCAAACACTCATATCTGTTGTGAAACATGCTGTTTATCGATTTCGCCTTGAGGCAGAAAACGGTGGATAGCATACTCAAAATGTCTTACAGCAGTCCCACGACAATTACGTACCGATTTCCATGGTTTTCTTCATAGTTTGCTGCAAGTGGAAAATTTTTCTCTCACTCCCTTTTTAACTGTTCCCTCACTCTCGTGCCCCTAGACGCTTCTACCAGAGTTGTAAGTAAACCTTTGCTCCCAGTGTTTTAACCCAGCTAATTTCAGAATGTCAAAGGGAATATTCTAGTCAACATTGTCAAAAGCTTTTTTCTAAATCTACAAATGTTGCAAAGGTACTTTCTTTCTTCAGTCTATTTTAAATAAAATCGTTAGATGCAGCACTTACTCAGTGAAAAGCTGTACAAAAAATTCCACTCCTGAATACGTATTGTCCCTTATATTTAAAAAATAGACATTGGATTTCGTGATTTGCCTTCTTCCGCCTTAGCATTTGACTGTCCACATCACTTGCTGGTGCATAAAGCTTTTCGAACTTAGTTGATTAACATTTTCCTGTCCGAACTGTGGAAAACTGTACGGATTTAATATTTTGAGAGAATATAATCGAAGAAACTAAAAAGATTACTGTCGTAGATATGCTTATTTCAGTTTATGAACAAAACAAATGGGGACTTACCAGCCCTGTCAGAATATATTCCTTACACCTGTTCTGGCTACTGACTTTTAACATTAGTTGTATCAGTATATATCAACCGAAACAAAACAAAATAAGATTATAAGCATCAAAACACAATGGCCTTCCACATAGAAGGCCCCTTAAACTCTTATTACGTAATGAACAACGCAGCAGTGAAACAGTCTATCGTTTTCTGTCCTCTGTGAGCAGAAATATTGAACCACCAGCACCAAAGAGTTTCCTATGCTACAGCAAAGGTACACAGACGTTCCGACAGGAAGAGAGCGCGCATAAACTCAACTCCATGCTGTTTGAGTCTCGAATTAGATGGGACTTATCTGGCAGGAATGTGTTTAGAATTATCTCATTCTCTATGAGAAAATAGTGTTGGAAATATCAACAGTTTGTCGTGAATTGACTGTGAAAGAGCACACTAAACTCGATAAGCTCAAATTACTGCTAGTAAGAGAGGAGCTTTCAGTTGAATACGAAAATACCATGCAGATATAGACGTGTTTTAACGTGTTAAGTGAACTGATTCTAGCTTCTCACTTCTGTTTTCTTTAACTCAAATCTAGAAGTCTGTTCAGGTCGTATAATGGATTATTAGTTCCTGTGTGGTCCAGCCACATTGTGACCACCGTCCATGTTCGTCGTCAACACACAATAGCCACTCAGACGATAGGCGGCAGCACTAGTAATGGATGCCGGAGGGTATATACAGCGTATTGAGGGACCCAGAATACAGTGCAGTCGTTGTCGTACATTTGTCTGAGAGAGATTTGTCTGTGTCCGAAAGGCATGATCACTGGCTTTAGGGCCAACGGAGGAAGCGTCTCCAAAACGGCTAGTCTGTAAACTGTCCGCGTGCCGCCGTGGTTAAAGTATATCGCGCATGACAAAATGGCGCTATTCAAAACCGGTGCCGATGCAACTCTGGTGCACTACAGGCCACAGATAACGGAGGGAACCACGACTGCGGAGACGTGTGCGGGAGAACTGATGTGCAACTGTTCAGCAACTGCCCGTTAAAGTGACCCAAGGGGCTACGAACAGTCTTAGACGACCGTTCGGTTGCTACATATGAACCTCCGCAGCAGCCGCCTGATTCGTACACCCATGACAACTGCTGTTCGTCGGCGCCGGAGGCTGGAATTAGCATCCAGTACCGCAATTGGACGTCCACTGAGTGGCTACAGGGAATTTTTCCGATGAATCACGTTTTATGAACAATCGGCCAGATGGCCATTGGCGAAGCAAACACCCTGCTACAATCGTTGGACCCCCCCTGTGGGTTCGGGGGTAAGAATAGGCCCACGGTATTCCTGCCTGTCGTAAGAGGCGACTAAAAGGAGTCTCAAACGTTTCGGCCTTATGTGATGGTCCCCTACCGGGTTTGACCTCCATCTTCTAAATTCTTCCGAAGAGTGAGCTGATTGGGGAAGGGCGCCTTACAAGGTGCGATGTGTCCATCGCTCATTACCATCTCTAGCTTGGTTGGTCGTCGTCGCATAGCTGTCCTGCCCACTCACCATCTCTAGGGCGTGGCTTTGTTCTTGGGTGCGGTTTTTGCAGTCTGCTCTGCTGTGTCGCTTTATGCGGCAATGACGATCATGGACTACATTTCACCTGAAATCCAGCACGGTAGCCAGTCCGTTGTGGTGGGGCCGCCATGTACCCTGTCGGTTGTAGCCCCCTGACAACACAGGGATCGCTCTACTGATGCCTGCGCCGTTAACTCCCCGCGTATGCCAAGGAGTAGATGCCTGTCTCCTTGGGGCATCGGGACTCCCGGCAATGGCCATCCCGCCAGGTGGTCATTGCTGAGGCTGGGTGGCGCCCGTGGGGAGGGCCATTGGTCGGAGTAGGTGGCATCAGGGCGGATGACCCGCGATGAAGCGTGGTACATCAACTCCTGCTGGCGGCCAGCCCCCAGCAGTCTCTAAGCGTTCTCGGCCTCAATACAACGCTCAGGCATATGATCCACAATCGTTCCCCTCCCTGGCCACACCATAGGAGGAACGAAAGGCTACGGTTGGCAGCGAACCTTATTCACCTCGCTATTTAGTCTGTACACGAGTCGATGGGGAATCGTTTATGGCGACCAAGCCTCAGTTTTTTGTCGAGCACTTGGAGGACAAGTTTGGGGAGGTGGAGGGCTTGTCCAAAATGCGCTCTGGGGCAGTATTGATCAAAACGGCATCCTCTGCACAGTCACGGCGGTTACTCGCTTGTGACAAGTTGGGGGATGTTTCCGTCACGATCACACCCCATAAGAGTCTCAACATGGTCCAGGGCATTATATTCCATAGGGACCTACTCTTGCAGTCAGACGACGAGCTACGCGCCAATTTAGAACGGCGGGGTGTTCACTTCGTCCGGCGCGTCCATCGGGGTCCGAGGGATAATCAGGTAGCCACCGGTGCCTTCATCTTGGCCTTCGAGGGTGACGTCCTACCCGAAAAGGTCAAGGTGATGGTCTACCGATGTGATGTGAAGCCCTATATCCCTCCCCCGATGAGGTGTTTCAAATGCTGGAAGTTCGGCCACATGTCATCTCGGTGTACTTCCAGCATGACATGCAGAGATTGTGGACGCCCTTCACATCCTAATACTGCATGTGCGCCGCCTCCCATCTGTGTGAACTGCGGCGAACACCATTCCCCTTGCTCGCCAGACTGCAAGGTTCTACTGAAAGAACGAAGGATCATGGAATATAAGGCCCTGGACCGCATGACCTATACTGAGGCTAAGCGGAAATACGAGAGGCTACATCCTGTGGCTCTGACCAGCTCCTATGCCACCGCTGCCAAAACAGTAGTTTTGTCATCTGCTGCACCAATTCCACTGAACACTCTGAGCCGGAATACTACACCTGCCCCCTTGATGGTGGGGGGCACTTCCCCATCTGTTGCTCCTGCACCACCTACCTCAGGAGCAACGACCCCCCAACCATCGGGGACACAAGTCCCCAACTCTAAGCCGGAGAAGCGCCCGACTTCTTCGGCGACTCTCTCTTGCAAGGGATCCCTCGGGTCCCTCCCTTCCCAGGTTTCCACCTCTGGGAAGGGTGACGTCAGCCAATGGCTGAAAAGCAGGCCAGCGGCTGGTCGCAGGGCTTCCCGCTCCTGCTCCGTCCCGGAGACTGACTCGGTGGAGCCCTCCCAGCCAGTAAAGCCCAAGGAGCAGAGAGAGAAGACGAAGAAGAAGAAGGCCTCTAAGGCCAAGGAACGCGCGGTGGCATCCACCCCACCGCTCCATACAGGCTCTGCGTCTGAGGATGAGGTGGAGATCCTGGCGTCCGCTGAGGACCTGGATCTCGCCATACCCTCAGACGCCAAGGACGCCGATTGTACAGGTCCTCGATCGGTGACAGCAGGTGACCCAGTGACGTGATCTGCCTCCTCGGTCCCTTCACGCCTATTTCGCCCATGGACAAAGTGATTCTCCAGTGGAACTGCAGCGGTTTTTTCCACCACCTTGCTGAGCTCCGCCAACTCGTCAGCAGTCACCCTTTCTTCTGCATTGCCCTCCAGGAAACGTGGTTTCCGGCAATGCGGACCCCTGCCCTACGAGGGTATCGGGGTTATTATAAGAACCGGGCAGCTTATGAGAGGGTGTCTGGTGGAGTCTGCGTCTACGTCCTTAACTCTATCTACAGCGAGTGTGTGCCTCTTCATACACCCTTAGAGGCTGTCGCTGTAAGGATGTGGACGCCTCAGCCTATTACTGTCTGCAGTTTGTACCTTCCGCCGGATGGTGATGTCTCTCGTCATGTGTTGGCTGCATTGATAGGACAACTGCCGCCTCCCTTTGTGTTGCTGGGCGACTTTAACGCCCATAACCCCTTGTGGGGTAGCGCCGCGATTACTGGCCGGGGCAGAGATGTCGAGACTCTTCTGTCACAGCTTGACCTCTGCCTTTTAAACACGGGAGAGGCGACCCACTTTAGTGCGGTCCATGGCTCGTTTTCGGCCATTGACCTTTCTATTTGCAGCCCCGGACTTTCACCATCCATCCACTGGAGGGTCCATGACGACTTATGTGGTAGTGACCATTTCCCCATCTTTCTGTCACTGCCACAGCGTCACTCTTCTGAACGCCCCTCCAGATGGGCTCTGAATAAGGCTGATTGGGACTTATTTACATCTGTCGCAGTGATCGCACCTCCTTCCACTGATCCGATTGATGCGGTGGTTCAGTCGGTCACCACCAGCATCGTTTCTGCGGCGGCATCTGCGATTCCCTGTACATCCGGGTCACCTCGGCGGAGGACTGTGCCGTGGTGGTCGCCCGAGATCGCAGAGGCGATTCGAGATCGCCGGCGGGCTCTTCAGCGCCATAAGCGGCACCCGTCGTTGGAGACCCTCATTGCTTTTAAACAGTTCCGCGCCCGAGCCCGACGCCTTATTCGCCAACGGAAGCAGGAGTGCTGGGAACATTGTTTCCACCATTGGCGTCCGTACCTCTGCATCGCAGGTTTGGGCCAAGATTCGGCGACTCCAAGGCTATCGGCCACCTGTCTCTGTCCCTGGGCTTTCGCTGAATGGAGCAGTGTGCACCGACTCCGACACGATTGCGGACCGGTTAGCAGAGCATTTTGCTCAGTGTTCCGCGTCAACGAACTACCCGTTGGCCTTCCGCTCCCGGAAAGAGCGGTTGGAAAGTCGGAGGCTTTCCTTTCACACGCGCCACGCGGAGTCGTACAATGCTCCTTTCAGCGAATGGGAATTCCAGAGCGCACTTTCTGCTTGCCCTGATACGGCTCCTGGACCAGACCGCATTCACAGCCAGATGCTGAAACACCTCTCAGTGCCTTGCCAGCGACGCCTCCTAGATCTTTTCAATCGCGTCTGGGTCGAGGGTGTTTTCCCGTCTCAATGGCGGGAAAGCATAGTCCTCCCCGTATTGAAACCTGGCAAGAACCCGCTGGAGGTGGACAGCTATCGCCCCATAAGCCTCACCCACGTTCCTTGCAAGTTGCTGGAACGTATGGTGAGCCGGAGGTTGAGTTGGCTCCTCGAGTCTCGGGGCCTTCTGGCTCCGTCTCAGGGTGGGTTCCGTAAAGGCCGCTCTGCCGTCGATAATCTGGTCTCCCTGGAGTCTGCCATCCGTACAGCCTTTGCGCGCCGCCAACATCTGGTTGCCGTCTTCTTCGACATGCGGAAGGCATACGATACGACTTGGCGCCATCACATCCTGGTCACACTTCATGGGTGGGGCCTTAGGGGCCCGCTCCCGATTTTTATTCAGAATTTTCTTTCGTATCGTTCCTTCCACGTGCAAGTAGCTGCGTCGCATAGTTCCTCCCGGGTCCAGGAGAACGGGGTCCCACAGGGGTCTGTCCTCAGTGTGTCCCTGTTTTTAATTGCCATCAATGGGCTCGTTGAGGCGGTGGGGTCGTCCGTCGCGGCTTCTTTATATGCGGACGACTTCTGCCTATATTACAGCTCCAGTGGCATCGCCGCTGCTGAACGGCAGCTGCAAGGTGCCATCCGCAAGGCGCAGTCATGGGCTGTAGCGCACGGCTTCCAGTTTTTGGCCGCGAAGACCTGCGTTATGCATTTCTGCCGGCGTGGCACGGTTCACCCTGAGCCGCGCCTTTACCTTGACGGTGAACCTCTTGCTGTGGTCGCGACGCATCGGTTCTTGGGACTGGTGTTCGATACCCGGTTGACTTGGCTACCCCATATTAGGCAGCTGAAGCAAACATGCTGGCGGCACTTAAACGCTCTCCGTTGCTTAAGCCACACCAGGTGGGGTGCCGACCGGTCCACCCTCCTCCACCTATATCAAGCGCTGATCCAGTCCCGCCTTGATTATGGGTGTGTGGCGTACGGTTCTGCCTCGCCTTCAGCATTGCGATTGCTGGATCCCATACACCACTGCGGGATCCGCCTCGCCACGGGAGCGTTCCGGACAAGCCCCGTCGACAGCATACTTGTGGAGGCTGGTGTCCCTCCATTGCGGTTCCGACGTGACCGCCTTCTGGCCGCCTATGCCGCGCACGTTTATAGCATGCCAGGGCATCCAAACTACCGTCTCCTGTTCCCGCGCTCGATCGTCCATGTTCCAGACAGGCGGCCCCGGTCAGGGTGTCCCATTGCGGTTCGCCTCCGGGACCTTCTCCGTGGCCTTGACTTTTTTCCTCTGCCGCCTGTTTTCCGGGCCAATCTCCGTCTGCCCCCGTGGAGTGTGCCCCGACCGTGCCTTCGGCTCGACTTGGCACAGGGTCCGAAGGTCTCAGTGCCTCCGGAGGCCCTCCGCCGCCGCTTTCTTTCCATCCTGGCCGAGTTTCCGAACGCGGCGGTGGCCTACACCCACGGTTCGGTGGTCTCTGGTCACACTGGTTACGCTCTCACTCTACGGGATTATTGTGAGCAACGGTCATTGGCAGCTGGCTCCAGTGTATACACTGCCGAGTTGGTTGCCATCTATCGTGCCCTAGAGTTTCTCCGCTCCCACTCAGGTGAGTCCTTTGTCATCTGTAGTGACTCCCTGAGCGGTTTACGAGCTCTTGACCAGTGTTTCCCTCGTTCCCGTCTGGTGATGGCCATCCAGGAGTCCCTCCATACTCTCGTCCGTTGCGGCCGCTCTGTCACCTTTGTTTGGTCCCCGGGTCACGTCGGCATCCCGGGTAACGAGTGGGTTGACGAACTGGCGAAACAGGCGGTCAGTTCCCCGGCCATGGAGATCGGTCTTTTAGAGAGTGACGTCCGATCCGTATTGCGGCAGAAGGTCCTTGCTGCTTGGCGTGATGAGTGGCGCAGCCTGCCCTCTCCCAACAAACTTCGGGCAGTCAAGGAGACAACCAGTGTGTGGCGCTCCTCCATGCGGGGGTCTCGCAAGGACGCTGTCGTTCTCTGCCGGCTCCGCATAGGACATACCCGGCTCACGCACGCGTATCTCTTGTGCCGTGACGACCCGCCTCTCTGTCGTTGCGGATTGGCCCTGACCGTGGTACACGTCTTACTAGACTGCCCACTTTTAACTGCCCTCAGGCAGACGTTCGCGCTGCCTGATACACTCCCTGCTCTTTTAACCGATGACTCTACTATGGCTGACTTAGTTCTCCGTTTTATTCGAGCAGGGGGTTTTTATCATTCAATATGAGAGTCCCTTTTTATTTTTTTTAGTGTCGACTGTGGCTTTTGGCCTGGGGTTTTAGTTTGTGGTGTTTTAATGTGTCCCTTGGTTGTTGGCCTTTCCAGTTTTATTTTCATGGTCGGCCAATGACCGTCGCACTCTGTGTGTCTTTTAATCTCTTTTCTCTGGTCTTTGTCTATGTCTTTCTTGTACTGTGTCGTCCCTTGTCGTCTCCGTTAGGTGTTTATTGCTTGTTGGACTTTTCTTCGTGTATTGTTATGGTCGTGGAACAAGGGACCGATGACCTAAGTAGTCTGGTCCCTTTAACCCCACAAACCAACCAATCTACAATCGTTGGAAGGGCGAGCTCGGAGGAGGGAGCGTTATAATCTTCGTGATGTTTTCCCTGGATGATCTCATGATTCTGAAAGGTACACAGGATCTGCGCAAGGATGTACACATGTCCATCCTCGCATCCAATTCGTTTTCATCACGATGGCATCTACCAGTAGGACATTGCCAACTTGTTACACACTTTGCAGTGTACATGCGTGGACTGAAGAGGAATGTGTTCCCCTTGCCACAAGACTCCCCGGGTTAAACCCAATATTGAATCTGAGAGACCACTTCAATAGGACTTTACGTGTCATGGACGTTAGACAGACAAACATAGCTGGGCAGGCCATGGCACTGATTTACACTGATGGCTCCAAAACTGACGATGGTGTCGGATGTGCCTTTGTCGTCGGGGACGTCACCTTTAAACACCGTATATACTCGGCTCTGATTCACGCAGTGCTCTTCAGAGCCTTGGAGCTCCGTATCCGGTCCATCCCTTGGTGCAACGGATCCAGCAATCCGTCCATTCTTTTGCTGATGATGGCTCTCCTGTTATCCTTATGTGGGTTCCAGGCCATGTAGGAGTGCCTGGCGATGAGGCTGCTGATGCTGCGGCCAAGGCTGCAGTCCTCCTGCCTCGGCCAGCCTGCCTTTGTGTCCCATCATCTGACATTAGTGGGGTTGTTTTTAAGAGGCTTGTCATTATGGTGGGAATACTTGGTTGTCACTTTAAGAAAATAAGCTCCGGGCCATAAAACCGTTCCCAACAGCTTGGACAACCTCCTCCCGATCATCTTGGCGAGAGTTCATTTTGGCTTGGTTGCGGATTGGGCATTGCCGGTTTAGCCACCGCTACCTGCTATCCGGTGACCCCGCCCCGCAGTACCCTTGTGGTTATGCATTGATAGTGCGCCATGTTTTATTGTGGCGTCGCCGTTTTAATCAATCTCGTGTTGTCCTGTCTCTGCCATCTACCTTACTGGAAATTTTAGCTGATGACGCTCGAGCAGCTGCTCGTGTTCTTCGTTTTATTACTTTGACTGGCTTGTCGAAAGACATCTAACTCCTTCACTTATTTTATCTGCCTCTTTTTAAGACCTTTCTGGTGTCCCCCCCCCCCCCCCCCCTTGAGTTTTACCAGATTATATATGTACTTACATTTGTGACTGGGCGCTCATGACCTTAGTAGTTGATCGCCCTAAAACCCCACACAAAAAAGGCCATGACACTGGAGTGGGCATGGCTCCACATCCCTGTTGGTACCTTTCAGAATATCAGCGACTTCCTTCCTGCTGCATAAGGTGAGTAGTCAGGCTTTTGACAGGTGGTCACGTTAATATGACGGGACTGTGATTTTTACTAGTCCTACCAGCGCTGGTGGAGCAATGGATAGGGTTCGCCATACAAATTCAGCTTCATGGGATTATACACAGTCGAAGTCTTCAGATTCAATATCACTGCATGCCACACATATAAAATCTGTAGATTTAGAAAAAGTTTGAAAGTGTTAGTTAGAATGCACACTTCGAAATCCTGAAGGTATATGGGGAAAAAATACAGGGAGTGAAAGGTTGTTTCCAACTTGCACTGAAAAGACTACATTTCTAAAAGCCGGGAAATCTAGAAGGGTGGTGGTAACTCTATATTTACACTGTGCAAATCACTGAAGTGCGTGGAAGAGACGTCCCACTGTACGACGAAATAGGGTTTCTCCCTTTGTTTGCGTATGGAACACAGGAGATTGACTAAGTAAATACCTCTCCCGCTCTCTAATTACGAATATTCAAATATTGTATTCGTGATACCTACGGCAGCAGTACGTAGAAGTGTAGTGTATTCCTAGATTTCTCACGAATTACTGATTCTTGAACATTTATTTTCAGGCTTTCGTGGGATAATCGTCTTCTTCAGGTTTGTGCCAGTTTAGGGTTTACATCATCTCCCGTTGATCACACTTCTGACAATTCGTCCTGCCCTTCGTTGTTTAGTACGATATCACCTGTTAGTCCTATTCGATATGGGTCCCAGACACTGCCATAACCTTCTAGAATTAGTTATGCGCGTATTTTGTAAACTGAGTGCATTTTTCAGTAACCTGTAAATGGACCAAACCCGTCCACCATTTGCTTACCTCCAACTGAACCCATTTGATCAGATCAGTTGATACCACTACAAAATTCAACCTTGACTGATTGTTTTTGAGTCATTGGTATTGCACTTGCAGGTATGTTTTTGCAGTGTTCAGTTTTACATTTCTGAACATTTAAAGAAAGCTACCAACCTCCCACAACTCCGAAATCTTATCAACGTCTGTCTGAATATTTACGCAGCTTATTCCAGATAGTACTTACATCTGAAAAAAAACCTGAGGTTATTAGCGTTGTCTAAAAAAGACAGACATAAAAGATAAAAAACTAGGGCCTCAACACACCTCCCTATTGTACACCTGAAGATCATAGTTTCTGTCCCTGACTCTTCATCCAAGATAACATCTAATATACTTAAACCAAGAAATCCTCTATCTCGTCAAAAATGTCGTTTCTTATACCATGTGGTCGTACTTTCGTTAAGAAATATTGGTGTTGTAGCGGGTCAAATGCTTTTCAGGAGTAAAGAAATACTCCTTGGTTTATGGCTTCTAATATGTCATATGAGGAAGGATAGTGTTGGGTTTCGCATGACCGACGTTATAGGAGTCCATGGTGGTTGACACGGAGGAAATTCCTCTGTTAGAGGAACGTCATTTCATTTGAGCTCAGAATCTTGTCTTAAGATTCTACAACAGTCACACCCGCCTACAAGAAGGGTAGTAGAAGTGGTCCGCAGAGACATTCCAAAATAAGTGGCGTGGGATTTTAGTACATGTTATCAGCGACAAAGAAAGCTATATTACAAAGGTAAAGGTTTTGAATTGGCACGAATGGCTGGTTATCATGAGTGTGATCTGTCATGTGGTAAAACTGAAACCATGAAAGTGCTCATAATTCTGTTCCAGTAATAATTCGAGTAGAAGATGGGCGAAAAGAACTGGCACTTGACATAACTATTGAGTGGATCACGATATGCAAGACATTACACACCTAATCAGCATGTTAGTGATGAGTGGTGCAGTATCCTCTCGAAACTTTGAAACAACGTTGGAACACTGGTACAGGCGTGCAGTGCCTGTAATCAGAATTCGTCGGCAGGACTTTAAAAAGACTGCAACAACTCAAATTCTAAAGAAGACAGGAGTTAATAGGTGTGAATATTAACGAACCATCAGTTTAGTAAGTCATGGTTGCAAAATATTGTCACAAATTATTTACAGAAGAACGGAAAAACTCTTTTGAATGTTATTTGTCTTGAGTGTGGACCTTGTACGGGAGAGACGTCAACGATAAACAGCTGAGACTAAAAGAAAATCGAAGACATTTAGATGTGCTGCAACAGGATAATGATACATTAAATGGATGTATTGGATACCTAATGTGGAAGTTCTGAATCGAATCGGGGAGGAAAGAAATTTATAAAAGAAATTGATTATCGGAACCGGTTAAGGACACATACTGAGACAATGAGAAATGTAGGAAATTGTGGAGGGCAGGCACTGAGACCATCAATGCTTCACTACAAACGGTTTCAAATGGTTGCAGAATTCAGTAGTTGCGCATATATGAAGTCTTGTGCAGGATAGATTAGCATGGATAGCTGGATCAAACCATTCTACGAACTGAAAAACTACTATTACTGCTGCTGCTACGATGTGGACTACATGCCTATTTCAATATAAGATGCGTTATGGGTCCCACACGCTATAATACCACTACTGTGTTGGTACTATCAGTTCAATACAAATATAAAGGGGAGGGGGGGGGGGGGGTAAGAAACCAAAGAAACGCAATTGCTCTTAACTACCGAGCGCAAACAGTCCCTATTACCATAACTCAGAAAATATCCTTGAACAAGCTCCGAAATGTTATTGGAGTCGGGTTTACCTAGTAACCTGTAAGCATATTAAATAAGTTCTGATAAGAATCAACCCTCTTTGTTGATACTGTTCTCAAGACTCGTTACTTGAGTGTTGACAAACAACCAAAGTAATATATTAGGTCAACATGCGAATCCCCTCGGAACAGTATATGCCCTTTAGCGATAAAGGTCAGCCGCGGGCTGGAACATTCGTAAGACTTCACTGTTGTGGTACCTGCAGCAGTCGCCTTGGGAAGCTTCTTTATAGCTTTGTTCCTCCGACTGTACTGCAGCTGACTGGAGCGGCTGGGTCGTCGCCCTTCCGCGGAACCGCATGCCAGACTTACGACGGGTTGCCTACCCGCAAGGTCGTGTGGCAAAGCCTTGGTTGTATTACGTGTGGTCGCGACTAGCGCGTGTCCTCCGCGCTACGTGTTGAAACACCTGTCATTCAATGCTTCTGTCCAAAAGGGCGTTCTTCGATAGAATTTTGCGAAATATTCAAAAATTAAACTTTTTTGTAACCGGCACAACCTAAGCCACTGAAACAGTGATCTACCTGTATATTCTGCAAATCACTAAACTGCACGATAGAGGATACTATTCATTGCAGCACTTTTTGCGGCATAGCACCTTTCCATTTACGGATTGAACGAGGGAATAAAGATTACTTAACTGCCTCTGTGTGCGCTGTAATTAGTGTAACCTTGTCTTTACTGTTCCTGCGTGATATATGGGCTTGAAATTCGTATTACTAGACTTCTCACGCAGTACTGGTTCTAGAATCTTAGTAAGTTTTTGCGGTATAGGGTCGTCCTTATTGAAGCGCCTGCCAGTTCAGATTTTTCGGCACCTCCATGTTGCACTCCCTGGGGCAAACAAACCTATGACTATCCGTCCTGACTTTCTTTTTGTAGTATCCCGTGTGCGGGCCCCACGCGCTGGAACAATATTCTACGTTAGACTCCGCGAATATTTTGCAAGCAGTCTGTTTTGCAGACTGATTGCATTATCCCAATGTCTTACCACCGAACTGAAGCCTACCGACTGCTTTACCTAGGTCTGAGCCTGTCCGATCTTTCTATATTTACACAAATTGTTGGAGAAAGGTTTTGGTATGAGTTTACTGATTCCGCTTGTGATTCATTGGTATTTCAGCCATAGGGTACTAGGTATTTAAGTGTTCTGAAGTGTGTAGTTTATTTCTGAACATTTAAAACAAGTTGCTAATCATTGAACCATTTAGAAATTTTACTAATATCGGACTGAATATTTGCGCAGCTACTTTCAGACAATACTTTATTGTAGATAACTACATCTGCAAAACGTCTTAGGCTACTATTAACATTGTTTGCAAGGTCAGATGGATGGCAAGCAAGTTTGTTTGTGCGTCCATCGTCCGTAGCAATCATAGAAATGTAATTTTTGTAAATAGGACTATACGACGACTCGTAAGAATATCGTGATCTCAGAGATCTCGAACAGAATGACCTACTCCTTGCCAACCAGGAAGGATTTCAAAAACCCATGCCATGTGAAACAACAAGTTTTTCTCACACGAAATCCTAAAACCCATGGTAAAAAGCAGTCGGGTGTAATATTTCATAACTCCCGAAAAGCATTTGCCGTGGTATAACAAAGCTTGGTTATGAAACCAAATTTGTGACTGGGTTGAGGGTTTCTTAGTAGGATGGACCTAAGTTATCTTTGATGACGAGGCGTCGACAGATGTAAAAGTAACTTCGGGTGTGCCCAGGGAACTGCTGGAAACCTTGCTGCTCATTCGTTCCGTAAATAGAAAACGCTTTTTTCTTACTGAAAAGTTTTATTTGTTCGACGCGTTTCGGCCTAAAAGGCATCTTCAGTAGAATGGTACATTTTGTTTTGATATGCGATATTTGTAGATTAAAGGCTTATTTTTTACGTAAATTAGTGATTACTTACTTATTCGAGCTTCTGGCTAGTATCTGCGTTTCCTCTCGTCTTCTCACATGTTGGAGGTCGAACTGTTATTTCATTACGAAATATTGGTAGAAAGCAGGTTTGTATAAATTGCAGTGCAACACGTCTAATGGCATATACATAGGACAAATAGCCAGAATGTTTGATGTCAGATACAAAGAACACATGTGAACCTGGAAGTATGGGACAAACTATTCCACATTTGCAGAAGACCTAAGAAAACACAATCACAAGCCAACCTCTAGAGAAGACATGAAAATAAACAATAAGACACTTTATAAGCCTGCCAGAAAATTACCACATACAAAAACCAAAACAGAAAACTCTGTTGCATGATAGAATATACAGAATAAAAAAGTCACTGTCCACATGAAAAGATAAAATAATTGAACACCACTCCAACAGATGACCATGGTAATACCGTCCAACCCTGTCCCCCTCATCGTCCATCAACTCCTCCACAAAACATTTAAACCAAAACTCAAATCATCTAAACACCAAAACCTGCAATCACTCTCTGATAGCCATTACGTTCATATCCAACTTTCTACAACTCAATACCTTAAATCACAATTTCGGTAAACGGTACAGCTGGTGACAGAAGAATAGTAGTGCACTAAATCAATTGCCACAAAGAATATGAAAATTGTGCAGAAAAAAGTTCGTGACGAAAAATATGCTTGTTTCGTGAGTCAAGTTATAGTACTACCTCCAGCATGGGCGCGGATGAGAGCAAACGCAGACGCTAGCCAAAAACTGGAGTAACTGTAAGTAATTACTCATTTACGTAAAGAGTAACACATGAACTGTTTCGTAATCTCAAATATCGCATATAAAAACTATCTTCTAGATTCGTCTGAAGATGCCTTAGTCAAAGGCGAAACGTGTTTGAAACAACTACAATTGGAAAAGAGCCTTTTTATTTACGTAACGAATAGCAATGTTTCCAACACATTTCATCTGTCGATGATTCCATCAAAGATAACTTGTTGCGTCCTCTCTACCAAGAAATACCCAGTTCAGTCTCACATTTGGTTTCGTTTCCAAATGATCGTACTTTAGTACTTTGACGTAATACTTAGGCAAATGCTTTTAGAGATTCAGATATACTGCGCCTACCTGATCACCTTTTGCCATGGCGTTTAGGATTTGTTTCACATGACAGGACCTTTCGAAATCCTTTCTGGTTAGCTTGGAGTAGGTCATTCTGTTCGGGATCCCTCTTCAACCTCAGGATACTCTTGGGAGTTCATACGTCTACATCTACTACATCTACACGCCTACTCTGCAATTTACACTTAAGTGGCTGGCAGTAGGTTCTGTGAACCACCTTCAAACTCTATCTCTACGGTTCTATTCTCTCTCAGGGCGTGGGAAAAATTAACACATCTTTCTGTATGAGCTCTTATTTTATTATGATCATGTCTGTGTAGAGATAAAGTTTGTGATTGAAATTTCGTGAAAATATTTCGCCTCCTCTCATTAAGGAAAGGAGCGAGCTGAGTTTCGCAAGATCTCTGTTTGGGGAATTCATGTTGATCTTTATAGAGGTGATTCTCGTTCTCCAAAAACGATATAATTCTTGAGCATGAAACATGTCCCAGAATTCTAAAATATTGCCGTCACCGATAAAGGTGTAGGCCTATAATTATGTGCATCTGTCCCACGACACTTCTTGAGAACGGGATTGACCTCCGCCTTTTTCCAGTCGCTAGGTATCCTTTGTTGCTGCAGCGACATAAGATAAACTTCTGCTAGAAGGGGAGCGAATTCTTGCGCATAATCTTTATAGAATCTTACAGGTATCTAATCTGATACTACTGCCTTTCCACTGATAAATGACTGGAGTAGCTTCTATATTCCACGATTGGTTATCTTAATATCTGCCATTTCGTCGTTCGTACAATGATTGAAACCATCTTCCAAACCGTGTTACGTCCTTCCGCGGTGAAACAATTTCAGAAGGGCGAATCCAGTATTTCGGCCTTCTGTTCTTTTTTCCGTTTCTGTACCAGAATGGTCACTGAGGGAATGAACAGAGGATTTCAAACTGCTTACTGATTTTACGTAAGACCAAAACCTCTTAAAGTAGACGAATCCAAATTGGGAAGCGATCTCTAAACTTTCCATTAGTCATTCTATAAAATTTTGTTCTTGCTATCTGATTGTTGCAAAACCTGGACTTTGACCGTGTCAGAACCGCCTGTCCATTCCTGATTGCTGAATAGTACTCTTAGCAAGAGTCTGTCCTTCAAGCTGAGCAGCTTTCCCTGGGTTGTCTCAGCAGCTTTGCAAATCACATCTCTATTGTGATTCACTAAGCGTTTGAAGAAAAGGAAGATCGTGGCAGAAGATGCGGAATTCAGCCAATCGTGCTACTTAAAGTAATTAATGTATGATAGTAAATCGGAAAGTTTTTTGGTTAAGGGAAATCAACGCCGATTACTCCTAGAATGAAAGAGAAACAGCTAACTTCGCTCAGTGAAGTGAAACTTCCCTGGAAAGGGATTGTGTTCGCCAAGTAACACTTAGAAACACACAAAATCTCACTTTTTGGCTTTATTAGGAGAAAATGGAGAAGAATGAGTTGGACTTCAGTTTCAGCAGTCCGTACTCATACAGTGTACACTGAGGTGACAATGTCGTCACTGGATAGCGACATGCACATATACACATGGTGATATATCGCGTTCACGAAGTATAAAAGGGAAGTACATTGGTGGAGCTGTCAATTATACTAAGGTGCATGTGAAAAGGATTAAGACTTTGAATACAGAATGGTAGAGCTAGACACGTGGCACATTCCTTTTCGGAAATAGTTACGGAATTTAAAATTCCAAGATTCAAAGTGTCAAGAGTGTGCCGAGAATACCACATCTCAAGCATAACCTCTCAGCACGGACAACACAGTACCCAATAGCTTCACTTAACGACCGATAGCTGCGGCGTTTGTAAAGTTGTCAGTGCTAACAGATAGGCAACACTGTGTGAAATAACCGCAGAAATCGATCTGGAACGTACGATGAACGTATACATTAGAAAAGTGTGGCGAAATTTAGCGCCAGTTGGCTGTGACAGCAGACGTCCGACGCGAATATCGTTGCTAACAGCATGACGTCGCCTGCAGCGTCTCTCCTGGGTTCGTAACTATGTTGGATGGACCCTAGATGACTGGAAAACCATGGCCTAGGCAGATGAGTCCCGATTTCATTTGGTAAGAGCTGATAGTAGTTAGTGGGGTGCAGACCACACGAAGAAACAGACCCAAGTTGTCAACAAGACACTGTGCCAGCTGTTGGTTGCTCCATAATGGTGTGGGGTTGTGGTTACATGGACTGTACTGGGTCATCTGATCCTGCTTAACAGATCATTGACTGGAAATGATTGTCGGGGTACTTGTCCCCAAACGATGGAATTTTTATAGATGACTGTGCCTTGTCACCAGACCACCGTTGTTTCCAATTGGTTCGGAGAACATTCTGGACAGCTCCAGTGAATGATTTGGCCACCGACATCTTCGAACTTGAATCCCATCGAATATTTACGGTACATAATAGAGAGATGACTTCGTGCTCAAAATCCTGCACTGGAAATACTTTCGCAATTATGGACGGCTATAAAGGCGCTATGACTCTATATTTCTGCAGGGGACTTCAGCGATCTGAGTCCATGCCACGTAGAGTTGCTGCACTACACTGGGCAAAGGCTGTCCGACATGTTAGGTTTCCCATGACTTTTGTCACATTAGTGTACCCTTTTACGTATAGAAATAAGCACCATTATATCAGTGATCAATAATGCAGTCCTAGAGGCGAAGGTTATTCAGTACAGCATGTTGAAAAATCTGAATGAGTCGACGAGTTGTTTGTGGATTATGGCTTCATGGTTTACGAATCACATAGTGGGGTAACTGAGAATGGAGAACACTGTCCCTCTCATGCGGGGAAGAAGCAGGCAACAGGCACTAACAGAAAGAGTCCCCCAGTCTTCGTGAGGAGGATGGTAAGCCATCTATTTCCAACAAAAGGCAGCTAATCGCAGGAGAATATTTGTAAAAATTGTGACAACACCCCAGCACAATACTCGACTATCTGTTTATCCCGCTTCCATGGCTCATAAGAGTAAGCTGGATATTCGCGATTGAAGCAAAAGAGAAACACAAGTCCAGGCATGGCATATTTAGAAGTCATGTCCAAAAGCTGAAATTAGTTTCCAAGCGGCTATTAACGAGGCTTGCAATGACTTTAATTATTGATAGGGTTCGAGAAGACTGTAACCTTTGTTTTAAATCATGTTTTACTCTTGTTTTAGACATGTAGCACAATTTCATTGTAGTTTACGTTGATTGCATAAACAGAGAAAGGTGCTGGATATTTAGTGGTATTTCCCGGTCTTGACTTTGAAATTCGCCTCCCGCATAAAACACCATTTTTGTATGTAGATAGGTACACATCTTCATGGTTACTCTGCAATTCACACCTAAGTGGCTGGCAGAGGTTTCATCGAACCATTTTCATACTACTATTCTACCATTCCACTCTCGGAAAAGGAACATGCAAATCTTTGCGTTCGAACTCTGATTTCTCACATTTTATTATGATTATCGTTTCTCCCTACGTAAATGTGTGTCAACAAAATATTTTCGCATTCAAATACGATCCTGGTAACTCGGTAGTGGGCAAGAACACAGTGTATGAAACTTCCTTTCTTTGGTAAACGATCACCACAGTATCTAGGGCATCTCTATCTGGTTTCTAACAACTCTTACATATAATCTCTCACATGAATAAAGTGAGTCAAAAACGTGAAGGTCACATTCAAAAACACTCGACATAAATTTTCCACTGGAACAAACGGTATTTGCTGTTACCCGTTAGACCATGTCAAATCCACCTCGTTAACCAGCCACGAAACTCTAGCTCGACGTGCTATTATTTGGGCTTTTCCTATCGAGAATGTGTGCACCCAGGAAACTGCGTCTCCCACATAAGAAAACCGGCACGTTCAGTAGATTCCACAACTGCACACTTCCAAACCATTTTCAAAGCTTTCCACACTGTTTAAAACAACTTTACTAATCACCGAGGATCACTTACTCCCGTCTTCAAACACGCAACACCAAATTTACAACCCCCACAGGACATCCGACTCCCTTCTTATAACCCTCGAGGCTGCCTACCGATTTTGCGAGCTCCAAAACCGCACCACGGCGTTTTTTTTTTCATCCATACCTTTCAGCCAGTAAACCTCATGAGCAGGATATAGGTATTTTGACACTTTCCTGCTCTGCAAATGGCATTTCGCTGGGGGGTACTGCTTCCCGCAAGAATTTTTGAAAAGGCGCTCGCAAGCCCTAATGCCAACCAAGTAGGCCCTACTAAAACTCATGTACAATAATTATGGAAAGCTGTAGTCATCGTATTCAGGCTGCATAGGGCCACCTCGCTGTGGACATCAAAGGTCGCCTGTGGTGTCCACAGTAGCTAAAGGATGAGCCCAACTATGTGGTTGGGAATGTGTTGGATAAGTACTTCCTAACTCTGACTTAGGGTGTGGTATCCATATGCACTTCGTATACCCTGACCATTTACTAGAGTGGATATGTGCTACACTCGCGTATAAAATTTAATCTGTGCCTCTTACTGCGAAGTTAGCCCTCGCCGGTTTCGAAATACACTCTGACAAAAGAAACACACATCACGAAGCATTTATCCCTATGGTACGGAAACCGTTAGATGCAATGTACATGTACAGACAAATCAAATGACACCTTCAGAAAAATTGGATGATATAGTCAGGAGGAAGAGCTTCACAAACTGAGGGAGCCAGTAAAGCGTTGTTTAACCTCTGTCTCTTAAACAAGCAGTTATTCGGGTTGGCGTTGACTGAGTTGTCGTCGTGAGAGTTAGCGTGCATAATTCTGTCCACCTGGTGCGTCAGATCGTTAAAATAATTCTGCAAACATTCTCAATTGCGGAGAGATCTAGCGAAGTTTGTTTTGCAACCATGAAGACAAGCAGTACAAACTCTCGCCGTGTGCGGACAGGCATTATCCTGCTGACATCTAAGCCCAGAACGGCTTCCCATGAAGGACAATGAAGCGGAGCGTGGAATATCGTCTACGTACGTTGTGCTGTAAGGGGCCATGCTGTAAATGAAATGGCTCCCAAGATCATCGCACCTGGCTCTCAGGCCATATGGTGGGTGACAGGTTTGCATCCCATTGCTTTCGGGGCATTTCCAGACACATCTTAGTTGGTCATCGGGGTGCAGTTCGAAGCAGGACTCATCACTGAAGGTAATTGTTCTCTAGACAATGACATTCCAGGAGGATGTGCCCGACACCACCACAAATGGGCTAGTTGATGTGCAGAGGTCAATGGTAGTCGGTGCAAAGGGCAACATGAGCTCAGCCCACTTTTTGTCAGCTGCTTATCAACGGTCCTTGTGGTCACTGAAACACCAGTTGCACGTTGGCTCGATGATAACGATGAATCTGGGGCTCTGAGCGCCTCTGACGTCTTGCTCGGTCGTCTCGTTCGTCGTCTCTCTAGATCCACCACTTCCTTCTTGACGCTTTGTTCATGGTTCACCCATACCTCCCAACATCACACTGACGTCGTTCCTATTCAAATGTCTAGCGATTCGCCGATTACTCCAACAGACTTCTTTGAGCACAGCCATACGTCCTCTTTTAAATACTCATATCTGCGTATGTTGTTAATGTTCCTGTTTGCGAGACATAGTTACTGTCCAACTGAGTACACAGAATCAAATTCGCAAAGAGCTTATGTCCTGGTGTCGACATGTCTCCTGTTTACTATCCTTGCCAGCTGCGCGGTGAAACTACAGCCTCACACATTCATCCATTGGTCGTCAAAGTGTACAATATTGCATATGCCGTCGATACCTATATGAATATCGGTTTTTGAGTAATTTGCACAACTCTTTTACGGTGCATCGTTTTGTCTTAGTGTGTCTTGCTGACTTTATCAGAGATTACTAGTGAAAAACAATGTTGAGGTCGTTTTATCCTTAACATTTTGACTATTGCCAAAGATCGCTACACAATATTGATTCATTTGGCCGCGATTTCATCGTTAATTTAGGTCGTAGTGGGCACATTTGCTATAAGGAACCAACCTCTCATCCCGTTGTGGTCTCTGGGTACTCTTTTGGCAAGTAGTAGTCAGTGAATATCATTAGGAAGAGTGAAGGTCGTCTTGGAGCTGAGCAGTTTCTTCAGAAATAAGGCTGTGGCATTGTCGGCAGAGCCTGTGCGTCTCCCAGCCCTGAGCGGAAAGCGCTGAGCCATTGTTACCGTCCCCAGAAAATAATTGAAATACGTTTTTACCTGTTGTGTACGGCCATGTAAGGATGAAACACTACCCGACCATTGTAGGAAAGTCCGTTGCTTAAACTCCAAAAATTTTACGTACCCAGTTGAATTTAGCCGCCTCCCACCTGGCTTTGCGTGAAGTAGCAGACTAATCGATGGGACACTGTTCCATCCCATTATCAACTTCTCACCTGTTAAGGGGAGCCGCAATGATCCATAACCTCCATGTTAATTTTAGCAAACACAAGGAACATTCTTTCTAAAACCATTAAACATATTGCTCTGAAATTTGGACTTAATATTCAGTGAATATTTATCTCCAAAGTTACAATGCCATGTTAAGAAATACTTATTGGTTTTTGTTTTACAATTTTTTTTAAACAGATGCTTATTTTTTCTCTAAAATTTTGCACTTGTTCTTCTATAACTCTTCCCTTATACAACATTTTTTACAATTAGTTATAAAAATGAAGGGAAAGAAATACACAATATTGTGTATAAATTTCACTGATACTGTTAGCAGTTTTTGAGAAAATGTTCCTCAAAGATGAAAATTTTAAAGTTTTGGGAAATGTCTTCCAAATTGTTGTAACACATTCCTGCCCCGTATGATGGATTATAACCCATCTCTTCTTTTCCTAGTGTTAGTTTCCTTTTCACTGGTCATTTCTTCCCTTGTGCTGCATGTTGTAAGCTTTGTCTCTTCTTCCTGCACCTCTTAGTCTTTCATCATCAATTAGCATTGTGGACATGGTGTTGTCCTGGTTGGAAACCTTAACGTTTCAGCACATCACATTTGATAATGTTTCCTTCATTGTATGTTGCCACTGCATCATACACTCCAAACTTCAATGTTTTTATCTGTACAAACACTTTTGGGAATCCTAATCCAACACTTTCATTTGGATTTTGTGTTTTCCCATGTAAACACTTTTCCAATAAACTTGGCTGTGATAAATCTCTGAATATGGGTTTAATTACATCAATTAAAGCATTTGGCAAACTGTTTTTATGGGCATATTCCTTTCCTGATTGGTTCTTAGACCATGTCATGACCTATGGGGCACAGTGCATGTTGTGGGTGCCCATTTGTTGATGCATTATGAAAAAATAATGGCCATACTGCTCTCCTCATATGCTCAATGCTTCTTGTATTTTGCCAAATTGCACACCCATAGTACCTCTGCAATCTATCAATTGCTTCATCTGTCAATCTTCCTCTTCCTCAAAGGGTCTTACCATCACTAAGCTTCTGGGATCCTAATGTCTGCTTTAGTTTTTGCAAGCGAGTCCCCATGTGCTTCTGCACATGTCCAATGCACTCCCGTTTTTAAATGTGAATTTCGTAGCCATAAGGTTTCAGTTCCTCTACAGCTTTATATCTCTTATAATCACCATCTCCTATATAGTGTATTGTACATTATACTACCCCTGTGATCTGGAAAAAAATTGCTTTGACTCCATCTTCTTCCATTGCTCCACTCGTGCCGTGAAAATTTGCTTCACAACTTTCGCTATGTTCGACCTTGGTATTGCCCTCACATTAACAATGTTTTGAGAGAATAGCAACATCAATTACTTTGCAACCGTCTCCACTGGTAGCTGTCACAACTCCATTTAGCGATTTATGAACTCTACATTGGCATGATCCATATAAAGCAACAGTTAAACCTCTAAAATTCCCATTATCTGTCACAGCTTCTTCAACTGCTTTCTTCGATGTTGCTTGAGCAATATCTTCAGCAGGAGATCCCACCAATTGATTATAAAATCCAAACTTGGTTGGTGTTTTTGGCAAGTTCATAATTCAACACATTGTCCCTGCCCTTGCCAATGCAACGCAAGCCATACATTAGCCTAACATTTATATCATACAGCTTCTTTCCACTATTACCACTACGAGGAATACTGTTAGAATTAGAAAACGAATATTCTGCAACACATTTGTTACACTTCAGTAACATTTTATATGCCAAACTAATGTGTGAAGTTATTTTCAATTCCAGTCCTCTTTCTTTGCAAACTTAGCATAATATGTTATGTTTCAAAATATTAGAGAGCAAAGAAATGTTAATTATTTCATTCACATCATTACTGTCATTTTCATGGTTTCAACATTTTTCCTTGCTGTCGCAAAGTTTCTTGCTGGAAGTAGTTCTATCACATTCATTTCGAGTAGTCGGCGAAGCAGTCTGAGCAGCATCTCCCTTCGAAACAACAAGATTTCTTCTTCCATTCATTGTGCCTTTTCTTAAACACTCGATTGCTGAAACGGGACATATTGAAATCCACAAACCAAATACGTAAAACATGTACAGGCAAAATTCGACAAATACGCAAAATTGAACAGCTAAACAACACAAAGAAAACTCTAAAAGTCAACACACACGGTATAGCGTTTATGTTTACCGATATGTACAGTCACTTGTCACAGAGATAAAGCCATACAACGCTGGAAAACAAAACAGTCTAGTTCAGCAAAGATACCCTGCTTGCAGCCAGCGAGCGGCGGCGTCGAGGTGACACACAGTCGCTACAACCGTTTACGCGGCGCGTCAACATTGAAGCAATAAACACACTTAGAATTCACTTAGAAGGGTGAAACTAGATTTGTTTTATTCAGAAAACACCAAATAATTTTATAATGAAAAACCAAAAAAACGTTAATTTTGTAATTTTCATAGTTGTTTCGTACACAGTGGGTAGCTTCTACAGTTGTTCCCCCGCTTTTTTATATAAGCTATATTCTTGTCCATCGCATTGGCAACAGCGTTGATTCGACCTGTCCTCAGTTTTCTGGAAGCCGAGAGTTGTGGAGGGAGACATATGGTTCGTGGTCATTAGATTGTCGCCCGCCGTGAGGGTCACTCGTCTCCCGGCTCTCGTTTGATGCTGACTGGCAACCGGTTTGCTGATCCTACAACTTTTCCGTTGATAGGCGACCCACTAATAATAAATATAACATGTTGCTCACCTATTATTGTTCCGTCTGTGACGGCGTCATCGTTGTGCACTGTGGCCAAACTCAACGATCAGTTATATTAAGAAATATGAGAAAAGATTGAGCATTACAGCTGCTCATTTTGTGCGATCAAAGTTTTGTGTTATAAGGAGCGCTGCAGTTAGCTGCTCCTATCTGATCTAAACTAAGGCAACTTTTAACATGTACTCCAAAGGACAGGGCTTTATTGCTCACTGGTCTTCGTTGGCGACAAAGACTTCAAAGACAATGATCTTATACAATGAAGTTCAAACCCGAGGATATCAACTAAACTTCAGTGAAACAGTACCAACAAAAATGTGTTATGTCGTTGGAGAAGTCGAACTAGTTCTCATTCATTCATTAATTTGTCATCAATTTGACAACTAATCTGAAACGTAATAATGCAGCTGATATGCACTAATAGCTCAATTTCCTTATTAATTGTGGCTGTGGATAGTTCTGTATGCACAAGCTGCCATAATTACAATAGATTGTCAAAAAGACACACTGATATTAACAAGTCTGTATTACGACAGATACTGCTCATTTTTATTTCTTCACCTCTGGCAAATTAAGCTGCGACTGTGAAACTTGGTAATGGTGTCAGACCTCTACATATTCTCTTCAATGCGATACATTTTTCCCAACATTGGATAACTTGGCAGATACCTTGGATGTAGAAGCATGGAAATGTTCAGCCTCAGCCTAGTGTGCCGTATAGGATAATAAGGGGGGGGGGGGAGGTGGAGGGGCAGGTTAGAAGGCAAAATACGTTGGCGCAAAGCTTGTATGACGGTGTCCAGTGCGGAAAGATCTGAGGCTTTGTCGTGACCCAAAACCATCCCCTTGCTCAGCTTCCAGCGATGCTTAGTCTTAAGTCTACCATAATCTCAGCCCAGGCTTCAATAGTATTCTGCCCTGACTGTTGGGACTGAGGGAGGTGGTGCTGTGGCTAGCACACTGCATCATCATCATACTCCGCAAGCCAGCTAATGGTGAACGGAGGATGGTACTTTCGGTACCACTATCTGATCCGTCCAAGCCTGTTCCACTCGCGAATAGTGCGTGGGAAGATGATTGTCGGTAAACCTCTATAGTGGCTCCAATTCCTCGAATTTTCTCATCGTTGTCAATATGCGAGATGTATATGGGGGAAGTTATATTTTGTCAGATTCCTCCTGAAAAGTGCTGTCCCGAAGTTTCAATAGTAAAGCTGTGATGCACAACACCTCTTGTAACCAGAATGAGATTTTCACTCTGCAGCGGAGTGTGCGCTGATATGAAACTTCCTGGCAGATTAAAACTGTGTGCCCGACCGAGACTCGAACTCGGGATCTGCCAGGAAGTTTCATATCAGCGCACACTCCGCTGCAGAGTGAAAATCTCATTCTGGAAACATCCCCCAGGCTGTGGCTAAGCCATGTCTCCGCAATATCCTTTCTTTCAGGAGTGCTAGTTCTGGAAGTTTCGCAGAAAAGCTTCTGTAAAGTTTGGAAGGTAGGAGACGGATACTGGCAGAAGTAAAGCTGTGAGTACCGGACGTGAGTCGTGCTTCGGTAGCTCGGTTGGTAGAGCACTTGCCCGCGAAAGGCAAAGGTCCCGAGTTCGAGTCTCGGTCGGTCACACAGTTTTAATCTGCCAGGAAGTTTCACCTCTTGTAACGTCTGCCAATGGAGTTCAGCATTTCCATAACGCTCTCTCGCCAGCAAAACGATCCCGTGACGAAACGCGGCGCTCTTCGTTGGATCTTCCCTATCTCCTCTATGTCCTACCCGATAGGGATCCCAGATAGATGAACAATACTCAAGAATCGGGCGAATAAGCGCCTTATAGACCCTAAGCCACGTCTTCTGTGAAAGACTTAAATTTCCTTAAGATTCTTTCGATGAATCTGTCTGGTGTCTGCTTTTCCCACTATCTGTTTATGTGGTCACTCCACTTACGGTAGCTGTGGATAGTTACACTTAGATATTTTACGGCAGTCGCTGTCTCCAGCTGTTTGTCATCGATAGTGTAGCTGTACAGTAGTGGATTTCTTTTCCTAAGTATGCGCAATATGTTACATTTACTTACGTTCAGGGTTTATTGTCAGAGGCTGCACCATTCATCAGTTCTCTGCAGGTCGTTCTGAAAATTCTTACTATCTTCTGGCGTTGCTACTTTGGTGTTGACAACTGCATCATCTGCGAATGGCCTTAAAGAGCATCCAACGCTTTCTGCTACATCATTTATTTATACTGTAAACAACGGCGGTCCTATCACACATCCCTGTGGTACTCCGGGTATTACCTTCACATCTGTCGATTTAGTTCCGTTAAGAGCGACGTGTTCAGTTCTATCTGCAAGAAAGTCTTGGATCCAATCGCAGGTCTGTTCAGATATTTTTTCATTAAACGTCAATGCAGGACGGTGTCAAAAGCCTTACTGAAAAAAAGGAACACGGTATCACCCTAAGCGCCGTTGTCCAGAGCGCTGTGGATCTCCCGGAGAAACAGAGCGAGCTGAGTTTCGCAGGATCTCTGTTTGCGGAATCCATGTTGATTTTTATAGAGGAGCAGTTCATTTTCCAAAAAGTCAAAATTCTTGGGCATAATACATTTTCTATAATTATATAACAGATTGACATCAACGAATTAGATCTATAATTGTGTGGATCTGTCTCGCGGCCTTTATTAAAAACGGGAATGGCCGGTGCTTTTTTCCAGTCGTTCGATACCCCTCGTTGCGATAAATTACTTCTAGAAGGGAAGCAAGTTCTTCTGCATAATCTCTATAGAATCTTATACGTATCTCATCTGGTCCTGACACCTTTCCACTACTATGCGATTGTAGCTGCTTTTCAATTCCGCGATTGGTTATCTCAATTTCAGCCGTTTCGACGTTGGTACGACGATTGAAAGGAGGGATAGTGTTAAGATCTTCCACGGTGAAACAATTTTGGAAGACCGAATTCAGTATTTCGGTCTTCTCTTTGTTATCTTCCGTTTCTGCGCCGCTGTGATCGCTGAAAGAATGAATAAATGATTTTGACCTACATACTGATTTTACATACGACTAAAATCTCTTAGGGTTATTTCTCAGGTCGGCTGACAACGTCTTACTTTCAAAATCATTGAACGCTTCTCTCATTGCTCTCCTTACGCTGCACTCGCATTGACGACGACGACGACGACGACGACGACGACGACGACTGAAATGCACGTCCGGCTATTCCGATTTACGCAGTCCAGTCACATTGTGGTGACTGCCTTTGTTAGACGTGAGCGTACTACAACCATTCACAGACGGCGGGTGGCGGCAGCAGCAGTGGAGGCTGTGTAATCGGAGGGGAAGCAGGAAAGTGCTGGAATGGATTTATCTGACGTGCAAGCGGGCATGATCACTGGCATTTCCAAAATGGCTAAGTTTGTGACCTTTTCCATACCACCGCTGTTAAAGTGGACTGTATACGGCAAAATGGGACTATCAAAAACTGACACCGGAGGCCATATGAAGGGCTTATTTCAATAGTGGTAAAAGTCCGTTTTTGTTCATTCTGAGATACAGAGTACTAAAGTTAAATAAGCACTGAAAAATCTGCAGTCGAGATACCAGACATATTCAAGCACATACACTTGGGTATTTCTGGTATCTCAACTGCAGAGCGCCGACCGGTGTGGACGAGTGGTTCTAGGCGCTTCAGTCTGGAACCACACGACCGCTACGGTCGCAGGTTTGAATCCTACCTCGGGCATGGATGTGTGTGACGTCCTTAGGTTAGTTAGGTTTAAGTAGTTCTAAGTTTTAGGGGACTGGTGACCTCAGCTGTTAAGTCCCACAGTTCTGAGAGCCATTTGAACCATTTTTTTTTCAACTGCAGATTTTTCAGTGCTCATTTAACTCTATCTCAGAATGAACAAAAATGGACTTGTACCACAATTGAAATAAGACCTTCATACGACAGGAGTGAACGATGGTTGCGCACGTTTGCGCAGGCGAATAGACTTGGAAACGTGAGCGACTGACCGGTCAGATGAACCAATGGCTACCAACAGTGTCTTCTAAACGATGGTTCAGCGAACTTTGTTTAAAGTTAGTATATGGTACATTCACGGCTATGGTAATTAGGTCAAGACACTGCAGGAATGCACTAGATGAGTAGCAGTGAATGCAGTATTAGAGGTTACGTGCAAGCAGTTTGAGGGCCAGTCAGTACTATGCAGAGCTTTTCACGGTGACAGTCATTAATACTTTACGAAGTTCTTGCCGCGTCAGATGTGCCACTAACGAGCTGTCGATATTCTCCGTCGTTACCGTCAGGAAATACAGAGGGTGGGCAAAACTATGGAAACACCAAAAACAAATATATTATGATGCTAATATGGTGTAGGATATCTGTTAGCATTCAAAACAGCTCCCAGTCGTCTCTGAATGGATTTTCAATGGAATCTTATACCATTCTTTCTGCATAATGTTGGTAAGTTTAGATAAGAATGATGGATGTTGTTGATAGTGATCGCGCATCCTTCTCTCCAAAGTAGACCATAAAGGCTCAGTACTATTGATACCTAGTGACTGTGGTGCTCAAGGGAGATAAGACAATTCATCCTGGCGCTCATAAAACCAGCCCTGGACGACGAGATCTGTGTGAACAGGGGTACTGTAGTCTTGGAACACAACGTCACCACTGGAGAACAAACAATGCTCCATGGGCTGGATCTGATCATTTTGACTGATCTCTCAATCCTTGGGAGTAAAGCGATCTTAACGAGTAACCATGGGGCCCATGGCTGTCCAAATCACCTCCGAATCCTCGCCATAAGGTATTTCATTCTTGAGATGTAAACACAGCCAGAAGTTGGAAAATATGTGAAGTAAGACTCATCCGCCAAATGATTTTCTTCCATTGTTCCACAGTCCACGTTTTACGGCTTCGGCACCACGTTTCCATTTTACAGGCATTTGCATACCTGATGAGTGGTTTTGGAATTCCAGCTCGCCTTGCAATTCCTCGCTTATGGAGCTCTATTCGTGTTTTTGTACTGACAAGAATCGCGAGTGCGACATTCAATCCTTCAGTAGCTTTTGCAGTTGCCGTCCTCGTTTTCGTCAAAATCCTCTTCAATGGCCGTCTGTCACAATCACTCAACATAAACTTCCGTCGGCGTTGTCTCTTAAAGGTTGACGTTTTCCCACTTTTCCCTGTATGCGGTATAAATCTTCGATACAGTTGTTCTCGAAACACCAAACACTTCGGTTACCTTTGTTACAGAAGCACCCACCATACGAGCACAAAAAATGCGCCCTCGGGCACTCATTCAGCTCTAACATAATGTAACCACAGCTACACAGAACACTCTTCTGATCATGGCTGACATTTCCAAAGCATTGAGAACATTTTACAGGTGCCGTCAGTTTCCAAATAAAACATAGCGACCTGCAGTTTCGAGTAGCATCTGCATTTACGTTCAAGAATCTATTTCTCACGATATTCTCATATTTTCGTCCACCCCCCAGTTTTTCAGTAGGCCTTTATGTACTCAATGACGCGGCAAGTACTCAGTGAAGTATTTGTTACAGTATCTGTGCAGCCTCTTTATCCTACCTCAACGGCTTCAACATGTTCGTTAATATTTAGTTGCACGTTTCATAACCGACATACCAAACATGGAGCTTATTCCAGATTTTTAAGAAATCCATTGCAGTCCGCAGTAATTTAACTTAGGTATTAGCTTCATGACATAATACGTAATATTGTGCCAAACAGGAACTTCTGTGTGTAAGAATGATGTAGCAGTCATAACAGTACTTTTCTGACTCAAGTTGTCCCACGGAGACACGGGGAGACGTGTATGATCAGGAGTCACACAAAGGTCCCCACAGTAGCCGACGTAACCACAAATTGGGTTTGAAGCAACCACATATTTTCAGCAGAACGGATTAGTTACGTAATTGTGTGTGTGTGTGTGTGTGTGTGTGTGTGTGTGTGTGAACAAATACAATGTTCTCGGAAATCCTTCAGTAGCATGTAACAGGGATTTATAAAGTAATTTGGGGAAAAACGTGATTCGTGCCCCACATCATTCCTCCCACCTCTCAAGTAGCTTGAGATAATATTCGCTGAATCCACGTTCAGTATTTGTAGGATGGAATCTTCAACAAAGTATGAGCGAGTTTCCAGAAAGAGATTTTCACTTTGCAGCTGGGTGTGCGCTGATATGAAACTTCCTAGCAGATTAAAACGGTGTGCCGGACCGAGACTCGAACTCGGGACCTTTGCCTTTCGCGGGCAAGTGCTCTATCATCTGTCAGGAAGTTTCATATGAGCGAGTTGTCTTCTGCGAGGCTCATTCCATAAGTCATGGCAACTATAGCGTATCGTGCGAACATGTGGCGTCGATGTAATGGCAGTATGCGTTAGAATGCCTGCGGTAAACAGTATCGAAAGTAACCGACATATAGCTACCGCAAGCAAAGATAGTTCGGTATCAGAGCCTGAAACATTGTGTGAGCTTGGCCGTGCTACATGATGGATGGAAGCAGAGTGGAACAGCGAGTATAAGCGAAAATTACCTTTCTCACTGGCAGAAATGCTACTCAGCGCCATGCAGCTGTTAGCGCCGGTGAAAACGCCTGACATTGATGGATAATGCGATCATCATGACAACGGTGGAGCCCACACAGCAGATGTCATCGAGAATTGTGTACAGCGTTGGGGTGGGATATCCTCCCGCACCGACCCTACTCATCAGACCCCAGTTCATGCGACTTTGACCTTATTCCACAACTGAAGAAACCATTCTGTGGCAGGCGATTTGCAAATAGGGTGGATGTCCTCACTACTTTTCGGCGACATCTGGCACATTTTAATGGCAATTTTATGGCATTAAAAGCCTTCCCCATCTTTGGCAACGCTGCGGTTCCACTGGGAGACTGCTTAGAAGAACAGTAGCTAATTTTGATTCACTGTTACATTTCTAACCGTGCACGATAAATTTCCTCAAACTTCCAATGCGTGTATTTTATTTCACCCTTTGCCGCGACCTCCTGTATTGGAACCCAATTGTATGTTATTCAGATGCAAACTGTCATAGCGGTTACACACACCCTATGTTGTCGCTTTATCGTAAGGTATACCCTAGTCGCCATGACTTACGGAATGATCGTGTTATATATTATGCAAAGATGAATTTTTCGTTCTTGCACCCATGCTGATGTGCTCATACGAGTATATCTCAAAATTAGATATTGCAAATGTTTGAAGGTTACTGAAATACTCCAGACATTAACTGTTATGCCAACCATAGTACTTTTTGCTGCGTTGCTTTCCTAGTACAGTCTATTCCTGATGTAGTTGATTTATAACTTAAAATGATTTCACATGTAGAGCACAGCACAGCCTCAAACTATTTTTTTTTTGCGTTACTTATTACGTTTCCAACCAATGCATGTCTCTTTCAAAATAAGACACCTGTGATGCCTTCTAAAATCCTGCTCTTCTGCTCGTCCTGCAAACGGTGTCTTCATGCTGTTACACGATATATACAGCAGCTTAGTTATTTCACCAACAAGACGGACGGACATATAAATTTACAATTGTAAATTGATGAGTCAAAACATGTGATGGATGCTGATTAGTAGTGTGCCCAGAGCTTTGTGTCGTGAAATCTGACAACATTTCGTCATTTACTACAAAACTAGCAAGAGTTTCACGCCCTCACCTCCTCCCTCCCACATAGCCCATGTCCTAAGTACAGTCTTGATTTACATTGTCATGTAATGTGTTTACAAACTACATAATTATTTTAGATGTTTTTAATACGCTGTTATAGATTACATTCTTGATCTATTCAGAAGGTAAGCATCTGGGTCAATGTCACGAGCATACCAGTAAACATTCAGTTGTGCTTCTGGGCGAAACGATGTCGAACGCAGGAGCGGCCGAGACTACGACAGCGCTCGAGATTGTTACAAATTGCGTACACTGAAATGGTATGACTGTATCAATGGAGATAAAATTGGTGGAGATGCAGTGAGATAAAGTGGGTATCAGTGCTAACGGAAATGCCGAACTTGAAATGTAATGAATATGTCGTGAAAACTGAAAATTTGCGGCACCCCAGGAGAAGACCATATATAACTACTTTTCGCGAACGCTAATATCGACGTCATGTCCTTTTCTCGTACAGCTTGTTTGTCTGCTTATGTTAATGTGACCTCTGAATCAACATGTTCTTTGATATTGCTGTAATTGATCTACGTAATTTCAAAAGCGAAGTTCTGTAGAAGTATTGGGATGTTAAAGCTGTTCTTGAAGATCTAGTTCATGCATAAGGCACTTAAAATTGGTGTGACGTAAAACTTGTAGGAAAGTCTCTCCACAACGATATTGGTTTGGCGTGAATGGAAAAAGCGAATTTGGCGGCAGCACACACGGTCAGTGGCTAGCATACACAGTTTGTATGCTGAATAAGGCAAGAACAATAGCAAGATTAGTGAATATTGCTTCGGACGTGGAAGAATTTTGGTTCATTGTTCATGACAAACATTGATCAGCTCTGAACTACGAAAAATCCACAGCCAAGAAGAGAATTTTCAAGAGTTTGTTATACAGCAAGGGCCATTAATACTTTTGGCTTCATTTTAGTAGCCACAAGAGATCGCAACAGCCCCCACCTTCGTCTCAACTATCGGTTGAGTACTATATAATTGCATAGACCAGTTATTTGGTTTCTTATCCAGAAAATACCGGTGTTTTGATTAAACTTTGTGTTTAGGTGCCATATTAATTCTTAGTCATTTCCCCAGATAGAGTCCTTTCCACAGTGCTACAAGGTTTCCGAGTATCCTATTTTATTGCACTAAAAAGTAATTGATATCTTTAATAATAATGAATAACTTCTATGAAGTAATAGATTACTTTAACATCCAGTAATTCTTGGTTCTGAAGTAGACATGTTCTTCGTAGAAGGCTAGTTAGTTTTTACCAAAGTATGATTATGAAGGAAAGACATAAAGCATTTTGTTTGGATGTCATTCTTGTTGAAATCTCATAATTTTATTAACGCTATTTGCACACAACTCAGAGTATTCAGTGTAACGGCCAGTAAACTCAAAGGGCCAGCACAAGGAAAGTTACTGTACAGGTTTATAATAGTAGTTGTATTTTTTCGTGTATTTACAGGTAAGTGTTTTTTCATATTGTGTTGTAACAAAACTAGTCGAACTTGATCTTCGTTATTGAGAGAAGAGTTTCTACTCCTCCCCCTCCCTCCACCCACGCAAATGGTTAGCCAGCTTTGCATTCCACATTACATTTACAGTACTAATGAAGTACAACTATCATTCTTACAACATTTGTGCTGTAATATCTGGTTACAATGTTTCAAACTGACAGATCCAGGCACCTCAGTTTCATTTAAGCTATATAATATGAACAAGTGAAGAGGTGTATGCTCCTCGAGAAAACATAGTAATCACAACATGTGGAAGAACGCCTCCCGTGAATCGGTAGAAATAATTGTCAAAGGAAATATATATTTTGCGTTAACTACAGCGATCATGCAACGCTGATTGCCTGAGTGTTAATGCCAAGCTTAATGTGATCGGCGCGGCATTAACATCTGTTACTACTATACAGGGTGTTACAAAAAGGTACGGCCAAACTTTCAGGAAACATTCCTCACACACAAAGAAAGAAAATGTTATGTGGACATGTGTCCGGCAACGCTTACTTTCCATGTTAGAGCTCATTTTATTACTTCTCTTCAAATCACATTAATCATGGAATGGAAACACACAGCAACAGAACGTACCAGCGTGACTTCAAACACTTTGTTACATGAAATGTTCAAAATGTCCTCCGTTAGCGAGGATACATCCATCCACCCTCCGTCGCATGGAATCCCTGATGCGCTGATTGAGCCATGGAGAATGGTGTATTGTATCACAGCCGTCCACAATACGAGCACGAAGAGTCTCTACAATAGGTACCGGGGTTGCGTAGACAAGAGCTTTCAAATGCCCCCATAAATTAGTCAAGAGGGTTGAGGTCAGGAGAGCGTGGAGGCCATGGAATTGGTCCGCCTCTACCAATCCATCGGTCACCGAATCTGTTGTTGAGAAGCGTACGAGCACTTCCACTGAAATGTGCAGGAGCTCAATGGTGCATGAACCACATGTTGTCATACTTGTAAAGGCACATGTTCTAGCAGCACAGGTAGAGTATCCCGTATGAAATCATGATAACGTGCTCCATTGAGCGTAGGTGGAAGAACATGGGGCCCAATCAAGACATCACCAACAATGCCTGCCCAAACGTTCACAGAAAATCTGTTGTGTGCTGTCCTTAGGTTGGTTAGGTTTAAGTAGTTCTAAGTTCTAGGGAGACTGATGACCTCAGATGTAAAGTCCCATAGTGCTCAGAGCCATTTGAACCATTTGAAAATCTGTGTTGACGACGTGTTTGCACAGTTGCGTGCGGATTCTCGTCAGCCCACACATGTTGATTGTGAAAATTTACAATTTGATCACATTGGAATGAAGCCTCATCCGTAAAGAGAACATTTGCACTGAAATGAGGATTGACACATTGTTGGATGAACCATTCGCAGAAGTGTACCCGTGGAGGCCAATCAGCTGCTGATAGTGCCTGCACACGCTGTACATGGTACGGAAAAAACTTGTTCTCCCATAGCACTCTCCATAAAGTGACGAGGTCAACGTTACCTTGTACAGCAGCAACTTCTCTGACGCTGACATTACGGTTATCGTCAACTGCACGAAGAATTGCCTCGTCCATTGCAGGTGTCCTCGTCGTTCTAGGTCTTCCCCAGTCGCGAGTCATAGGCTGGAATGTTCCGTGCTCCCTAAGACGCCGATCAATTGCTTCGAACGTCTTCCTGTCGGGACACCTTCGTTCTGGAAATTTGTCTCGATACAAACTTACCGCGCCACGTCTATTGCCCCGGCTGATCCATACATCAAATGGGCATCTGCCAACTCCGCATTTGTAAACATTTCACTGACTGCAAAACCACGTTCGTGATGAACACTAACCTGTTGATGCTACGTACTGATGTGCTTAGTGGTAGTACTGTAGAGCAATGAGTCGCATGTCAACACAAGCACCAAAGTCATTACCTTCCTTCAATTGGACCAACTGGCGGTGAATCGAGGAAATGCAGTACATACTGACGAAACTAAAATGAGCTCTAACATGGAAATTATGCGTTTCCGGACACATTTCCACATAATATCTTTTCTTTACTTGTGTGAGGAATGTTTCCTGAAAGTTCGGCCGTACCTTTTTGTAACACTGTAAATTATGATGCGTAACCGATTTTGCTCTCTCTGTTGCTCTAGCGCTTTTCTGTTAGCCTCTCGAACTATCAGATTCTATCTTGTCAGACATTTTAGCTCTAGTGAGCTCTATTTCTTCATTTTGTAATTATTATTTTTGTCATTTGACGTATTATTCATCCCAATTACCGCGGTATTATTTTTCCCCCCACAATGATTTGCTCTGCTGACGAGCGTTCTTATTGCTAAACAAGAATTATTAAACTTTACTAACGATAACTAATTTCCGCCATAAGTTGGCAAATTCCATTGTTTTTTCTTTGCAGAAGGTGTCTGCCATGAAACTTGTAAATGTAAGAAATAATTAATCCAAATAATTACCTGAATTGTAAAAAGGGTTTTCACAAAATTATTTAGTAGCTAGATTTCCAGAGTCTCTGATGGTCTATATTTCATTATTAGTCGACCCCACTTCTCGACACTAATAAGAAATAATACTTTTCTTTGCAAAGTTTTACTCTGCTCTTTAAAAGCTAGCCATCATACAAACCAAAAACGATATATTTACCGGTGAATGACTTCCTCCAGAACTTCGCTAAAGAAACTAAAAGAGGTAAATTTCATTTTGCTGACTTAACTTATAAAAGTTACTATTTACTGTCAGTAGAAGCCATATCAGTTGTTAAATGTTATCTCTATTTAACAAGATTTAATATTTTTCAAGTAATATAAAATAGAAAGCTGTATTTTAAACAGAGAATATGAATATCTGGAAACCATTTAAATTACAGCATTTCCCAATAATTAAGCTGGTCCGAAAACCTCGTGTTAAAGTCAATAGTGCTCCATCATCAGTAATTCATTGCCCACTATAGGTAATCTATTGCATGTAGTGACCATTAGCTTTCCTACTTCAATATTCAGATAGTGTTACTGAGTGCCAGTTTTTGTCAAAACGTTTAATATTACTTTTGTGTTTGTCAAACCACAGGTGCATTCTTAGCTAAAATGTGCTACTGTCACTTATTCCACTTGCAAAGCACAATTTCTGTATCAAGTAACACGAACAGTTAACTTTATTTAGGTTCAGTGCAAACACTACATATAAATTTGCCTACTTAGGTTAGCGACCGTTTTCGCTTACTTAATTGCATTTTACTTTACAATTAATAGAATTTTGTTTCGAATCCCGTTTGGTCTGCTGCTGCTTCCTTTCAATCTTCACAAGAAATAATTCAGTACGTACATGTTAATGTTTATTGTACTCTCGTACTCGTTGAAGGTGTTCTATGTGCCGTTCCCACATTCGGAGAAAATACTCCACGCTTCTCTGCAGTACATTACAAGCTGTAATGCGCCAAAATCTGTGTTGCGTTAAATCGGCAGTGCTAGGTGGTGTCTCCTCATCTTCACAAAATTTGTTGTTGTGAAAAGAAACGAGGGTTTAATTAGTTTGGAAAGTGTTCTTTCATTTAGTTCTGTAAACTGTGTAGATTGTCATCTGAAAATATCTGAGCAACAGAATCCAGTCAGTGTTTACTACGCACGAACGACTGCAGAGGTGCAGCTTGCGGCAAAGATAACGTCCACGGCGCAAAACTACGACAGCCGCAAAGAAAATCCAACTATTGTTAAAATGGAGAATTAGCGTGGTAAGTTTGTTCATCTTCAATGGTTCTAGTTTTGTCCCGTGACAAATTGGGAAAGTGAGTTTTCGTTGGTAGTGTTTGAGTCAAACGCTACAGTAGTTTAGAATAATTCCGTTGAGATTGGTATCGTCTTGTTTGAAAGATATTTACGCCGATGTGTGAATTCTGATTTCACTTTGTAGGGTGAAAAACGCCAAGTCATTGATTTGTGTGGGAATGTAAAACTTCGGATGAGGTAGCAGTAGTTCAGGATTGGTTTCTCGTGTTTGATTTAACGCTGTAACGCTACCACCCAGGTCTGCACACCGTCTCAAGTCTACTTAAGGTGTAGTCAACGAAAGTGACGCAAAGAGTTAAGAAAACTTACCGGCTAACTTTGATATTTACGCCCGGCAAGAGGGTGAATAGAGCACTTATTTGGCGGAGCGAGCACAAGAAAAATCATGTAGGGGGACAGGAATCTATAGTTCCGTAAAATAATTCACTGAGCTCTTATTTAACAGAACGCGACTCACCGCCTTGTAAAATATAAGATTGCGCGAGACGCTTTTAGAATTTGTTGAAGCTGATGTCTACGGGGAGCATTCATGGTCACAAAAAAGAAAACGTAAACGTAATCCAGGGATTGTATTCCGTGTTATCACATTAAAAATCGCTGCAGAATATCTTTACTGTAGCGAAATTTATTTAAAGGCACCTTTGAATGAAAGAAAGTATTTCCTTTTGAAACGGAGTAATCTTTGTTTTGCCGAGAAGCGGCCAATCTCTGTATTGAGCTGAATGTTCTTAGTTTTTACTTTAATACAAAATAAATCAATGGATTCATTTTCTTTTCATTACTAATTATGAGGAGTCTTTCAAAGCGTCCTTTCATTACGGAACGCAATTAAATTGTTCCTACGCAAGATGTCTGCCAAGAATAGTAGATTGTTCGGCCGTTGTTGTTTATCCAGTGTAATGAAAATCTTGAAAATAAACCTTATTCTTACTTCTTCGTGAAGTTTACTATACACATGAAAGAAAAATGGACGATTACCATAATTTACAATATATTATTTGAAATTCACGAGTTATAATGGGAAATGGTCGCCGTAGCGTGCGTTATCTTCAAGGCTAGAACATAGTAATAACGCTGGTATTTATGGTTTCTTGCGCCATGGAGTAAAAGAACAATTACATTACTACATTGATTCTATACAGTTATTTTAGTGTCTTTTGCTTAGTTATCATTTCGTTTCGTTATAAATTACCGTTCTGACAGTTAATTACACGCACATTTTCTGAGTTTTACAATTTTCATTTTACTTTGCTTTGTGCCCGACTTGTTGCTCGATTTATACCGCGTATCGGTACAACGCCAAAACAATCGCTAAATGAAGTGGAGCTTGAAAGCCAATCGATTGTAGGCGATCCGTATCTCGGTTAGCTCTGAAATCTTCCATTTTGTTGTGGGAGATACGCGATGTCACGTGAAGTCTTTATTTGAATTTGAAGAATTGTTAGATTTTTACAACTTCAGCGTGAGCGCCGATGTATGTTCACTGGGTGTCTTAGCAGGGTTGTGTATGCACTGTGAGGCGAACCAGCTGAGCACCGCTGCACTCGCAAGACAGGCAGAGTGGTTTCTACACCATCGAGCCACGGATTTGTTTACACCGTTCGTGGCTGGAAGTAGTATATTGGCGCAACAAATAGGCTTCTAACCATTAAAAATACCTCAGTTCTAGCAACTACATATAGCAGTGCAGCAGGCCCTACTATGACGAGAGGCCTACACCTGATGCCACAGCATTATGGATCAGCAAGCAGCTACCTAGAGACTGAGCCTCCACCACTGTTGGACCAACCTTCAGTACAAAGTCCTCACTCGGCTTGGTGTTGAGTTTTTGCTGTTGGTCCGCCTCCAGCTTCACTTCAATACCAGATTCCGGCTTTGTAAAGGGGGTGGGATGATGAAGGGGGGAGGGACAGCAATTTGTGACAAAGGTGGTACAGCTGCTTGCCCTCCTATGCAGGTCCGGGTGTTCTGGCGCCACACGCCACTGCTCTTAGGTGTGGGTTCCATTTCCAGAGGCTGTCACCCCTATAATTCTGGCAAGCTTCAACAATACTGGCACTTCGTACAAAAGCCACGTCGCACGTAACTGGGGTCCATGCCGTTGAGCAGGCTTCCAGCCATGGACGTCACGGCCAGCATCATGGCCTGCCCACCACAGCACACAAGAAGTCATCCACGCCATACGCTATGAGGGGTCGTGACCACCGCACTACCAGTATATAGCAGCATGAACCTCAAGAAGTCTCTATGTGATAATATTTTTCTAAGCCACCAACGACCTGCATCCACGCCATAAACCACTGCCGCTAGCTAACCCTGCCCAGAAATAGCTCCTCGCCCTGGGCCACTTCTGTCAAACTGTTTTTTTTTTTTTTCCTTCCTGCATTTCACCATCTCTTAGCTCTGGATGCCGATACTTGCGGCAGTGAAATAGTCATAGGCATCCGACGTGAACTATCGCCATTCTAGTTGCAACTGCAGCTTGACATTACCTGGTGATGTCCCCATTGCTTGGTATGATCCCTGGTTCCTTGTAACAGAGATTTGGTTTTACTTTTTGGGAGTAACATCCACTATTGCCCTACCCTACACTGCAATAATTTCCCTGTGCAATTTGCTACTAACTCCTGGCCTTCCATGGTCTTGGAGATTGTCCCTGCTCAAATCTCCGTACTTAGTTCCTTGGCGAAATTCCGAAGTGACTCGCCGTCCTTGCCGAGTTTTGGTCTGACCATACCAAACAATGAAGGAATCGTCCCACATACACCATCTCATAAGGGGATAGACCAGTACTGATGTGAACGTTCGAATCGTAAGCCTGTAAGGCAACTGACTAGTATGTATCACAATAATTGTGGTGAGAGTTTACGTAGCAACTCAACATTCTACCAGTAGTGAGGTTTATATGCTCTGTTCTACCGTTAGTGCAGGGTGCAGCGGATTAGTAGACAATGACATTGTTGTTTCATCAAACGCGAGGTGAAATTTGTCCCTTGATCTGCAACCATGGCTTGTGCCACCATAATGTCTTGCTGACTCTTAATGATCATTCTCATGTACAGTGTTCAAACAAAATGGTTTCCTATGGAAGTCCTGAGGTATCCATTCCTGTTTCAAGGTTTAGTCGCATCTGGTAACCTCAGCGATGCTGCTTGAACGTGGTTCGTGTCTGGTCGTTCTGCACACTGCAGACAATCTTTCATGTATTGGTCTATACCTCCCTTCTTCGTTTCCCACTATATCGTTCCGCTACCCAATGGTTTCGTCGCCCTATGACCTCCATCCCCAAATAGCATGTGATCATTTGTTTCCTTTAACACTGCCTCCTTGAAACTACTCTGGTACTACCAGACATTGCCCCACCAAGTTGATTCACATAACAGGTGGTCACACATGCTGAACTGCACCTGCGTCATATACAGCTTTGTCTCCATCAGCAGAGCGCTCTCTATAGCTCTACTACGTCCTGACCCAATACCTGCAGTACTCTTGCCTTCCTGCCGAAACTGTCCCAGTTTGTGCTTCTTGCCTCACTTATGCTCAACTTCATAACAGTTTCAATGACTACTTCTGCGCGTGCTAGAAGGGTTCTTCAACCCTAATAATAATTATAATTTTATAGCTGCATGATCGGTTACCACCTTGAATTTCTTCCCCTACAAATAGCATCGATATTATGTTATTCCACATACTGTACTGAGCTGAGTATTCCTTTTCTGCCGTGGAATAATTCCTTGCCACTTCATGCAGTTCCCATGAAGCGTAAGTCATAGGATACCATTCACCATCTAGCACCTGTCTTAATACACACCCCAATGCCTCATTGGAAGCGTCAAACGTTAGCACAAACTTCTTATGATAGTCTGAGAAAATACGTCTACACGATTTTGGACAGTATGACCGACAGAGCTTGTTTGAGATTGTTACTGCTTGGAGTCTTTATAGGATCTGATGTCTCTAGCACTGGATGATGTAAAGTTATGACGAGAAAGAGGTCTTGTACTATGGCCCAATGCTCATCAGAGAATAATCATTAATGAATGAATTCGCAGAGATGTAGTTCATCGAAGTCTGTCTTTTGGTTGTTCGGGAAACGTTCCACCTCAAAAATCACTTGTCATCCTGAAAAAATTTGCCTCACAGTTGTTTATTCATTAGAGAAGAGTCGATTGGTGACACGTCAGGAGAACATGGATTGGGGGGGGGGGGAGGAGGAGGAGGAGGAGGAGGAGGAGGAGGAGGAGGAGGAGGAGGAGGAGGAGGAGGAGGAGGAAGAAGAAGAAGAAGAAAAACTGGGATTTGTACTCGCGGCGTCTGTGGTGTTTGATAAGCCACATGAGCCGCCACGAGCTGTGTTAAATGGCGAGCACCACAGGGAGCTCAGCATTCGTTTGCTGGCTACAGATTTGATGGAATCAGGTTTTGGTTTGGTGAACTCAGGTTTTCTGAGATGGGGAGTGGTGACACTAGTCCTCTATATCCATAAATTCTGGGTATACTTAAACAACATGCGACGCAGTGGTGGAACATCGTCATAGGGACTCAGGATTTTAGCTCAACCACCTGTATCGTGAGCTTGGCCAAAACCTCTATGAACAAAACCGTCAATCTTTGTGTGCTGCACGCCGATGAGACTAATGGCTGTTGAGGCGGAACAGTCGTTAGGGGGCAACCTGTAGAGAAACTGCCGCACCTTAGTTGCATAAGACTCACCCAGGCAAGCGGGGTTCTCTCTGGGTGGCCCTTATTGCCCTAGCTCCTCTGGTTCCAAGATGTACCAGCGGAATGGGTGTACAGCTGATGAGTATCAACACCCAGCATCACGATAGGACTCGTGTGGCCAGTCCCCCTGACCCAGAGATTATTCAGAGTACGTCACTTTATAGTAAGAAAATGCATGCTGTTGGTCAGCGGTTGTGCTGTGGGACACTGTTACTCGAAACTTCCGGTTCCCAATTAGCAACGAACCTCCAGAAAGCTAATGCCTCAGGGATATGCCATCGAAACAGTGCTACACATCATCTTGAAACACAGCAAAAGTTTTGTCATGTAGAGATCTGGTAGACACTGAGCGAGTCCAAGAAGGCATCTTTGATATGCACAATACGATGAAAAGGGTGTATGGCGATCTGGTCTCATCAGATTAGTTAACCCCTGCTCACAGTTGCACAAGACATTTAGAGCATGTCAAGGCAAGTTTTCTTCACTTACATGTGTGTGGCATTATGTCCCCAACTCAATGCTCTTTTTTAAATGTTGGAGTTTGGGCACTGTACCCTCAGTTGTAAAGGAGAAACCACTTCTGGAAAAAGTGGTATGGCTGCCCATTAAGGAGTCGGCTGTTAATCTCCTCCGAACTGCGTTAATTGGTCTGGAGGTCACCATGTATGGAGTAGGGAATGCAGCATCCAGCTTGAGGAGAGGAAGATACAGGAGCTGAAAACGTGTGTATACTGTATGTTGACACCATAACATCTGTAAGGCCATGCAGCCTCCGTATTCACTACTTCATTGATTACAGCTCTTGTAAGGCCTATTCTGAAGGCAGATGTCACTACACAAAAGGAGTTAGCTATTGTCAGCACTACTGCCTACGTTTGTCGGTGGACTTGTAAATGTGCTGCCATGTGGGAAGCCCATAGCTCCCTCCAGAACGTCAGTAGAAACCGTGGTTCGTAACATTGGGGAGTTCCTGGCACTCTCAAAGTGTGTCGGTGCTGCCACCACCACTGCTGCAGGAGAGAGGAAGATACAGGAGCTGAAAACGTGTGTATACTGTATGTTGACACCATAACATCTGTAAGGCCATGCAGTCTCCGTATTCACTACTTCATTGATTACAGCTCTTGTAAGGCCTATTCTGAAGGCAGATGTCACTACACAACAGGAGTTAGCTATTGTCAGCACTACTGCCTACGTTTGTCGGTGGACTAGTAAATGTGCTGCTATGTGGGAAGCCCATAGCTCCCTCCAGAACGTCAGTAAAAACCGTGGTTCGTAACATTGGGGAGTTCCTGGCACTCTCAAAGTGTGTTGGTGCTGCCACCACCACTGCTGCAGTATTTTCTACAAAGCCTTTCCAGAAAAAAAAAATCGGAAGCTCCTAACAAGCACACAGGTAATAAAAAGTCTGCCGATCTCAATCCATCTGATGGTTCTCAAGATATGTCTTCAGATTCAATTGAATATGAAGTCGCCCCAAGATTGAGTCTCCACCTGTTGCAGGCTCCCCGCCCTGGCAGAGACAAAGTGGACGTACCACCTTCCTCATGAATGGCTCCCATACTAGGGGCAAATGCATGGGTTCAGGGTGCACATGGAGAAAGTGAAACTCCTAGCTCAGGAGTTTGCCCCTAATCTTGTTTACAAGAAACATATTTTATAGCTGTTGATGCTCTTGTGCTGCAGGGCTGTACTCTCCATCACAAGGATGATTTGAAAGGGGAAATAGACAAGAAATGATTCACTGTGTTTGTCAATAACACACCATACTCGGCTCTATCCCTGGTTACTGACTTGTAGGCAGTTGCTATTAGATTATGAGGGTCAACGAATTCCCATCTGCTGTCCATATTTATCACAAGAAGCGGTAGATGCTGAGGCGCTCATAGACCTTTTAAAACTTCTCCAACCTTTCGTCCTACTCAGAGGCTTCAATGTCCATCATGTATTTTAGAGCTCCCACATTACTTGCTCCAGGGCTCGAGTTTGAGGCCTCATGATGGCTCATGACCTGTGGATCCTAAACACTTGCAATCCCACTGATTTCAATGCTGCTACTGGCTCACCCTCAGCAAGCGAAACTCTCGTTCTGTTCCACGATCCTCGCATTCAGTGGATGAGTTACTGACAAATTTTATTTCATTGACAACTTTCCGCTTAGAGTTCACATACCAGATGGAATACTCCTTGAAAGGATGCCGCCAAAATGGATGATCAGCAGAACCAACTGGACGCTGTCCAGTCAGCTGGTTGTTTAAACACCAAGGTGGCATCCAGGAATGAGTTGACCGCAACACGCACATCATCCACCATGGTGTTGATTCGTCCATCCTACATTCCTCAGGCCACCTTAGGAGGCAACTTGTTCCTTGGTGGACTGACGAGTGCCGCTCAGCTGTTAGGGTCAGGTGTGGTGCTCTGCGATGGTTTGTGTCTCCCAACGCCAGAGTCTTGCAGCTTTTAGATTAGCCAAAGCTAAAGCTCGACGCATAATCAATCCACTTGGCATCATGAATATTCCCAGTAAGTGTAGTCAGTTATCTATAGCAGCAGTGCTGAAGCATTGGGTGTCTTTAAACAACGCCTGAAGACATTGCCTAGACAATGGCTGAGCATTCTGCGATGATCACTGCCACTACTGGCCAATATTGAGATTCCGTCTTTACTATGCCGTGGTGGAAAGTGGTAAGCGTGACTTCAGATCCAACATTTAGGAGTCCTGCAAGTTCTCATTTACCATACAGGGGCTGGATTTGGCACTGTCTGAGAATCGTGATGTCCGATACAGCATTCTGCGGAACTTGCAAATGGCGTCAGAGGAAGTCCTGTAATAATATTTTAAGTCGATATGACAAAGGCCAATTTCCCATGTAGTGGAGGAAGAAGATTTTGAGAGCTCTCTCCTTAAACCCAGAAAGGGTCAGACGTGTCCCACTAGTTAAGATGTCGCCGTATCAAGCTGTGTAGGAAAGACTTTTAAGCGAATGGTTGACTGTCGTCTAGTGGGAATGCTAGAGGCGAGGTAATTCCTTTGTCATTCTCAGTGTGGAATCAAGAGAGGTTGATACACTGTCGACAGTACGACCTAGCTAGAAGTGGTTATCCAGCAGCCTTTCCTGCATAAACAGCACTGCCTAAGTACATTCTTTAACATCAGTAAAGTGTATGGCACTACTTGGAAACACAGTATCCCAGAGTAGCTCCACCTACGGGGCCTTTGTGGCCATATCCCATCTTCATTCCGTCCTTGTGGGCGCTTACAGGACCAACCCCCATACAAATGTGTGTTAAGCTGAGGAACAGCCGCCCACAATCTGGTGGAAACTCCTCGTGGTGTGTCAGGCACTTAAGTTCCTCGCTGCTCCCGTTTCAACGGCATACCATACTGCTGCTGGTCCAGTTATGGAACGCCTTTTCTCTCCAATCGTCCAAGAGCAACAAGGCCTTTTGGGATCCACATCTGACAGTCTTAATAATGCGGAATTATACGCGATCTTGCAGATACTGGAGCAGAGGAGTTTCAAGTGCTGAATTTCTCGTCTCTTCCTACACCTTATGTGCTCTTCACTCTCTACAACGTTAGTACCCAGCAGATAAAGTAGTCTAGAACGACCGCAACACCCACATTCACTTACAAATTCAGGGGAAGGTCGTGTGCGTGGGCGCGTTAGTAGTAGGTGGAAAGAAATGTGTGACGTTGCAGCCGAGGAGGCATGTTGCAATGATCAGGTAGTGTAGTGTGCCATCTCCCTACATGCTAATTACCTCGCTGCTGAGGTACAATCATCCTCCGATGGGAAGAAGAATGGCTGTAAGTAACAGACAATAAGCTGCTTCTGGAAAATCCCACAACGCAGCCGTGCCGTGCCTCCTTCCTGCCACGCAGGCGGATGAGGTACTTCTGACTCCTCTTGGCACAGGACGCACCCCTATGACGCATGGCTTCTACAGTCATACGACCCTCCAGTGTGTGGTGCTTGTGGCGTAAAAGTCACTGTGGCCACATTTTACTAGTCGGTATCTTATTTTCAAATCAGGGGACAGCAGCTCTTTCGCCAACAGGTGTGCTCTCAAATGTGAGTCATACGAATGTGATACTGTCAGACTTGTTTCCTAAAATTTTAAGAAACTTCTAATGTGTTCTGAGGGTGGCTGGTTCATGTTTCTTGTAAGTGCTCAGCCAGTCACATGTCATGTGTAGTTATTCTGGCTCTTCTCTTGTACCGCTTGTGTTTTTATCACAGTTTTAGCACATTTTGGCGATTTTACGTAATTTCTGCTAGTGTCACGTTCAACGAACCATTTGTACGATGAATCGTAGTGATACGGAACGAGTCATTTTATATTCACATTGCAAATTTGTAAAAATGCTGAATATTTGTTTTATTTATTATTAAATCTATAGCTGTGAGTTAGTAATTTCTGTACACCACCTTTTACGCACTACAATAATAAACATTCTTTTACGGCATAGGTGTCAAGGAGAAGCTTTTTCAGTTTGTTTCCCAATTTTAATTTGCGGTCTGTGAGAAGTTTATATTACTGGGTAAGGTATAAGAAACTTCAGTCGCTACTTTGTGCACTCGTTTCTGTGCCAAAGACAACCTTGACGTGGAGTAATGAGTGTCATTTTTCCTTCTGTTGTTGTAATTATGTACATCATAGTTACTTTTAGAAGTGGAGTGGGTTATTTACAAGGGATATGAGACAATGTTACTGTGTGTGTGACCGCGAGTGGGGGTTAAAAGTTTTGTCTTTACAAGCATAATCTGTCAGCACTAAAACTATGGCGGTCTCTCTCGCCTCCCCCCCCCCCCCCCCAAAAAAAAAAAAAAGCTGTCCGGTGCTTGGATATGCGTCTTTTTCGGCGGTGGTGACTCCGTGTATCCGTGTGTCCACTGTCTGCTTTGCTCTTTTGCCTCGGGGTCATAATGATAAGCCCGGCAAGGCTCCCTGGTGATTGCGCGGAGAAAAAAATCTGAGTGGCTTGACATAGCGGCAGCATTTCCGCTCCCGCCTGAGTTTGGTGGGCTTCAATCAATGTAAGCAATCGTGGAACCCAGCGGGTGGTGATCTTTGTCATGTTCAGAATGTCGTGCAAGATAGAAACTGATCCCTAGCTGATGTTCCACTATAGCATCAGTTGTGATACATGTCTACGAGCACCACGACGTAGGAATTGGTTGCGCTTCCCTGTTCTTCACATAGTGATGGTTTCTCATTTCGTCTTTTCGTCAGTCGCACTTCTTTAACCACACTGGCTGCGTGTGCGCATTGTTCCCTTTCAAATGCAGGGAACCAATTACTGATCACTATTCCGTTTTATTACATGGCTGCGCCGTTGTCTCCTCCAGCACCGTGCTGCGGTACTATTACGCATGAATTTCAGTGTGAGCCTGGACTACAGACAAACAAAAATTTAATAGCACAACTTCTTTCTTAGAGGTGGTGGTTAAAACTTAGTCAAATGCTGCCACAGGCTGTCTAAACTGCTAGTATTAGCACTAAGTATCACGCAACACAGCAGAGATCAAATTTTTCTCTTGAAAACTGGACGCTATTCCTACTGTAGAATTATGTTACAGCATTCTACTCGGTGCCCCAGAAACTTTGCGATAAACTTCTAGGGAAGAATTGATAACTGCATGGCAACCCATGGCTGCTAACGTTAGTGGGAAGTGGTACGGAGGTCGAAGATCGGAAAGAAAACAAGGGAGTGCTTCATTTGGAACATGTATTGGACATAGTGGGTACACATGGTGTACGACGTAAATACAGCATTTACGATTACAATAGATGATCAAAATCTGCAACATCGGATGTCATCCTTGCCGGAGATCGGCGGAGTATTGTCTGCCAGACACACTCGGACACTGGGAGTTTCTTTGATTATAGCTGCTGCGCGGACGCGATACATGAGAGGTTTATTTTTTAGTAGCTGATCGCAGGAATTATAACATCTGCTACATCGGTGGATTGGGCGTGATGGACCAGTTCCCTGGCCACTATGTTCATCGGGTTTATCGAGCCTTGTCTACTTTCTGTGGGGAGCCATGAAATCTCACTTATCGCGATCCTGTGGAGTCTGAAAGGCACCTCGTCGCAAGAATCGTCGGCGCAGCAGCTACACTCAAAGAAACTCCCAGTGTATTCGAGCGTGTCAGGCAGTCAATGCTCCGTCTGTCAGACATGCATGTCGACTGATAGTGCAAACTTTGAGCACATTTTGCAGCATTAGAGCTGTATTCATGTCGTACATCATGTGTACCATGACCTCCAAAAATGTTTCAAATCATTCTCGTATTTCCTTCTCAACCTTCGATCTCTGCTACCAATTACCCCTGACGCTTGCGGCCATCGGCTGTTATACGTCTCCCAATCGTTGATGTGCCCCATCGTCTCTAGAAGATTGTTGCATAATTGTGGGACACCTTGTATCTACCTGTATCTTGGTATAATGCTACTGCTGCGCATACAGTTAACTAGCAACAGCAACATTACTGCCTACGGATGTACAAATTCTAAAACAAGCCAATACAGAGACTGCTTAAATAAAGTGTTAAGTATGATGTCCTTACTTGCGCCGTTCGTTGGTCAGTCCGTCGCTTGGTGCCATCATTTGCGATACTTGAGGACAGGAAAGGGTCCATGTTGCTAGTGTTGGAGGGTTGCAATGCGTTGCCTCTACCGCCAGCGCTGTTGGAGACGTCCTGACCGCTTCAATCATTGTTGGGATTTCTGTCACCTGCTGGGAAACTGCCTACATGGTTTTGTTTATTTTATATTCGATTAGACCCCGTTGTGCAAAACTCAAGCACGAAAGTAACTTTAGCACTACGTCACGGCCAAGTAACGTAACTTGATGGAACTTGGGCCATGTATAGAAAGCATTGCTGCAGTATAGTACAGAAGGTAAATGAAAGAAGTGCGCAGCGAGACAAACAGAAATAACACTTTAACTCAAAGACAATAATTACACTAAAGTCACTGCGATTTCTGATGTTGCGCTGGACATTACAAATCGGTTCATGATTCTTAATAGCGTGTGTATGATCGCCAGACAACAATGCATGCTCTGCTGCTCTGCGACCAGCTCGCATGCTAGCCACGAGGTTGATAAGGAATTCTCGTGCTAGGGCGTTCCTTTCCACCTTCAGCGCGGTTGATATCTAATGGATGCTTGTTTGTGCATGCGGACATTCTGCAATACGTCTCCTTAACGTTAACGCCTCCCGCTCGTGATCGATGGGATTTAAGTCAGGGGGTGGGGGGAGGGGGGGGGCGGGTAGCAGACCATGACATTCGCCGAATATTCTCTCTTTCGAAGGTCTACTCATTGCCGTCCATAAAAATGAAGTCAACAGCGAATGCACCTCCGAGAAGGCGCACGTGAGGGAGGAGTACAGTGTCAGAATAGCGTTGACCAGGCAAGGTCAATTGGAATTTGAAGCCATTATGACTATTTTTCGACAGTGACTATCTCAAGAAATATGTAAAGGTTTTTTAAATTACCGCTACCAGTCACAAACTTTGTCAACTATTGTATTTATTTAGCGACATGTTTCGAGGTTTAACCTCATCTTCAGGCTATATGGCATTACAAAAACAACTTTACAATAATGTCATACTGATATTACATAGTCTTTTTGTAAATGCTGTGGTCATCCTGTGGAAGAATAGAAAACTTAGAATCGATGTCACTTTGGAACCGGACTGATATTTGCACGAAAATGTCTAACGGTCACTAACGTTGTTCTTTAGGGGTGGCAGTCTCGTTGTGATGTTACGGTTGTAAGTAGGCTGTTTAGTTTTTTTTTATTGGTAACGCCGCCGCCACGTAGCGCTCTGTATGAAAATCACTGGCTGTGCCGTGTGCTGTCTGTGGCTGGTTTGCATTGTTGTCCGCCATTGTAGTGTTTGGCAGCGGCAGCTGGATGCTAACAGCGCGTAGCGTTGCGCAGTTGGAGGTGAGCCGCCAGCAGTGGTGGACGTGGGGAGAGAGATGGCGGAATTTTGAAATTTGTAAGAATTGATGTCATGAACTGAGATATATATATATATATATATATATATATATATATATATATATATTATGACTATTAAGGTAAATACATTGTTTGTTCTCTATTAAAATCTTTCATTTGCTAACTGTGCCTATCAGTAGTTAATGCCTTCCGTAGTTTGAATCTTTTATTTAGCTGGCAGTAGTGGTGCTCGCTGTATTGCAGTAGTTAAAGTAACGAAGATTTTTGGTGAGGTAAGTGATTTGTGAAAGGTATAGGTTAATGTTAGTCAGGGCCATTCTTTTGTAGGGATTATTGAAAGTCAGATTGTGTTGCGCTAAAAATATTGTGTGTCAGTTTAAGCACAGTCGTGTATAAGTTTTTCTAAGAGGACGTTTCACGGTGTATCCATTTCCGTGGCTCTCGTGGTCACTGTTCACAAACAGTCACTAACATAGCAGTAACTTGGAAACACAATCGCAAACAGTTCTGTAGTGCAGTGGACAAGATGGCAGTCGAAATACAGCTGGTTTCCAAGTTACTGCTGTGTTAGTGACTATTTGTGAACAGTGACAAAGAGAGCCACGGAAGTGGATACACCGCAACACGTCACAACGAGACTGCCACGCCAGAAGAACAGAGTGAGTGACCGTTACACAAAATTTTCGTGCAAACATCAGTCGAGCTTCCAAAGTGTCATCGCGTCTTACTAAGTTTTCTCTTCTTCCACAGTATGACCACAGCATTTACGAAAAGTATATGTAATATCAGTATGACCTTACTGTAAAGTTGTTTTTGTAATGCCATTTAGCCTGAAGATGAGGTTTAAACCTCGAAACATGTCGCTAAATAAATAATACAATAGTTGGCAAAGTTTGTGACTGGTAGCCGTAATTTAAAAAAAAAAAAAAACTTTACAAAAGTCAATTTGGATGTCGGTGCGCCCATGCGACATCAGGCCTCCGAGCACGTTCACACATGAACCACCAAAACGATCATGTTTGACGTGTCTGTGGTGTATTGTGTGTTCCTACCTCTCGCCGTGTGAGAGAGTACGTCCACAACCATTATTCACGCCGATTCCGCTTTCATCCGGAAGATAACGCGACCCCACTCCTCGTTGGCCCTACCCCTACGCTCTTGTTACCATCGCACACGGTGCCGTCGATGTGCGGAGGTCAAACGAGAACGACGCATTGGTCGTTGAGCAAAGCGACCACGCCCCCGCAGTCGCCGTACCACTGTAGAGGGTGAGATCGCGTGACCTGCAGTCCTGTTAAATGTGGTTGTGACTGTACCTGCTGTTTGATGTGGGCCCCTTCTTGCCTGTTGGACAATGTAGCGGTCATTCGTAGTGGCTGTAGTTCATTGAGTAAAAATAACATTAGCAGTATTTTGTGTTTGATGTTGAAAATTGGCGAGTATGCGAATGAAAATTTTAAAAAGTCTGCTGTTAGTATGTGCGATCGCGTACATGGCCCCCTGAAAGTGGACTGGAAATAGGAAACACTGCAAAGGGGATGTTAAGTTTCACCATCGATCTCGCTTGTGCAACAGTCAATAAGTCTTCGGGGTGGACGTCACATTAACTCCAGGCATTAGACAAACGAGCTAGTCTGCTTCACATCATCTCTCAATTCTTGGTGTTCTGTGTCAGCGTCCTCTTTCCTCTTGTGATGTAAGCGTCGTCCGAGTAGTATTTCGTAGGTCGCAGAGTATTGCGTCATCGTAGCTACGTTTAACTCAGCGGCCTTTTGGTCAGCGTAAAACAGCAATCCGGATTGGTTAACTGAGCGCGCGTGCGCCCTCTCACATTGAGTCATGTGATTATGCTGAGAGAGAGCGAGAGAGAGCGAGAGAGAGAGAGAGAGAGAGAGAGGAGGGGGGGCGGAGGGAGGGAGAGACTTGGCGGGTTGTGAACTCACGCATGTCGAAGGCATTCAAGAGCGCATATACGTTTTGCTCAACTGTACTAAACCCAGTTTTTACTCTCCTTCGTCGCGTCACGAGAGTGAAACGAGCTTCCTTCGGGTCTCCATCTAGCTCTCGAATCGTGAATGTCAGAAGGAAGGATAGGAGAAAAGGGTTTAACGTCCCGTCGTCATCGAAGTCGTTAGAGACGGAGTAGATTCTCGGATTGCTTAAATGGTGGTGCAGGAAATCAGCCGTGCCGTTTCAAAGGAATCATCCCGGCATTGGATGAAGCGATTTAGGGAAATGACGGAAAACCTAAATCTGGATGGGCGAATGTGGATTTGAACCGTCGTCTTACCGAATAAGAGTCCTTTTGCCTAACCACTGCGGTCGGTATGAATTTAGAGGTGATGGAGAGGATGAAATAAAATAGCTTGCCGCTTTCTGTATCCATTATGTAATTAATAACGGTATCCAGTTAACCATCAATCTTTCCCCGTGTTGCAGTTTCCGTAACGCTCCGTGCGTCTGACAGTTACCCAGTTTGTTCGCTATTTTACTGAAATAAACTCGCTTTCTACGGGACGCATATTGATTTTCGATGAGAACGAAGTGACTGTTACAAAGTTCAAATCAATGTTTTCCTTTTTTATTTTTTTAGAAAAGTAGCATTTATAACTAATTTATGAAATATTAACTTTTTAAAACATCGTATCTATGAAAAGACAGTTACAGGCGCTTAACCAACGACAGAAATAAGGGTTTGCAGATAAAAATTGGTTAACTGAAGCTAAGCAATAACCAATTAAAGATAATACGTTAATTTGCGTGGCCATGTTGCGCAGCAGCTGTTAACATCTGTTATAGGTTTCACGTCTTGAGCTGACTGCAAGTCTGCAAGATTAACAGAAGCTAAAGTTAACTTTTAGTGTGGTGCCCAGGAGAGATAGTGCTCATATAAACTGTAAGGTCACGTAGTTTATCCTGCACAGAAGAAAATCCCTTTTTAAATCAATTAGCTCTGGTACGCCAGAGTTCAATTGATGAGCTGGTGTAGCTATTTTACAATATGTGGCTATGCGGTAAGGCATGAAAAAATGAAGTAGTAAAGGATTATTCTAATGATGTGGTAAGATTTGCCGCAGAAATGTAGCAATGTTGGCGTCATGTCGTTAAAATACTGTAAACTGAATATAATCTATGTTCTACCACAGAACGTAATTGACGTAATATGACGACAAATATGGACATATGATAAAAGGTTTCCAAATACATCAGGATGAGGGTAGTGTATCTACTTTTAATATTTTTATTTCGATTACGGCTTTGGCAGTTTGCTTTAATGACGCAGTGAGTGACAGACTAAAAATCTGAAAAGTTAGAGATTATATTAAGTCAGTCATAGGATTCTTTCTGAAAGTTGTCGCTGCTTTCACCTTTGACAATGATTTGTTGATGTGAAAACAACCAAGTGGCCAGCTTAAACTGTGTATCTACTTAAAACTCAATTCACTCAAAGGTCTGAAGGACACAGCCATACCACATCCAATAGGACCAAATCTAGTAAGCTACTGCGGTGGTCAGACCAAACTTAGCATTGAAGACAACTTTACCTTTCATACTATTGTGTCGAGGAGGATTCAGAAGGCAACTCCGTACACACTGACGGAAACTGAAAGTGTTCTTTGGTCATGCTTGATCGTGAACTCCAAGTGAAAAGTTCCCCTAACTTTAGACATAACTAATATCCATCATGTACTCACATCAATCTGTGGAGGAATAGCTTTCTTTTCTGTACCGAAAGTAATCTGGCGTAGATATGAGTGTAATAAACACATCGCATAGGCATGGAGTATTAGTTTGTTAGGGTTCGGTGAAGGTATTAGAGGTGTAAAATTTCCAGCTTTCGTTAGTGTATTTAAGAGATGAATAAATTTTAGTAGCTACCTTGGTAAATGGTCACATCAACAAATGCTTAATTGGAGTATGTGTGAGAGACTGCGGAATATTGCATGCAGAGATTTGCAGAAGTAATAAAGCGTCACGAAGCTTTCAAATCAATCGAAAGGAAATCACCTGGCCTTCAGATGAACGCAGATTACCCTGGCGAATGATGTGTGATATTGTGTCAAATGTCAAAAACAATCCGGTGGTGCTAGAGTTTGTAATTATACTGTTGAAATAGTACAATATCACAAGCCCCGGCCGTTCTAGTTCCTTTCGTAGTTTATAGGAAATCTCAAACCATTTCGAGTCTCTGAAAAATCATTTTTCTCTCACCAGACCACTTAACGGATTTAAAAGAAAGATCATTATTCTGTATATAATTCGAAAACAGACAGAACTTAACTGATAGAGAGAAGTCAGCGTAATGCGAACGTTCCTGATGCTCAATCAATAATTGAAGCAAGAAATATGGCTAATTCATGGTTTTGCATAAAACCGGCCTATCTGGCATCATCATTTAAGACTGATTATGCCTTTCAGCGTTCAGTCTGGAGCATAGTCCCCTTATAAAATTCCTCCATGATCCCCTATTCAGTGCTAACATTGGTACCTCTTCTGACGTTAAACCTATTACTTGAAAATCATTCTCAACCGAATGCAGGTACCTTCTCCTTGGTCTACCCCGACTCCTCCTACCCTCTACTGCTGAACCCATGAGTCTCTTGGGTAACCTTGCTTCTACCATGCGTGTAACATGACCCCACCATCTAAGCCTGTTCGCCCTGACTGTTACATCTATAGAGTTCATTCCCAGTTTTTCTTTGATTTCCTCATTGTGGACACCCTCCTGCCATTGTTCCCATCTACTAGTATCTGCAATCATCCTAGCTACTTTCATATCCGTAACCTCAACCTGAATCCACGCAGCTTTCGCTCCCATACAACAAAGTTGGTCGAAAGATTGAACGGTGCACAGATAACTTAGTCTTGGTACTGACTTTCTTCTTGCAGAAGGGAGTAGATCGTAGCTGAGCGCTCACTGCATTAGCTTTGCTACACCTCGCTTCCAGTTCTTTCACTATGTTGCCATCCTATGAGAATATGCAACCTAAGTACTTGAAACCGTCCACCTGTTCTAATTTTGTACTTCCTATTTGGCACTCAATCCATTTATATTTCTTTCCCACTGACATTACTTTCGTTTTGGAGATGCTAATCTTCTTACCATAGTCCTTACATTTCTGATCTAGCTCTGAAATATTACTTTGCAAACTTTCAATCGAATCTGCCATCACAACTAAGTACACCGCATATGCAAGACTGCTTATTTTGTTATCTGGCAATCAACTTGAAAAGACTCATTACTTAAGACCATGTGACAGTTCGCTTTCCGCAAAGGTAATTGGATTCTTGCTGCTGTCTTCAGTCAAAAGACAGGCTTTATGTAGCTATCCTATCCCGCACAATTCTCCTGATCTCCTAACTCACATCCATTTGATCTACTTGTTGTAGCTGACATTTGATCTTCTACAAATTTTATTCTGCCCCATCCCCCCTCACATCCATCTGTTACCAAATTTACGATTCCTTTAGTTCGGCCATTGTCAGTAATCATGCTGTCCGAGCAGCAAGTCATCTACCATTCTGTGTCTAATTTCCAAGCCTAATTCCCTCAGCCAACCTGAATTAGACTACATTCCTTTATGGGTTCCCTCGTATTACTTTTGTCGATGTTCATCTTAAAACTTCGTCGCAAGGCAATTTCCATTCTGCAAAACTGACTTTAATCATTTTGCCATACGTTGCGCATTACAGTGTGGTCGGCAAACGTCACTGTCATTATTTCGTCTCCCCAAATGTGAGTTCGCTTTCCATATTTCTCCTTCCTTTAATGTGCTCATTGTGTAGATAGATTGAATGGCGTCGAGAATACGATACAACCAGTCTCGCCACTGCCTTCTTTTCACGACTTCGACTGTTATTAGTGCAGTCTGGTTCCTGTAAATACTAAAGATAACCTTTCGCCCCTTATTTTTTATTCCATCATTATTTCAAAGTGTGTATTACAGTCAATGTTATCATATGTCTCTTAATCTCGAAATACTGTAAACGTAGGTTTGCCTTTTTTTAACTTATCTTGTAAGTCGTAGGATTAGCATTACCCCACGTGTTCCTACACTTTACTGGAAACCAGAGAGATCTGCCCCAAGATGGTCTACTACCAATTTTCCATTCTTTAAATAATACGTGTCAGTGTTTTGCAACCGTGACATATTCAGCTGTTGGTTCGGTAGTATGCACACATGTCGGCGTATGCACACATGTCGGCGTATGCCTGCTTTGTAATTGGAATTCGTGGCAAAATCATGATCCTCCATTGAAGGTTCCACTGTGGAAGTGAAAATGCTCGACACGTGTATGTTAGGTAGTGTAGGAGCTGTACATACATACATTACTAGACTGGCAAAGACGTAGATTTTACTGAAGCCTGATGCCTGGTGAAGTAAGATGGCGGTGTCGGGAAGTTTTTGTGTGGCACTAACACGACTTTCTGAAACGAAATGGCGTTTGTAAGCTTTACTAGGTGTTTCAAAGAATTTCTGCCGTATATACAAGTTTACAACAGACCATAGTTTTCGTAAGACCACTCAACTGAATGAAGACCCATATTATCAACGACAAATAGCACGTTCTACTTACAGGAACAATTCCATAACGAGGATACTTTTCGGAGAAAAGCTGAAGTTGATCATAACTGATTAAAAGCATTTCATTAAACTACGTCTGTTAACAGTATATTATTAGACCCCTTAAACTATACATAAACTACTTAAGCTGCCGGTATTTCGGTTATGACAAACTGTAATGTAATTATTAGTCATACATACAGTAAAATATCAAAAATACGTATGTTCGTTTCCCCGTATCTTCCGTATATTGTACGAAAAATTACAGCGAAAGACAATGCATGCATTGACCATTATGTGAAAACTCTAAAGCTAACGTAATTGTATGTTTATTCCCATTTCATACGACTGTTTTATTAGTAAATAAACAGTTGTTTATAGTTCCTAGCGCTCGCCGCCATATTGCAATGCTAAACTGGTGTCTTCAGTGGCGCTATTGCTACTGTACATGTTACTGCCAGTCTAGAGTTACACGTCTGTGGGCACCTGGCACGTTATGCCGTGTGCGGCCGGCAACAGCGATCCGCAGTGGTGACGGGAGCGGTCGAGCACGAGGGAAGCCAGAGCGCGGCGGGACGCCTACAAGGCGGCCACAGCAAAAAGACGTCAGAAAAAAAAACTGTCGGTGGGCGGGGAGGGGGAGAAGTCTGCCGAGGCGGCCGCTTCCGCCGCTGGCACATCCACGAGCACTGAGCCGGCGCGGCCTGCTGTTCTCTGGCCGCAGCTCGCCGACTCATTGTGGAGCGACTCGTGTCGACAATCTCGTAGCGCGCGCTACTATACACATCGTTCTGCTTAAGCAACCCTCTCGGACGTTTCAGGTTTGGCGCAAACTGCTAAATGTGAGTACAGGCTGTTTAGACGCGAAAACGTCTATTCGATCGTCGATTGAACTTTTTTGCGTCAAAGAATACCGTCTGATCACATAGCTAATAAGAGGCTAATAATGCGTAATCAGTTGTTGAGCCTATAATGTCTGTGCGTGTTTGTTGCGCAATATTTGTTTAGCCTGTGACGTCATCGTACCACTGTAGGCGCATGCGCATGATTGTTATGAATTATGCTGAGGTGACAAAAGTCGTGGGGGTAGCAATAAACACATGCGGATGACGGTAGTAACGCGTACTCAAGATAAACAAGAGCAGTGCATTGGCGGAAAAGTGATTTGTACTCAAGTGATTCACGTGATAATAGCGCACGACGGAATGGTAGTTGCATCTAGACGCGTGCGATATTCCATTCGGAAATCGCTATGGAATTAAATATTCAAAGTCTGCCGAGAATACAACATTTCTGGCATTACCTCTCACGGATTACGCAGTGGTCGATGCCCTTATTACCACATATTATCGTTACTTTGCGATTTAACACACTTTTTCTATTTTGAATGTCAGTGTTGACCGGTTCCAGTGCGGAAAAAAAATCCTTGAGATAAGCCGGAACGCCATTGCGGCACTTCCGGGTTGAAATTAAGCCCTGTTCAACCCCAATCTTCCTTCCCTTCTCCCTTTAATACTAACCTGTCACACGTGTCCGCAAAGTCATTTTCCGCAATTACTTCTCTGCGTGCAGTGCGCATCACTTTGAACTGAAACATTGCTACACCTACTCACATAAGGTAAAGATGTCTGAACACCACACTGTTTCGCTATGTCTGATGTTAGTAGAGGTAGTTTTCCTTTGCCTTCGTCCAGACTTTGCTCTGACTCACCTAAGTTATAAAAGGCATTTTTCGCTTACTGGTACACAAATCATTGCCAGAGGTGAAAGAATAGAAGCTAGTACCGAGTTAGGATCAAACTCTGGCTCTTTGGATTTTTAGTTCGATACCTAGCCGATGTGACGGCACATAGTCACGTGCCATGCTATATCTCATTATTGTCGAGACAATAGCTGATATTGGCGAGTAATTCTCTTTGCCATGCATGTCCCAATGCTGTAGGCCTACTCGTATGTTTATGTAGTCTGGTGTGATTATTGTGGAAATGGATTCAATGAACTCGTGTTACTCCAGCCAATGTGTGGGGGCAGGCCTTATTGTTTGAGTTACAATTTAATGAACATACACCTGGACCGAATCGATCATAACGGGGAACTAGGAAGCTGCCTAGAATGCCCAGATGACGGGGAGAGGGAGGGCTGGCTGTTGAGATAGGGAGGAGAGTTCTAAGGATGCTATATGTTGTGCGTAAATAAAATTTGAACACACACTTTTATATCCGTTTAGCTTAACTGTGCCGGTTGATAGCGTAGTATAGGAGGTCCCTAAAACTATAGTCACATTTATACATACGGTGGAAGATGCTGAATGACATATCAGGAGACAAGGGATAAGCTCAGGAACCAATATTTCAGGCAGTAAGAGGTCTCTAACAATGCATGTGAGGTTCGCATTTGTATACTGCTTATCTTCCATTACAAACAACTAGCTGCCGGACTGGTGGCACGCTTTGAAGAACAATACGTAATATTCTATGTTGTATCCACGTTGGAGTTACATTGTTTACAGTTCTTGATTGGTTGATGAAGAACTGGCAGACGGTATCTGTGAGATCCAGCTAAGTGCGACGCTTTTCATCATGGTATAGTATGCTCGGCACGAGAGCGTGTTTGCGGATATGCTCAACAATTTCTAGTGACAGATGCTACAAGAGAGGCATACGTTCGAAGAAGAGCCGTGTAACGTATTTCCTTCGACGCATGTCTCGTGACATGGCTACGGCAGATAACTTTTCGAGGTTCACGGCAATTTTTCTTCGGCTCACCTTTCACGAATGGAACGGAGAATGGGGAGGGTGGGGAGGTGGGGGGTGGGGTGGGGTGGGGAGAATGTCAGTGGTACTGCCATACATAACTTTCCTTGCGATGTACAAAGGCGAATGGAGGCAGTCAGATTATGTTCCCCTAGCAGATATGTAATTTTGGCCCCTAAGATTGGAGCAAAGCCGTTCAGAGATGATCCTACGCCCTTGACAGTACTGTCAAAGCTGCACCTCGCCCCTCTCCCTCTTTTCCTGTAAACCTAGCTTTCTGCAGTTTTTCTGTCTAAATTTAGAAAACTTCCACAATTTTGTAAGGGGGTTTAATAAAAATGAAGCAATATTGAAAAGTATTAGTGAAATGGACCATATAGATGAAAAACATTGCACACAACAAATTAAATGTATTTATGTAGTAAGTAAATTATAAATAGCATAAACTTCCTAAATACTGCAAGTAAACCAAAATCTACATCATTGTTCATGGCAGTTACTGTATACTGGATTTAGTACGATGTATATTAAAATATGGATTTTATATGCTCATCATAAATTATCAGCACTGCATAAAAATTTTAATTAAAATTTTAATTAAAATTTAAAGAATAAAATATTGAAAAATTTTTAGCAAACAGAAAACAGCATGTCCTTCTCAACGGAGAAAAATCTTCAGGCGTAAAAGTAACTTAGGGCGTGCACCAATGTAATTCTTGAACAGGGTATTTGTTATTACTAGCTGAACCTCGTTACAGAACTTTCTCCTCTCGTTCCTTGTCCCAAGCCCATATTCTCCTGTAACCTCCTTATACTGCTTCCCCTACAACTGCAGTCCAGTTCCCAATCACTACTAGATTTTCATCCCTTTTTACATATTGTATTACACTTTCAATATCCTCGTACACTTTCTCTTAGTCAGCTTGCGACATTCGGCATGTATACCTGAACTATCTTTGTCGGTTTGCTGTCTATTCTGATAAGAACGGGCCTGTCACTGAACTGTTCACAGAAACACACTCTTTGCCCTACCTTCCTATTCATAACGAATCGTACTCCTGTTATACCATTGTCTGCTGTTGTTGTTAGTACCCTACACTCATCTGACCAGAAATCCTTGTCTTTTTTCCACCTCACTGACCTCTACTAAATCTTGATTGAGCCTTTGCATTTCCCTTTCGGATTTTCCAGTTTTCCTACCACGTTCAAGCTTCTGACATTCCACGCCCTGACTCTTAGAACGTTATCCTTCCGTTGATTATTCAATCTTTTTCTCATGATATGCTCCCCCTTGACAATCCCCTCCCGGAGATCCGAATGGGGGACTATTCCGGAATCTTTTGCCAATGGAGGGATCATCATGACACTTAAATTACATGCCACGTGTCTTTAATGCAGTGGTTTCCATTGCCTTCTGCATCCTCATGACGTTGATCATTGCTGATTCCAGTTGATACAGTCGTATATTATTCGCTTCAGAGGTAAACTGAGGAGACTCATATAGCTTGGGAGATATTTCCAATATGTAGTGAGAGTTGAAAGTTGTGCCAGATTGTGACTCATACCTAGATTTCATGCTTATTGCGTGCATCCGCGTTATTAGGCTATTTGAGCATGACTCATGCTATAATTATCACTGGTGTTTCCACTTGGGATTTTCGTACTGCCAGACGATATGACTACGTAAGCTTCCGTGGTCAGGTGTAACTACATAAAATGCTTTAATTATAAATTGTAAAACCTATGTTTTGACGACATTACAACGGTCTTCCTCAGTGCGAGACTGGTTTTAGAGTACGAAAGATCCCTCCGTTTATTGCAGACTATCGGTGTTAATGAAACTTCCTGGCAGATTAAAACTGTGTGCGGACCGAGACTCTAACTCGGGACCTTTGCCTTTCGCGGGCAAGTGTTATGTCATATTTGTGAAACTTTATTGGCCCTAGAATATAATAGACTAGTCAGAGCGAAAGGGATAGAGAGTAGGAAAGAAGCTGTTCTTGGACTAGCCGTCTCGCCAGTGATTGGCGACAGTCTGCAAATCAGCGCTTGGTTTCTCGTGGGCGTGTTTTCTTCCTGGTGTGCGAGAAAGTACACTGACAGTCCTTTCAACGTTGTTCAGTCTGTCGCCCGGTGAGCTTTGTGCCTCCCGACCGCTCACAGCCCATTGGACAGGGATAGCCGGCAACAGGACGCCTCGCATTCGGGAGGACGACGGTTCAATCCCGTCTCCAGCCATCCTGATTTAGGTTTTCCGTGATTTCCCTAAATCGTTTCAGGCAAATGCCGGGATGGTTCCTTTGAAAGGGCACGGCCGATTTCCTTCCCAATCCTTCCCTAACCCGAGCTTCCGCTCCGTCTCTAATGACCTCGTTGTCGACGGGACGTTAAACACTAACAACCACCACCACCACGCCGGAAGTTTGTAGCCGTCCTCTCTACTGATGTTAGGCTGCTTAATTTCAATCGCATCCGGAATTTTGCCTTGGAGCATCCACACGGGCTTCCAAGAGCAAGACACTGTTCACTCTCACTGTGGTGTTCGCTATCGCCGATTTATTATGTTGTGCTAACCGCACATAGTGTTCATTCTGCTACTTCTGTGTTAACAGGTCTCCCTGCCTCACCTCTGTAGACAGTTCCGCACTCTCAAAGTAATTGTTTTCCTATTGTATTTAGTTGGTTCATTGCATCCTTTGTGGAACCAGTCTTGTCGTCAACCATGTGGTCTCTTTATTGCCTTGTTCCGTTTCGGTTGGCCTTGGTCGCCTTTCTTGTAAGGCTGTAGTCATAACCACAGGTGCGAAACGTGTGATGCAGCTCCCTCAATACTTCTTTGATGTTGTTAGTGTCATTTAATCGGTAGGTACAGGCAGTCAGCGTGTGCAGAACTGAGTACTCCTCAGCTGGGTGAGGGTGAATTTCCGCCTGCATGTACCAATATGTGCGCCCTGGCTGCCAGCTGCCCCCGGCCAAAGAGCCGCGAGCGGGCGCGGTGCAGAAACCCCCACTGGGTACGGACGCGGCAGCCTAAACAAACAGCTATGAAGGGACTGTCAGTGTATTCCGCGCACACGAGGAAGTAAACATGCCCACGAGAAACAAGGCGCAGGCTGTCACCAATCACTGACAAGCCGGCTAGCCCGCCAATAACTTCTTTCCTACCTTCTCCCTTTCTCCTTTCGTCATGACTAGCCTCTTATATTCTAGCGCCAACATGGTTTCACAAATGACTTACTGACACCGATCATCTGCAATAAACAGAAGCACCTTTCCTCCGCCAAAACCATATGGGAATATGGTTACTTACCTAGCCACAGAAGATACTTATGTATCAAATTGTGCCTGTTCTTGTGGTCTTCAGCCCAGAAACTGCTTTGATGCTACTCTATCGTGTGCAAGCTTCATCATCTCGAAGTATCTACTGCAACCTACATGCTTCTGAATCTGCCTAGTGTATTCATCTCTTAGTCTCCCTCTACAATTTTTACCCTCCACGCTGCCCTCCAATACTAAATTGGTGACCCCTTGATGTCTCAGAGCATGTCCAACCAAATAAATTCAGCACTGAATCGAGGCAAATGAATCGGTGGTGGTGGTGGTGGTGGTGGTGGTGGTTACTGTTTAAGGTCCCGTCGACAGCGAGGTCATTAGAGACGGAGCGCAAGCTCGGGTTAGGGAACGATGGGAAACTAAATCGGCCGTGCCGTTTCAAAGGAACCATCCCGGCATTTGCCTGAAACTATTTAGGGAAATCACGGAAAACCTAAATCAGGATGGCTGGAGACGGGATTGAACCGTCGTCCTCCTGAATGAGAGTCCAGTGTGCTAACCACTGCGCCACCTCGCTCCGTCGATGGGGATGAAATCAGTGTAGAGGCACTGACGTGAAACAGTGTCGGTGCAAACTGTTGAGATATGTTGAAACTGCATTGTAATAAATACTGCATTGATGATTGAAAATTTTTGCCAAACCAGGACTTCAGACCTGATATCCTTCCCATCCTTGCCCTATCTGAGTTCCTACTCCGTCGAGAATGACTCCAGGGATTTTTTGATTGTGTGCAAATAGAGGAGGAGCAACATGATGCTAAGAATGGGAGATTAGAATATCTATCCAAAAGAAACGAAGTGGCTGCACTAATTAATCCATTGACGACGCACAAATAGCCCTGTTCTACAGAAACTGCTGAAATAATATGAAACATGTAAGAAGAAACTAATTTTCACAGCTGTTGTCACGCAAAACTACACTTCAGGCTTAACAAAGAAACTCACGGAACAAAGTTACACCGACAAGGCTATTCCGTTGTAAAAGATGCCAAATTAACCAAATGATTGTGCGTCAATGACAAAACATGCCAGCAGAGCATTAGATCCATACGAAAAGAAGTAGCCCCAGACTTGAAAAGTCTTGGAGTTAATACAGTGGTGGTGTGGATTGTGATAAAGTGTATCAGGAGTAAGCATATTGTCGTTGAACTGTTGCATTCTAATACCTGATAACCTTAAAGTTAGAATATCGGAGTGTATGCTGCTGTCATCTCTCTTTCGTTGCCGTAAACAATAACGGTGCTTTCCCTCCGGCACGGGTATCTGGTTTCACAGTCGGTCAATACTCATTTACTTGCCATATTCAGTATACAGTTACGAGGAACAGTGTTCGCTGCTGTATTGCTGAGAGAGCACTCCCGTCGCCGTACAAATCGAATAATTCATTGTCACATGTCTGAGACATTGTCAGACAGCTGGTACAGGATGGACATTACATCAGCACATTAGACTGCAGCCATATACTGAGTACCCGATGTAGTGGGCAAGCCATCTTCAAGGCTGTTTAGACTCTGGACTTTCTACGAGTGTGCAACCACATAAAAAGTATACTGCAAGTATCGTGAATTAGGGCAGATCGCTGCTGCGATATTCAGCTGTCATGGGAAACAGTAAATCGTTGAAAGGGATCGAATTGTTTTAGACTATAACCTCTAATGGACAAGCAATACTTAAGCAAGTTACTTACCAACTGAATGTTGGATAAGAGCAGCCATCGATCAGACATACCACCCAAAAGTATTCTCGCTACTATGGGATGCAGTAACCACTTCTTCAAATCTCTTGGTACACACAGCCTAGCACCGACGCAAGTCCACCACCTTTGATTGCCTGAAGCATAGAAATGATTGGTTGGGTCGATGAGTTGACACGTCCAATATCAGGGAACTCATACAAGGCTCGATCAATAAGTAATGCAACACCTTTTTTTCTCGGGCAGTTTCGGTTGAAAAAATGAGGAACTTGTTGTGGAACATAGAACATTACCGCTTTAGCCCTATAGTCTAAGTTCCGATGGGTGGCGGCGCTATATGTAGCCTTCTAGATAGCGTCTGTAACAGAGGTGCTTCCAAAGCACAAAGCCGTCATTGAGTTTCGTTTGGCGGGTAAACAGAGCATCGCAGATACTCATAGGATATGCAGAATGTCTACAAAGACCTGGCAGTGAACAAAGGTACGGCGAGTCTGGGCGAGACGTCTGTCATCTTCTCAACAAGGCCACGCAAACCTGTCGATCTCCCGACAACGCAAGGTCTCACAAGTCTCCGCACCCGCGAGCGTCCACAAAACTTCATTGGACTGTTCTCCCTCATCTACCCTACAGCCAGTATCTCGCGCCCTCAGACTTCATCTATTTTGCCCAACGCAGGAGGTACTCGGGGGAAGCCTATGTGGATGATGGAGAAGTTATTGATGCAGCAACACATTGGCTCCGACGTCGACCGTTAGTGGAACCATGTGGCGTACAGGCCCTTCGAGGTGGCGTAAGGCCGTCGTGTTGAACGGAGAATATGATGGAAAAATAGGGTTTTGTAGCCAAAAGAGGGAATAATATGGTGTATTGGAATCCTGAATAAAATCAACCTGCTTTCACAAAAAAAATTCGTTGCATTACTTACGGAATGCTCCTCGTACACCGAAAACTACTTGAGGCTCTGGGCCTACACCTCGATCGCCAACGGCGAACAGTTGAGGTAGATGCTGTTGCTGCATCCAGGGTGTTTATGTGGTATAAAGCGGAATCCCTAATCATCTAGTACTGTGTGTTACTAATGAATAGTACAGGAAACTATAGTACAGTGCAGCTGTTACCGCGGAATACTTTTCTGATAACTGCAACATTCTACAGACTTCCTCTAGAAAACATTCAGTTCTTCATTAGAAATCTAGGTGGATTATTGAGCTGCCGGTCAGAAAAGAAGAAATAGTATTTTGTGCATATTTCGGTGTAGAGGGCGGTCCGGAAAGTAACCACCGTAATAGTGTGGCACTACTATTTGCGTGCGGAGCGCCGTAATTGTCACATCTGCACGTTCTCTGATTCAGCAAGCAGCCAGCTGTGGGAGTACTTTGTGAATCTCGGTCTTTCGCGTATTGGCTTGTTAAAATCTCAAAACACGAGCGCTGTAATAAAACAAAGGTTTCAGCAGCAGGCATTTATCGTCAGTTGTGTACTGTTATACGGTCCTAACGTTATGAATGAAGGTATTATGAGGCAATGGGTAAGAGTTTTTTAAACTGGTGGAACAAATATTCATGACGAAGAGAGGAGTGGTAGACCTTCTCTTGCGAGTGTACATTTACATCTGTATTCTCCAAACCACCGTGAGGTGCGTGGCAGAGGGTACATCCCATTGTACCAGTTACTAGGGTTTCTTCCACATCCATTCACGTATGGAGCACGGAAAGGATGATGGAGTGCCTCTGTGCGTGCTGTAGGTATTCTAATCTTATCCTCACTGCCCCTTGCGAGCGATAGGCAGGGTGGTGTTCCATATCCCTGGAGGAATCATTTAAAACCAGTTCCTGAATCTTTAATAGACTTTCTCGGGATAGTTTGTCTTAAAGAGCCTGCCAATTCAGTTTCTTCAGTATCTCTGTGACACACTCCCATTTGCGACGGTCGGCGGAATATCCCAAGTTCGGATTAGTCGGTAAAATTTTCTTCCGTTTGCGCGCACGAACAATACAGGTCCGGCGTCGGTAAAGGCGCGCAGGGCTCTGTCCTGGAGCTTTGTGTCAGCTCCTTTTAAATACCATCGATTCGAAATTCCCGAAGCTACGTCACGTAACTGCTTTTCGGTGATTACCACTTCTATGCATAACTTTCTTCATAGAAGAGCAATCTTAATTCTGTTTGCACCATTATATGCTCGCTCAACTTCTTATCAAAAACTTACATTACACCAATTTGTAGCTGCAATAGTTTGTCCGATTCAATGTTTGTGTTTCGCAAATCTGTGCGGAGTGTGAAAATAGTGTTTGCCCATTTGTGCCACTAAATAACATCACAGTTCTTTATAAGGCACCACTTTTCCTACTGATTTGAAGCACTTTGATGGGCTGATCAGAATTCACGTTTATACAAAGATTAAACCAATATGGGCAAAACATGCAAAAATTATTAATAAACAACATATCAGAATAATTACAAATATCAAAAACTAATAATGTTGAAATTTGCATAATGGCACCCGCTTTCTTTTAATATTAGCAACCAATTAATAAAATTGGTGTTTTATCAGTGAAATACTTAAATCGTATCGGTGTCTTGGCTCATTTATCTCAAAATCCTCTTTCATTTGCCTTATCATACTTTGTAGAACTAATTTGCGTTTGCGTGTAATTGTGTAATTAACACAAACGTGGATGGTGATGGTGATGGATTGGTTTGTGGGGTGCTCAACTGTGCAGTCATGAGTGCACGTACAGTCTCAATTTTTACACAGTCCAGTTTTTACAAAGTTCAGTCTTGCCACCGTCACAAATGGTGATGGTGGTGACGATGAAATGAGGAGTACAACACAAACACCCAGTCCTCGGGCAGAGGAAATCTCCAACCCGGCCGTGATCCAGAGGTAGCAACACTATACACCAGACCACCAGCTGCGAACTGGATAAAGTATTGTCTTGAAGCGTATGCTGGAACAGGGAAAAAGCTTGTGATGTCACGTAACTGCCAGCCGTTTGAAACTGACAGGTCCACGGGGAGCGATCTGCAGCAGATCACTCGCTCACCACAGTCTTCCTTCTCGCTCTCGCCCGCTGTCTGGCTGAGTCAGCCTCAACAGTCGCCATGTGCACGGACTTAAAGAGCGACCCCCTATCAAATTTCTCTCTTCAAATGACCATTGTCACACATGGATTAAACAAACTTGTGATGATTCGTACAGACCTCCTTTGAATATATGTTAAATATCCCCTGTTAGGACTATCTGGTATGGCTCAACATATTCGAGCAATATTCTAGAACCGGTCGCACGAGTGATTTGTAAGTAATCACTCTTGTAGACTGATAGCACTTCCCCAGTGTCCTACCAATAAACCGAAGTCTGCCATCTGCTTTACCTATGACTGAACCTATGTGATCATTAGATTTCATACCCCTACAAACTGTTCCACCCAGGTATTTGTATGAGTTGGCAGATTCAAGCAGTGACTCATTTGTATTATAGTCACACAATACGAAGTTTTTTCGTTTGTATAAGGGCAAAATTCTAAATTTCTGAACATTTAGAGCAAGTTGTCAATCTCTGCTCATGTTGAAATCATATCAAGATCTGACTGAATATTTATGCAGCTTCTCTCAGATCATTATAGATAACTTCATTATCTGCAAAAAGCTTGATTTTACTACTAATATTGTCTGCAAGTTTCTTAATATGCAACATGAACAGCAAGGATCGCAACATACTTCCCAGTGGTACACCTGAAGCTACTTCTGCATCTGATGATGACCCTCCATCCCAGATAACATGCTGTGCCCTCCCTACCAAAAAGTACTCAAGATATGGGGAGAGGGGGGAAGATGACATAGTTAGAGGTGATGTCACTTCGCATACTGATCTTCTGCTCAAACAAAAATTTCTTAAAATGATCACCTTATTCTTGTTATATGGCAGTTTTCTTGTGACTTGTTGAAGCATAGTTATTTCCATGGCTCTTTTGGACTTCTTCAGCATACACAAACTTCACAATGGTACTTCTAAAGTACAATACACAATGCTGTGAAGTTTGCATGTGGTGAAGTCTTTAAAGAACCATGGGAATAATGATGCCTCAACACATCACAAGAAAACTGCCATGTCATAACAAAGTATAAAATTTTCATTTGAACAGATCATAACTACACAAAGTGACATCACCTCTTACTAGGTTATCCTCCTCTTCTCCCCCAGGGTTATACCAGTCAGATAAAGAAACTTTGTATAGATATTAAACGCGTGTTAAATGTTTTTGTAATACTTATTTAGCCTGCTGATGAGGTATAATCCTAGAGACATATTGCTAAATAAATAATTTAATTGTGAACAAATTCTGTGACTGCTAGTGGTATTAAGAATCTCTTCATATCAAAATCATTTGCACAGTTTCTGAATTCTTAAAGTGTATAAAAAGAAATCTTTTATGTCAACCAATTCTGGGTTTTGTTTTGAAGATGTTAAGTGAAACTTCCCTATCTCATTGTCTAGCTTTTCCCCAATGTGTCTTTGAAGGATCTTGGAAAAGATGTAATATATGACTGCAAGGAGTGGTGTTCCTCTGTAGTTACTAGGGTCTTTTTTTTTAAGTGGGTGGGTAACAGCTGAGGTTCAGTCATCTGAGTGTTCTCAGTAGCTCATATGCATTGTATTTATATGGTTGTGTGTGTTTTCTCTAATTTCAGCGTTTCTGTCACTATATAATCTTGCCTTAGATGCTTTGTGTTTGAGATTTACAACGTCTTTCACTTTCTCTTATGTGGGAGGAGGGATGTGCTTCATGTTCAGTTACTGGGTTCCCTAATGATGAGTCACTGAGTAGGTGCAATAGCATTTAAAAACTTCTAGAGGTAGTCATCTAGAGTTTTTGTGCCATCACTGTCACTGACACATAGCGATCCATCTAGTCACTGGAGACGTAAAGTAGGATACAAAAAAGGGGTTGTTTATTGTTAGAGGCCCTTTTATTAGCATCTAGAGATGTTCTTTTGAAATTTCTCCTTTGCCCGCTGAGTCAGTTGGTTGTTGTACTACCTACTTGTCACTCTTCAATTGCTGGTTGTGCTCTTCCTTTGTCTAATAAAGGCACGTACATTGGCTTCATTTTTATACTGGTTCCATTTGACCCATGCTAATAGTCTTTTTTTACTTAATTACTGCAATATTAACAGAATAACTAAGAATTTTTAAATAGTTGATACAGTAACTATACAAAAACTTAATGAATTTTTTAAACACACACACAATTGTCTTTGAACACATTGTTTAACAAATAAGTTTTTCACTTCCTATTTTCTAAGTAAAAATTATGCTTATGTATTACTCTTTAACATCAAAACTTTTTGGACCATATATTTAATATCTTGTTTTCATAATTTGCAATGGTAAAAAGGACACATGAAAGTAATAAACTTTCATAATATGCATTACAGATACCTTCATGTTAAAATCTGGTGCTCATTTGCAGTACTAAATGTTGTTGTTGTTGTTGTTGTTGTTGTTGTTGTTGTTGTTGTTGTTGTTGTTGTTGTCTTCAGTCCTGATTCTGGTTTGATGCAGCTCTCCATGCTACTCTATCCTGTGCAAGCCTCTTAGTCACCCAGCACCCACTGCAACCTACATCCTTCTGAATCTGTGTAGTCTAGTCATCTCTTGGTCTCCCTCTACGATTTTTACCCTCCACGCTGCCCTCCAATACTAAATTGGTAATCCCTTGATGTGTCAGAACATGTCCTACCAACCGATCCCTTCTTCTGGTCAAGTTGTGCCACAAACTTCCCTTCTCCCCAATCCTATTCAATACCTCATCATTAGTTACGTGATCTACCCAACTAATCTTCAGCATTCTTCTGTAGCACCACATTTCAAAAGCTTCTATTCTCTTCTTGTCCAAACCATTATCATCCATGTTTCACTTCCATACATGGCTACACTCCATACAAATACTTTCAGAAACGACTTCCTGACACTTAAATCTATACTTGATGTTAACAAATTTCTCTTCTTCAGAGACGCTTTCCTTGCCATTGCCAGTCTACATTTGATATCCTCTCTACCTCGACCATCATCAGTTATTTTGCTTCCCAGATAGCAAAACTCCTTTACTACTTTAAGTGTCTCACTTCCTAATCTAATTCCCTCAGCATCACCCGACTTAGACAACATTCGATTATCCTCATTTTGCTTTTGTTGTTGTTCATCTTCTATCCTCCTTTCAAGACACTATCCATTCCGTTCAACTGCTCTTCCAAGTCCTTTGCTGTCTCTGACAGAATTACAATGTCATCGGCGAACCTCAAAGTTTTTATTGCTTCTCCTTTGATTTTGATACCTACTCAGAATTTTCTTTTGTTTCCTTCACTGCTTGCTCAATATAGAGATTAAATAACATCGGAGAGAGGCTACAACCCTGTCTCACTCCCTTCCCAACCACTGCTTCCCTTTCATGCCCCTCGACTCTTATAACTGCCATTTGGTTTCTGTACAAATTGTAAATAGCCTTTCGCTCCCTATATTTTACCCCTGCCACCTTCAGAATTTGAAAGAGTATTCCAGTCAACATTGTCAAAAGCTTTCTCTAAGTCTACAAATGCTAGAAACGTAGATTTGCCCTTCCTTCATCTAGCTTCTAAGATAAGTCGTAGGGTCAGTATTGCCTCACGCGTTCAAATATTTCTACGGAATCCACACTGATCTTCCCGGAGGTCGGCTTCTACTACTTTTTCCATTCGTCTGTAAAGAATTCGCATTAGTATTTTGCAGCTGTGACTTATTAAACTGACAGTTCGGTAATTTTCACATCTGTCAACACCTGCTTTCTTTGGGATTGCAATTATTATGTTCTTCTTGAAGTCTGAGGGTATTTCGCCTGTCTCATACATCTTGCTCACCAGATGGTACAGTTTTGTCATGACTGGCTCTCCCAAGGCCATCAGTAGTTCTAATGGAATGTTGTCTACTCCGGGCGCCTTGTTTCGACTCAGGTCTTTCAGTGCTCTGTCAAACTCTTCACGCAGTATCGTATCTCCCATTTCGTCTTCATCTACATCCTCTTCCATTTCCATAATTTTGTCCTCAAGTACATCGCCCTTGTACAGACCCTCTATATACTCCTTCCACCTTTCTGCTTTCCCTTCTTTGCTTAGAACTGGGTTTCCATCCGAGCTCTTGATGTTCATAAAAGTGGTTCTCTTCTCTTCAAAGGTCTCTTCAATTTTCCTGTAGGCAGTATCTATCTTACCCCTAGTGAAATAAGCCTCTACATCCATACATTTGTCATCTAGCCATCCCTGCTTAACCATTTTGCACTTCCTGTCGATCTCGTTTTTGAGAAGTTTGTATTCCTGTTTGCCTGCTTCATTTACTGCATTTTTATATTTTCTCCTTTCATCAATTAAGTTCAATATCTCTTCTGTTACCCAAGGATTTCTATTAGCCCTCGTCTTATTACCTACTTGATCCTCTGCTGCCTTCACTACTTCATCCCTCAAAGCTACCCATTCTTCTTCTACTGTATTTCTTTCCCCCATTCCTGTCAATTTCTCCCTTATGCTTTCCCTGAAACTTTGTACAACCTCTGGTTCTTTCAGTTTATCCAGGTCCCATTTCCTTAAATTTCCACCTTTTTGCAGTTTCTTCAGTTTTAACCTACAGGTCATAACCAATAGATTGTGGTCAGAGTCCACATCTGCCCCTGGAAATGTCTTACAATTTAAAACCTGGTTCCTAAATCTCTGTCTTACATTATACAATCTATCTGAAACCTGCCAGTATCTCCAGGCTTCTTCCATGTATACAGCCTTCTTTTATGATTCTTGAATCAAGTGTTACCTATGATTAAGTTGTGCTCTGTGCAAAATTCTACCAGGCTGCTTCCTCTTTCATTTCTTTGCCCCAGTCCATATTCACCTACTACATTTCCTTCTCTTCCTTTCCCTACTACTGAATTCCAGTCACCCGTGACTATTAAATTTTCACCTCCCTTCACTATCTGAATAATTTCTTTTATTTGATCATACATTTCTTCAATTTCTTCGTCATCTACAGAGCTAGTTGGTATATAAACTTGTACTACTGTAGTAGGTGTGGGCTTCGTATCTATCTTAGCCACAATAATGTGTTCCCTATGCTGTTTGTAGTAGCTTACCCGCATTCCTATTTTCCTATTCATTATTAAACCTACTCCTGCATTACCTCTATTACATTTTGTGTTTATAACCCTGTAGTCACCTGACCAGAAGTCTTGTTTCTCCTGCCACTGAACTTCACTAATTCCCACTATATCTAACTTTAACCTATCCATTTCCCTTTTTAAATTTTCTAACCTACCTGCCTGATTAAGGGATCTGACATTTCACACTCCGATCCGTAGAACGCCAGTTTTCTTCCTCCTGATAACGACATCCTCTTGAGTAGTCCCCGCCTGGAGATCCGGATGGGGGACTATTTTACCTCCGGAATATTTTACCCAAGACGACGCTATCATCATTTAATCACACAGTAAAGCTGCATGCCCTCGGGAAAAATTGTGGCCGTAGTTTCCTTTTGCTTTCGGCCGTTCGCAGTACCAGCACAGCAAGGCCGTTTTGGTTATTGTTAACAGGCCAGATCAGTCAATCATCCAGACTGTTGCCCCTGCAACTACTGAAAAGGCTGCTGCTCCTCTTCAGGAACCACACGTTTGTCTGGCCTCTCAACAGGTACCCCTCCATTGTGGTTGAACCTACGGTACAGCTATCTGTATCGCTGAGGCACGCAAGCCTCCCCACCAACGGTAAGGTCCATGGTTCATGGGGGGAGGGCAGTACTGAATATGAAATTAAATTGAGCCATTTGTAAGACATTTACAGTTAGACTGCAAAGATTGGCAGTAGCAAGGAATCTGCAGGTAAGAACTGCATGGTCTATGAATCAAGAAATGACAGGTAATAAAAAATATAACTTTTGATACTCAATATCAGTTAATTGATAATCTACATATTGGCAACATATATTGACACTACAATGAAAAAAATTTATATTTAGGTATATAAATATTTTTCCCCATTGCTACTTCTGATGTGTAGGTCACTTCATCCTTAACACATTTAGGGGGACCCTAAAATTCTCAACACTATGGTGCAAGTCCAGGAAGTCGCAGCAAAGCTGAACACAGAACCTTTGACGTCTCTGGTTCAGGCCTTCTACATGGCTCAGAACCAGAACACCCCAATTATTTTTGGTTAGTGTTCTGCCGACTGTGAGCTTTGTTGAAACTCAGTGAGCAACGTTTGTTGTCTTGACCTTTTCTGGCAGTCACTGGCATGATATGGCCTCTGATACAATGACAATCTTTGTTCATTGCAAAGTGTATCATTTGCAGTTGACTGTACCTTGTTCCCTGAGTGGGTGCCAGAACACCTTTGGTGAGTGGAATAAGGCCTCCAGAACAGAGAATGCATAAGGTGACCTCATGCTGCTATTTCTCTGAGTTGTACCATTATTTGCCATACTTTTGAAGTGCTGATGATTACCACACCCGTACCACTTTGTGTTCACCTTTCCTTGACACAGGTCACAGCAGGTTTCTCAACGAGTGAAGCATGTTTCACTGGTTCAGGTTCACTTTCAGTGGAAGCACTATGAACTTGTTGGTAAGGCGATGGATGTAATACCTCGAGTTCCTTCATCTGTGCCCCTCCTCTTCCTCCCCATGGAGATGGCCTCTAAACTTATGAACATTTCTTTGAAGATTTGATCTATCGTCTTTCTTCCCCTAGAACCAAACGCTTTTTGAAAGTAGTAAATGATACTTTTGTCAGTTTTCTGGTTAACATTCTGTGGTAAACCATTAATTTTACTCACCAAGCAGGAAGAACAAGCACATAAAAGGAGCTTACACTTTCAGACCTAGTGGCTCCTTCTGCCAGCAAAAGTCTTTTCCTCTCAGGCTGTCCAGTAAGCCTCCCCTGACCCGCAGTTCTGGGTGACTTTTCGGAAACCTACCACTTTTCCTAAATTTCTACAGTCCTTCGCCTTTGCCCTTTTTCCTTCTCCTTCTGTTGGGAGGAGCCACTTGCTCAAAAAGCTTACATTAGTAAACCACCTTTTATGTGTGTTTTCTGCCTCCACATATTGAGTAATTTTTTATCCATCCAATTACATTATATTGTCAAAAATTGATTATTTTCGTTGTTAAACTATTAATTTTAACTCAAATCTGTTCATGCATGAACATTGCACTGATATCCTCCCAGCTGTTTGTATGAAGTTTCCTCAGCTCTGTTCAGAATCTTAAGTTATCAAATATACTCAGAAAGCAAGCTACATCTTTTGTAACCTTTGGCTCTGACACTTTCAGTAATTCTGCTGTTAATCTTCACCACATGATTTGTTTCTTTTTAGTCTTTTGGAGGCCTCATTAATTTCTAACTCTACTAGTGAGAATTCAAGATGTCCAGGTATTGCAGAAAATCCTAATTTATCTGTTGGAACTGGATTGTTTGTCAATTTTTTTGATAGCATTTCACAATTTTCCTTCTTATTTAACCGTGTTCTGTCATAAATTTTCAAAACAAATGCTTACTTGAAACAGATGTTTAGTGTTTGATACTCTTTTAAGTAAACATTTAAATGTTATCATTATTAAGCTTGAATAGTTTTTCAGTATAAACCTTTTATCTTACTGCAGTAAGAAATGAAAATTTTATTTTTAAAGTAATAATTTTGTGTGTATTGACATTAACTGAAAAAATTCTAAACTAGATGGATCTCTCATTTATTTCAGATGCAGATACTGTTGCTGCTTGTATTGTTAGCAGTGTCCATTGGTGGCACAAATTCTGCACGTATCCTGGGTTTGTTTCCTTACCCTGGCAAAAGTCATTTTATCATGTTTGAAGCATTAATGAAAGGACTTGCATTTAGAGGACATGAAGTGATCGTGTACAGTCATTTCCCACAGAAAACACCAATACCAAACTACATAGACGTCAGTCTGGTTGGGTCTGTTCCAACAGTAGTTGATGCAATTAAATTAGAAGATTCATTTGGCTCAGGTTTTTCAACAGTTTTCAAGCTGAAAGAAATGGCAATGACAAACTGTGAAAATGTTTTAGCATTTCCACCGGTACAAAAGCTTATAAGCTCAAAGGAGAATTTTGATTTAATTTTCACAGAAGCATTTAATACAGATTGCATGTTACCATTCGTTTACAAATTTCAGGCACCGCACATTGCTCTCTGCTCACATATACCTATGCCTTGGCTTGGTGACCGTTTTGGAAATCCAGATAACCCTTCTTACATACCAAACCATTTTCTGCCCCACAGTGATCAGATGGACCTTCCTGAGCGTTTCAAGAATACAGTATACTCTGAACTGCAGAAGTGGTACTATTACAGATACATGGAACAACCTACACATGCAATAGCTGCTAAATACTTTGGGGAATCACTTCCTCCTTTGCATGAAATCGCAAAAAATACTAGCCTCCTTATTATCAACACAAGTCCTGTCCTTAACCTTCCTAGGCCTCAGGTACCAGCTGTCATTGAAGTTGGAGGGATACATATCCGACCTGCCAAGAAATTGCCAAAGGTTAGTAGTGTTATGTTCTTCTAATTATTAGTAATCTAGTTTATTATAAAAACAACAAACTTAATGAACAGAGTGGCTTTTTTTCTGTAGAACATTTGTGGTCTTCAATGCTAATCGTATAATAAAGTTAATGTTTTTTGTAGTATGAATTTGATGATAAAGCAGCATTTTCTCAATGATATTTCAGAAAAGACAGTGCAGTTATATATCAGATAAACATGTTATTTCACTAACAAATGGGTCATAAGGGTACCCACAAAAACATAAGTCTCAGTATTCAAAAATAATGAGCCACCTCTGGAAGAACACTAATGTAATAGAACCCAAGTAAAATAACCCTGAGCTTATCCCTTCTTTGCTGCTGATGATATAGTCTTAACTTTAGAGTATCCAGCATTTGGGCAGTGAATACATACCACTTGACGTTGCACCAGATACCGTGTTTAGCTGAGTACAAGATGACACTGAATATGACATTTCCCGAAAATTTTATTTTTAAGATATTCTGACTAATGAAAACTATGAACTGTGTATTGAAACAAAGAATCTGCCTATAAAAGTTAACATTGGTCTTGTTCAAAACTTAAGACATTTACTATCCACGTCTTGGTAATACAAGGAGAAATAAAATAAACAGGTGGCTTATCCTTATTTTTATCCCCACTTGCTTTTGATTATTGTCATCTCTGGTATCAACATCTGGGATGATAGTTTCACCTAATAAGAGGAAGGGAGAGGCAATATATTTCTGTTATGAGCTCTTACAAATCTTGGGCTGTTTCTTCTGAATATATTGTAATTTTTAACATTTTGATTATGGTAGGATCTAAGATAGCTGTTTTTCCTGAATATATAATTTTGCATCTACACTTCCTGGATGATTTGACAATATTCCTTAGTCTCTTGTTTCCAAACATGTCATCTACTGACTGCTCTCTCATTAACTGCATAGAACCAGTAGCTGACACTGCTTATGTTTTTATCATTGTTCATAGTGAGCATTGACAACACTGCTGCACGAAACATGTAAGTATGCCATTTGCCCCTATGTAGACTTTTAGTCTCGCTTGTAGAAATTAAACTACTCTTAAGTATTTGACCAATTTTGAAGTCAATTCCATTCCATCTGTAAATGGATTCAGGCAAACTGATGTTTAAACATGGTAAATGTTAATAAAAATCCAAGTGCACAGATACATTCTCATGGTTGGCAGAATAATTAAATTTGCTGTCTTCTCACCAATATTTCCATGCCCCCTCACTCCCTCACATTCGTCCTATTTCTCAGCCAAGCTGGTGTCACTGGTTCCCCTCCAAACCTTCAGAATTCCTCAAAATAAATCTTCATGTGACCTCACTAGCCAAAGCTACATAAGTAAATGTATGTTTGACCACTGTAGTAATCAATTCCATGATGTGAAAATGCTGACCTCGGCAATAACACTTTAACCTGCAAATGTACAACCACCCCAAATTTTTTGAATGGTGAATTTGGGAGAAAACCACCTCCTATAATCAGGTAAATACTGTATTTTTTGTTTCTTGGGAAAATATCGGCATAGATTAGTTTAGCTTGGGACTCGTCTGTGTGCAGTTTACTTTGTATGGGTTCTGATGCACCATTATAGTCATATAATCACTATACTTTGCCTGTTGTGATAAGTTTAAATACAATGGTGTAGTGGAATGAGTAAAAAGCTTCATCTATGGCAAAATCCATATAAAATATGAACAGAAAAATTGCTGACTGATAAAGCAAACCAAATTTGGCATAGTGGTAATCACTGTGTGTGTGGGCTCTGTGGCTGTTGCTAGTTCTTGCTTCCCAGGTTGCACCTCCTTGCCAGATGTTTTTCGTGTGGTCAGCCAAAGCTCATTGAGTTGTCAGACATCTTCAACCAGTCTGTAGCTAACTACGTGTACTTCCTTGTTTCTGATAGTAATACTGTTTATTCATCACAGAATGATGTTCCTAACTATCTCAAAGACATTGTTATCAGTTGTTATATGATTAAAAACTTAAACTCCATTGCTTATGAAAGGATGTCTTGAACTCTTAGTGCAATGATGCTGCTTCCTAATTCAAGGAATGTTAAAGCCAATTTATTAAGCAGCTGTTTAAATTATTAAACAGTCACTAATTGCACTGGCATAGATTATCATATTTCTCAAAATTATCTGTCCAGAGTGCTGCTGTACTCACAGTATCAGAGAAGTAGTTCCCTGAGTAGAATAAAAGTTCAATTTCTATTATCTATCAGATTTGTGGCAACTTGTTCATGGTGCATGTCACTGAAACTCAAATTGTTATAGGTACTCTAAGGTGGCTGAAGCCAGAGATAGGTTCAGCAAAACATTTTACCAGGAACCTAAGGGTCTTCACTAGGATACTTTATCCTGTTGATGGTGGGCAGGTTTGTATCAGTTAGAAGCAGTAAACTTGCAGTAAAAGTGAAGTAAACAGTTGTGAATATGGGTTGAGCTTATACTTGACAACCAGAATAAATTAAAAGTTTATTCCATTTTCTGACAACATGACTCAAATGATGTAGTTGTTGAAAAGTTAAAGAAACATTTCTCATTTAGAAAAGGTACCCCAGTCATACAATTATTGTTGCTGGTAACTTCAGTCTACCCTTGACATGTTCATAACAATAAATATTCAAATCCAGAGGTAGGCATAAAACATTGTCCAAAATTGTAATAAATGCTTTCTCTGAAAATTATTTTGAGCAATTAGTTCAGGGTCCACACATAATGTAACAAGTTGTGATAAGAAACTTCCTGGCAGATTAAAACTGTGTGCCTGACTGAGACTCGAACTCGGGACCTTTGCCTTTCGCGGGCAAGTGCTCTACCATCTGAGCTATCGAAGCACGACTCACACTAGGTACTCACAGCTTTACTTCTACCAGTATCTGTCTCCTACCTTCCAAACTTATACAGAAGGTCTCCTGCTAACCTTGCAGCACTTCATTGCAGAGTGAAAATATCATTCTGGAAGTTGTGATAACTTAGTTGAGCTCTAAGAAACAAGTAGTCTGAATAAATAGGGAGCGTCTTGCAGCCACTGGCATTAGTGACCACAAGGTCATTGTAGTGAGACTGAGGACCACTATAGTTGTCAAAAAAAAAAAAAAAAAAAATTGGCTTGATGCATTCCTAAGTGTAGTGATACGGGTTGCAGACTGCTGTGTAGTCGCCCTAAGATTGCAGGACCACTGCCTGGCCATTGAGGTGTTCAATGAGGATGAATTCATGAAATGGGTAATGCCAGGTCTTTGGGGACTAGGAAAGCAGAAGTTAAACAGCTGTTATTGACAGTGCATTCTATACAGAAAAGACAACCAGTGCCCAGCCATGAACTGCTGAGGCATTGGTATGAGTTAATGGCAGTGCTGGAAGCAGCAGGCAGCCTTATTGAGGCACATGATGTCAACACAGCCCCACAGCATATGGGCAGCCAGCAATGTGTGCCAATAGCAGCCCAGGAAATGGCTAGCAAGTTTGGCAGAAAATTCAAAGATTCTGGTGGTATGTAAAGTACACTAGTGGCAATACACTGCCAATAGCTTCACTCATTGAAAGCAGTGGTAATGTTACTGATGACAGTACCACTAAAACTGAGTTACTGAACACAGTTTTCTGAAATTACTTCATCAAAGATGATGCAGCAAATATTCCAGAATTCAAATCTAGAATAACTGCCAGTATGAGTAGATACCCTGGGTCTAGCAAAGCACCTCACTTGATAAATGGAAGTCTTGTATACCAGTTCGGTTCCTTTTGGAGTATGTTGTAATAGTGCTGTATTTAGCAGTCACATACAACCACTTGACAAAAGATCCATACCTAAGTTGAACTGTTCATACCAGTATATGAGAGAGGAAACAAAAGTAATCCACTGAATTACAGACACACATCATTATCAATTTGCTGTAGGATTTGGAACATTTACTTTGTTTGAATATAATTAATTGCCTCAATGTAAATGTTGTATTGACTCATAGCCAGCATAGATTAAAAAAAATATTCTTCTGAAACAGAACTTGCTGATTTATTTACACAAAGTAATGAGACATCAGCTCTCAAGTTGATTCTATATCTATGGATATAAAAAAGGCTTTCAGCACCTTTGCTAACAAGCAGCTTCTAATAAAACTGCTTGCCCATAGTACTGTCTCAGTTGTGCAACTGGGTTCATGATTTCACATCAAAAAGGCACAGTTTGTAGTAACTGATGTGAAATAGATTGAAACAGAAATGATATATGGTGTTTCCCAAGGAAATCTCTCTTAGATAGTGTGCAGAGGATGCTATCATAAACTGTCTAGTAAACTAATCAGAAGATCAAAACCAATTGTAAAATCACTTAGACAAGATGTGTACGGTATCCAAAGTGGCAACTGACATTAAACAATAAAGTTTGAGGTTATACACAAGACTACTAAAAGGAATTGCTAAATTTCTGCTGCACCATAAGTCTCACAAATTTAATGACTCAGTTCATTTAAAAACCTAGGGATTACTCATACTGACAACTTAAATTGAAATGACTAGAAAGAAAATTCTATGGCAAAATCAAACTAAAGATTGTTTTACTTGCATAAGTCTTAGATGATGTCAAATCTACTAAAGAGAATGCCTACGTTACATTCATCCTTCCTCTTCTGAAGTATTGCTGCATGGAATGGGATCCCCACCCGGTAGGATTGGGACATTGAAAAAGTTCAAAGAAGGCAGCTTGTTTTGTATTATTTCAAAAACTGGCTGTCTCATTGATAAGCAAGTTGGGGTAGCAATGATTGAAACAAAGGTTCTTTTTGCTGTGGGAAGATATTTTTATGAAATTTTAATCACCAGATTTCTCCTCCTAATGTGAAAATATTTCACTGGCTACCACAAACTTAGGGAAAAATGATTATTGTAATAGAAGAAGAGAAATTGGAGCTCACATGGCAAACTGAAGTGTCACTTGTTCCCACATTTTATTAGAGCATGGAACAGTAGATGAACAGTCGGAAAGTGTTTCAATAAACCCTCTGCAAATACTAAAGTGTGCGTTGCAGTGTAGTCACCTAGATGTAGAAATATATGCCATACAAATGACTGACTGGCTACATCAATTTATTAAGTACTGCAACATCTACCTCAGTCATTTCGTACAGCAATTTTACCAAAGAAATTTTCATCATATTCTGAGTGTAACATTAAGTACTAAGATTTGAACAAAAATCTTACGTTGAAAAATTAACAATGCTTTATTAATCACCACTTGTTTAAAATGTGGTATGCACTTTATGGGTGCAATACTGTGGGATGTATCCTTAGTTACATTCTGTTTTTCTGTGTAGTGGAAAAGAAGTAAAAAAACTGGGTGAGATGGTGGAATGAGGGCTACATAGTAGTGCTGGAATGGGAACAGGGAAGGGGGGCTTGATGGGTGAGGACAATGAATGACAAAGGTTGAGGCCAGGAGGGTTACAGGATTGTAGGATATATTGCAACGAAGGTTCCCCCCTGCACACTTCAGAAAAGCTGCTGTTGGTAGAAAGGATCCATAAGGCACAGGCTGTTGAGGTGTCATTGAAATGAAGGATGTTATGTTTGGCACCATGCTGAGCAACGGGGTGGTCCACTTGTTTCTTGGCCACGGTTTGTTTCTTGGCCACGGTTTGTTTCTTGGCCACGGTTTGTTTCTTGGCCACGGTTTGTTTCTTGGCCACGGTTTGTTTCTTGGCCACGGTTTGTTTCTTGGCCACGGTTTGTTTCTTGGCCACGGTTTGTTTCTTGGCCACGGTTTGTTTCTTGGCCACGGTTTGTTTCTTGGCCACGGTTTGTTTCTTGGCCACGGTTTGTTTCTTGGCCACGGTTTGTTTCTTGGCCACGGTTTGTTTCTTGGCCACGGTTTGTTTCTTGGCCACGGTTTGTTTCTTGGCCACGGTTTGTTTCTTGGCCACGGTTTGTTTCTTGGCCTTCCATGCTGACAAACAGCTTGTTGCTTCCCATGCCCAATAGAATGTGACACAGTGGTTACAGCTTAGCTTGTAGATCACATGACTGGTTTCACAGGTAGCCCTACCTTTGATGAGATAGGAAAGATAATGGGCAGAACTTTTCTCATTTCAAGACACGATGAGAGTTAGTCAAAACCCTGGCAAATAATAGGGTTTCTCCAGTCCTGGATTGTACTGAGAGACGAGAAGAATGCTAGTGTGTGACCAGATGGTGGGACTTCGGGACATGGGGGTGGACTGGAAAGATGAGGCACGGGAGATTTGTTTTTTGTACAAGATTGGGAAGAAAATTACAATGTGTGAAGACTTCAGTGAGAACCATGGTATATTTTGTGAGGGACCACCTGTCAATGTAGATGTGATGAGTGCAGGTGGATAGGCTGTATAGAAGGGACTTCTTGGTATGGAATGGGTGGTAGCTGTCATTGTGGAGGTATTGCTGGTGGTTAGTAGGTTTGATATGGATGGAGGTATTAATGTAGCCATCTGTGAGGTGGAGGTACCCCAAATTTCTTTGTAGGTAATGCCTTCAAGGGAGGAGTATGAGGGCTATTCAGAAAGTAAGGAACATTTCCGTCTGATGCTGCTAGGTGTGCATTGTCACTTATATTTTGATATGTGCATGCTCAGCAACTCGGTTGGCATCCATCTGTGACAGCAGGAACATCTGTGTGTCTGGTGTATTCAGTATTCAGATTTGAAATGTGCACTGTGATTGAAAAGCCCACCAGTTGAGTTGCGGTCTGTGATCAGGTTTTTGTTGGCAATAAGACTATAACCTATAGAAATTTACCGTGAATTATGAAGTATACGGAAACAATGTAATGAGTGAATGTACCATCTGGAAATGGTGCATTTGGTTTAAAAATGGCCAAACCAACGTTCATGATGAAGAGAAGAGTGGATGCCCAAGCATTGTGACTGATGATCTTGTCACTAAAGTTGATGAAACGATTCCTGAAAACTGTCACTTCACAATAATGGAGCTTTCACTTTCTTTTCCACAAGTTTCAAATACTTTATTGTGCGAAATTGTTACTCAAAAGCTAGGCTACTGCAAATTTTGTGCATAATGGGTGTCCAAAATGCTTACAGAACACCATAAAGAACAGCAGGATTAATGGATTGAATCATAACCAGTGATGAAACTTGGGTGAAACACAGCAATTGCAAGACAAAATTACAGTTCATGGTGTGGGGGCACACAAGATCCCCACAAAAACCAAGAAAATGTTTGCAAACCTTGTCAGCAAGGAATTTGATGGCGACAGTGTTTTGGGATAGACAAGGTATGCTGCTTATTGATTTTCTCAGACGTGGAGAAACCAAAAATTCTGCCCAGTACTGTCAAACTTTGCACAGCCTTAGAAGAGCAGTTGAAAACAAATGCCAAGGAAAGCCAACATCCAAAATTTTGTTTTTGCATGACAATGCCCGACCTCAAATGGAAAACTGCACTAAAGTACTCCTTAATTCATTCAAATGGGAAATTTTCCCTCATCTGTCCTACAGCCCCAATCTTGCATGACGCGACTTACACTTGTTTCCAAAGATGAAGAACTGGCTTGGAACGCAGTGCTCTGATGACAACACGGAACTCCAGGTGGGCGTGTCTCACTAGCTAACGTCTCAGGTGGCAGAATTTTACTATGAAGGTCTTTTTAAAGCTTGACCACCACTGTGATTAGTGCCTCAATGTGTAACTGGCCTGGGTGGTTGGGTTTGTGGACTTTAGGAAGCTTGTAGAAGGTAGGAGTGCAAGGAATGGTAGGGGTGAGCAGAGAGATGGACTCTGGGGAGCAGTTCTGGAATGGGCCTTAGGATTTGAAGAGTGAATGGAGATCCTGCTGGATTTGTGGAATGGGGTCACTATGGCAGGGTTTGTAGGTGGATGTACCTAAAACCTGGCAGAGGCCTTTGTCCACAGGTAGGATTATAAGGTTCAGATCAGTTTTTAGAGGTTGGACTGGTTCTTTCCGCGGACGTAACATTGGTTTGCATCTTGAGGGATTTGATGAATGATGGTGATCTCCTTGTGGTACCCTCCCTCAATCTGCAAAATTCTCATGCTATGCAATCCCAATTTCCTGGAACCCATAACACCATAACAAACATGGAAACTCTTGCCCTCCAAGAACTAGAGCAACATGCACAAGTCCACCTCAAAAAGCTCTCCACCCTGCTCACTTCCTACTCCCACCTTGGAGTGCCACTGTCCACCACTTCTACAACCACCACCCAACCTCCCCCCTTATAGCTGACAAAAACTATCTTGCAGACCTACTACATTTAGCACACCCTCCAAAACTCCTACCACCACACAGAATCCACAACCTAAACAGATGTGAAACAGTCATTAACTTTTCCTCCAGAAGCATCAGGCCCACAAAAAAAATTAGTCCTTTTCAAATGCTTTCTTTTTGGCCCCACTCCCAAATTCAATCATGCAGGACTTGTTAAAGACCTTCTCCCCTTCTCCCAGTCCCTACAGGGAAACACTTTTTTGCCATCAACCCTGTCAATCAGACTCAACCAAAGACCAATGTTGAACCCTGCCTGATTCAGTTCACTGGTCCACCCCCTTTGCCCCCAAGTCAGCCCCTTTTCACTTCCCAGAATTTCTTAACCTTCAACCTTGCCTCACCATCATTCCAAACTAACCTCAAATCCACAAAAAGAACTACAGTACACCATCTAAAAACCAAACCTGACATTACATTCCTTCCTGCAGACAGAAGCTCCACAACTGTTGTTTTGAACTTCAAGGATTACCTTACAGGAGGACTCTGCCAGCTGTCAGATATCTCCATCCAATAAACTTGCAACAGTGACTTCATTCCAGAAATCCTGTAGGATCTCCAGTCAATCTTCAAATCCTTAGGCCAATCCCAGAACCTCTCCCCCAGAGCCCATCTCTCTGCTCACCCCTACCATTCCCCACACTCCTACTTTAGGCATGCTTCCTAAAGCCCACAAACCCAATCACCCAGGATGTCCCATTGTGGCTGGTTACTGTGCCCCCACTGAGAGAATCTCTGCTCTTGTAGACCAACACCTTCAACCTATTACCTGGAACCTACCCACCCACATAAGATACCAACCATTTCCTCTGCCGACTCTCCACATTTCCTGTCCCTTTACGATTTGGTGCCCTGCCCGTCATTATTGATGCTATTGCCCTTTACACTGACATCCCGAATGCCCATGGCCTTACCACTATTGAACACTATCTTTCCAAACGCCTGATGGATTCAAAACCAACCACCTCCCTCCTAGTCATCATGACCAATTATATCCTCACCCCCAAACACTTCTTTTTTGAAGGCATTACCTACATAGAAATCTGGGTTACCTCCACCTCAAAGATGGCTACATCAATACCTCTGTCCACATCAAAGCTATTAACCAACATTAATACCTCCACATTGACAGCTGCCACCCATTCCATACCAAGAAGTCCCTTCCATACAACCTAGCC